>NC_080075.1:72083755-72394725 GCF_949987535.1 Balaenoptera acutorostrata | reverse complement strand
AAGAGCCGCTCTTAGAGAATGGATGTAGCATTCTGAAATTCCTGCTCTCCTGAGGGCCTGCACACTCCTGGGTCCTGAGGGGTTCTGACCTGTGGGACCCGGGAGGCAGATGCAGGAACAGTGAAGTGGAAGGAGCAAAACACACCCTATGGAATACCTGAGCCCTCTGGTGGGGGCCTGGGGGAGGGCAAGGCACTCTGCAGGGCTGGTGGCGTAGGGATGACACTCAGCAGCAGCTGGTGAGAGGACCCCAAGGGGAGACTCTGAGAGGTGGGTGCTCCTAAGGACAGCACCTAGAGCTGGGGTGTGGGGTTGCGGGGAGGCAGTGTGGCCCTGGGGAGGCTGGCTGCTCATTTCCCTTCTCCTCCCTTTCAGACCATCCTCTCTGTGCAGCTGCCCGCACTCCCTGTTCCCTCCCGCTGCCCCTTGCCTGCCTGAGCCCTTGACCGTGACCCCGGTCTGCTCTCTCACTGAACTTAGCAGCTCACGTCCCAGTCTCTCAGGGGTCTGCTCTCTGACGACAGAGGGGAGCACAGTGATAAACCTCTTGGAGCTGGCAGGCAATGCCTGCAAATGGCTGCAGGTGCCACCGCAGCAGAGCATGCCTACATGCTGAGCCAAGTCCAGGTGGTCCGCAAGGGCTCTTCTATCTGAGGTTCTGCTCAGAGTCCTCCTCTCTGCTGGGCACTGTGCAGGTCATCGCCTTTGTTTCCTAAGAACCCTGTGGAGGTGGGCGTAGCTGGGGCTGCAGTGTCTGGTCATACAAGGTGGCTCTGCACGAGGGTGCCCCGGTGATGGGGTGACTGTGGGTCTGCAGGCCGTGCTCAGCTCCCCAAGCTGCGCCTATTCAGAGAGGCGCCTTCTAATTTGCACAATGTGCCATGGAGGCTGGCAGCAAGCCTGGGGGATCCTTACTTTGAAACTGAGGAAACTAGGATTTAAGGAGGTTAAGTAACTTGCCCAAGGTAAGAATAAAGGTGGTAAATGTCAGTCAAGATTGTACCAAGGACATCTGTGTGGAAATCTAGCAACAGAGCAGGTGGAGAAGCTATTTTGGGAGAGAGATTGGGCTTCTGGCTACTGCTCAATTTTTCCTATTTCCCCATGGGAGGGGCTTATGTTTTCTATAGCGATGAAGAATTACAGGGATGAGAGTGAAGACCGTGAATCTTTAATGATGTCCCTCTGTATGGGATCCCGTTTCCCACTGCGTGCTTGGGGCAGGAGCAGAGAAGAGAATGGGAACCAGAGTTGCCCTGGGCAGGTGTGGAGGAAGAGGGAAGGTACAAAGGGAGTAAAGATTTCAGGAAAGAATAACCAGATGGGGCTTCCCTGGTGGCGCAGTGGATAAGAATCCACCTGTCAATGCAGGGGACACGGGTTCGATCCCTGGTCCGGGTAGATCCCACATGCCGCCGAGCAACTAAGCCCGTGTGCCACAACTACTGAGCCTGCCCTCTAGAGCCCGCGAGCCACAACTACTGAGCCCGTGAGCCACAGCTACTGAGCCCACGTGCCACAACTACTGAGCCCCCATGCCTAGAGCCCGTGCACCGCAAAACGAAGAGCAGCCCCTGCTCACAGCAACTAGAGAAAGCCCGCGTGCAGCAAAGACCCAACACAGCCAAAAATAAAAAAAAAAAAAAATAAATTTATAAAAAAAAAGAATAACCAGATGAATAACTGGAGAGTCTAACCCGGGTAAAGAAGGAAGAGAGGTCAGGAGGGGGTCAACAGGCCAGAAGAAAAGGGAGGGAACTAAGGAAAGTGAGAACACAAGTGTAGGAGAAGAGGTGAGAGAGCTGGTTGTGGTCAGAGTGGGATGTGAGGTTTATTCCCACAGAACTGAAGCAGTGCCAGGTATTAACCATTTCCTGGGAGTCGTCATGGGAATGGGAGGCTGGAGTGGAGGTGAAGAGTCCCTGGAGGTGAGGGCATCTAGGAACTATGAGTCTTGGTGATGGTTCATCCTCATGGTACTGAAGTCGTCCTATGATGGTAGCACTGGGGGGGAGGTGTGGAGAGAGAAATGGTGATGTAGATGCCAGGCTTAGATAAACAGAGAATGACCAGGAAAGGAGGTTGAGCCTTTATAACTGAATTGTATGAGCCACGAAGATGCAGGAATCTCTTCAGGGGGGTAGAGGAGGGATGGCTGGAAGCTGCAAGAATGTGCTTTGGGATCGGAAGCTGCTTTCACCTATAAGGGCTGTGTGGGGAGGTAAGGATGTAAAAGAGCTTACTTATGAGGAACAGGACAACCATAAGGTTTAGAGGGGAGAGAAGCACAGAGCAGTAAGGCACCCTCCTGGGTCCCTGTGTCTCTCTGACCCTCCTTCTTTGTCTCTGCCATGGTCTCTCTTCCTTCTCCCCCACCATCCATATTGGTATTTCCTCAGGTTCTGTCCTTCACCCACTGCCCTTCTCATTTCCCCTAATTTCCTGGGTGTGTCAAATACTGTGCTGTTATGGTTTTGACTGCTATGAATATGAGGCGTCCTAAGTCATTATCTTTAGCCCACACTCTCCTCTGTCTTGGGATTCGTGTATCTTAACTACCTGTGAGTCAGCTCGACCAGCTGCAGGTCTCTTGCAGGCAGTTCTAACTCAACATACCCGAATCGAACTCATAACTCTGGCTGAACATGGGCCTCTTCTTATCTTTTCGGTTTGTGGCAACTCTACCCTGAAAATCTGGGGGGTCTTCTGGATAATCACCAGTTGCCAAATTTAAATTCTAAATATTTTGCTAATCTGTCCTCTCATTTCATCCCTACCCCATTGCCCTACTTCATGCTCACATCACCTCTAAAGGACCACGTTAACTTCCTAACTAGTCTCTCTGTCTCCAGTCTGGCCCCTTCCACTCCAACCTCCATACTGCTGTAAATCAGGCCACCTTACTTCCATGCCCAAAGCCCTTTGATCATTTCTCATCTTTCTTAGGATAACATTTTAGCTCCTTAGCGTGGCACATGAGGCGCTCCCGTCCACCTACCCAGTTTCATCTCTTACTTTTTCCTACTCACGCGTGTAACCACAGGTCTTCATTCATTGAGATATCTCCCCTTGAACTCATCCTTAGACTAACTCCTACTCCTCTCCTAAGACTCAACTCAGTTATTAACTTAGTCATCATATATTTGCTGACTGGCACCATATTCAAAGCACTGTGTTTTCCCTGATCCCACGAGTCTGGATTAGGTACCGTCCTAGATGCCCCTGCTCTCCTCTGTGATCTTCATCACGTCCACGCCCTCAGACTAGTGCAAGGCCAGGCTCGCCGCTGAAATACATGCTGACTGAATCAAGGACCATCAGGAGGCTGGGTGTTGAGTGATTAGGTGAGAAGCACACAGTGTCCCAAGAATGCCCTGTAGGAGGGATGATAATGAGACAGACTTGTGAAAGTCCTAGTTTGCCAAATTCCAGTTGATAGAAAAATGGGTGAATTGTAAGGCATGATGGGTATTAATTGTGGCTGGGGGAAAAAAAAAACAACAAATGCCATGTGGTGAAAATCCCCAAGGTAAGAACTTGTCAGGCGCCTACAACAGAAACCCAGATGATCTTGCAAGAACGATGTCATCATGAGGCTTCATTTGTTAGGAATCCGTACCCACGCTGGATGATTCATCACCCAAACTGCCAAGGGACCCTAACAGTTAAAGTCCTTGCATTCCTCCCTGATTTGTTAACACATTCCATCTGACAAGTAGATACCACTTTCCTTTCTTTTCAAAACCTCTCCCTACACAAAGCTGTTCAAAGCCTACACTGTGGACCTGAATTCCTCAGCCAGGCTCGTGGTTTTAGAGGCCAGGGAAAAGGCAAATGGGATGAAATATGACTAAATCCCAAGTCAATGTGCTATTTCTTCTTCATAAAAAAAGAATATTGCAAGGGGCTCAGGAAAGGGACAGGATCAGTGTAAACCCACCAGGCTCCCTGCTACCTTCCACCCCCGTGCAGGCAGGGCCGCTGAGGTGGCGCTGAGGTGGCTTTACCCTCAGGCTAACTTGGTGGCAATTTCTGCTTTGCTCCTGCTTCCAAGTTCTAAGAATGGGGCTTCTGCCTCTTTCCTGTTTGCAGGAGGTTGAGGCATGAACATCTGGTGGGGCCTGGGAGAGGAAAAGTCATTCTTTGTCCTTAAAGGGCTAATCATGGACGGGCAGGAGACATGGATATTGGGGAAGAAACACTGAGGGAACACACACCTGGAATTGAATCCCACCTTCTTCCCTTTTAACTGTGTCATCTTTTGAGAATGGTAAACTACAGTGAAGCCCCTCTGTACACAGCTGGGAAAATGTTTTTCTCAAGTGGGAACATGTTTTCTCCCCTGGGACAATGCAGTAAGTGGTGTGGAGTTAAACGGGCCTGACTTTAAGCCCTGATTTCACCACTTAGGCAAGTGACTCAGCCTCTTGTGTGACCTCTCTTGTGACTATTTATCTGTAATATGGGAACCTACCTCATAGGAGGTAAATACTGAATTGGATAATGTATGTGAAAAGGCCCAGCACAGTGCCTGGAGCAGAGCAGGTGTTCAACAAAGGTGGGGGAGACTCGATGGTACCATCTTAGAGGCCCCTTAACTTGCTAACTTTTTTGGAAAATAAAAGCCCATGATCTAAGTCAGAGGGTTCTAAGGAACAAAGAGGGTCATGATCCTGCGGATCCCAGGGCCAAGGGGTTTATGCTGTGCCTGGCTTCATGTTCCCAGCTCCAAGTAGAAGAGGGCATTAGGAATGCTCTCAGTCTGGAAAGGCAGAGGAGGTAAAAGCATGTCCTGTAGCTCTTAATTACAAGGAAGCCAGGTTTCAGAGAGTTCTAGCAGTGGCCATCTGTATGTGCTGGGGTCTCTGAAACCCATTTCACTGTGAGGGCAGGGGAGGTACTTTCTGAGAACTTCAAAGAGTTTGTGAGCAGGATATTAAAGAAATGTGAAGTGAAGAGTATAAAGGTCAGTGCAAGACTGGGGAACCTGATAAATCTCACGCTTTCATTTGGGTGAAGGAACAGAGGGAGAACAGTGAGTGAGGGTTTGGGGAGAGGCCTAGAGCTGGGAAGGGCTGCAGGACAGCATGGGAAGGAAGTGACCTGCTGGCGGGGAAAGCTATGCACCTCTACCTGTGCTGCTGCTTTGGTGGAGGACCCTGCTTTCTATCACAGTCAGCCAACCACTGGGCAGAGGGCTCCTGCCAGGGAGAGGAGGTGGTGGCAGAGCCCGGAGGATGGCAGGCAGGCTGAACAGATGGGGCGGGGACAAGGTGACTTGAGAGGACACTCCTCTAGCCATGCTGGAACCTGAAGTCAGGGCTTCTCACGGTTAGTGATGGGCATGGGCCACCCTCTCCACCTTCTCCGTGTGACTGACCTCACCACTCACTCCAAATGTGAGCAGACCCTTCATTCCATCCAGGGCATGCATTCTCGGGGGTGAAAATTCATTCTTGTGTGTGGGGGACGACCACAGTATGTAAACAGACAGATACACACACACACACACACACACACAGAGAGAGAGAGAGAGAGAATATGAATGAATATCTGTGGTATTAAAATTTCATGGAAGAAGAGGACAATTAGGAAAAAAATCTCTTAAAAGGCTCCTTGAGGTGGGTGAGTGGGTGGTGATAAATGAAAGAAAGGTGTTTGAGAAACACCAAAGTAGGGCCTCTTGCCGCAAAGAGCTGCCAGTGGCCCAGTCAGGGTCTCCCGGTGCATTAAGAAGCCCTAACCAGCAGCCTCCAAATTACAAGGCTCGCTAGGCAGGTGTTGGTAGCTCCCTGCTTTCTTTCCACTGAGCCAGAAATTCCTACATCTCCCAGCCAGTTCCCTTCCTGTTTACTTCAATCTACAGTCTCCATGGCCACCAGTGAGCCGTAGGCAAGCCCCAAGTCCTGGAGCCAGGACTTTAACCAGGAGATTAGAGCTAGCGTGGCCTGGCCTATCTTGCCGAGGCAGGAAAGGGCAAAGGTTCTCTCCTGGGCAGACAAAACTTAGTCCGTCTGCTAGACATACCATGAGATACAATGCTGCTTATACAAGAGCCCCATTTCACAGCTTGAATCTGAATATTTCTATCTTCTCTTATCAGCGCATATTCACATCATAAGGATGAGATCATATCCTTTCCAACTTCAACCTTCCAGCCTTCCCTAACCAGATCAGTTTAGGGCAACACGATGGACAGTGAGAATCCAGTTTTCTTATCATTATTGTGTAAGTGCTGCTGATTTTTATTCTAAATAAATCTGTAGGGAACATAGACTACTCATTATGTCATAAATGTCCATGACTTTGGCTTCAACTATTAGCCACCTTAATTTATTACATTTAAATTTCAATTATTTGGCTGAGATAGTCTGCTTTTAAAATACTCTGACTAAAAGAAAGCAAATATTTTCTGCCTTAATATATTTCAAATGATCACTATTTCATATCGATCCGAAACCACATGTAGCAAAGTTTTGATGTGATTTTTATTTGTCTTTTAAACAGGCATAATGTTTTCCTTGGCTCTACAATTTATTAGCAATTTGACTTTTTAAAAAAACAGCTTGATTGAGATATAATTCATATGCCAAATAATCCGCCCATTTAAAGTATACAGTTCAGTGTTCTTTAGTATATTCACAGGGTTGAGCAACCATCACCACAGTCTAATTTTAGGAAATTTCATCCCCCCTAAAAGAAACCTCGGACCCATTAACAGTTACTCCTCATTCCTCCCCACCCCCCCCAGGCCTAGGAACCACTAATCTACTTTCTGTCTCTACAGATTTGTTAAATAGGCACACATTTTGAGCAAAATAATTTCCTATTCTAATTCCATAATTAACCAACAGCTTATTTTCCCATAATTAACCAATAATTTAATCATAATTAACCAATTAGATTCTTATTGAGTCTCTTGATTTTAGCTGCCACTTTGTGTGAAAAGTGAAGTTGATGTTGGCCTAGTGGGAACTGTTTTCTGTGTTACTAAAACTGCATTCCCAATAAGCACTAAGGCAACAGATTTAGCTTCCTTCCTGCCCAGATATGTTCACTCAACAGTCTGTAAAGCTTTAAAGTTAAGTTACAAATGCACCAGGAGCTTGGTGTTTTAAGAATTCCTATGGTGAAGTTGTTAGTAAAGCCTAACCTCTGAGGGAAAATCCACCCACATTCTTCTCAAGCACAGACACATTAACTGGTCTGGCTTAAAATCTCAGTTTCTATAGATTTGGTTTGCTCGAGGGATTTTGTTTTTGGGCCTCTCTGCAATGACTAGTATATGGCAATGAACACTCGCTTCCTTGCTGAAGGTCATGACTCCCTTGCACAGGGCTGAAATGGGTGGTTTCACTACAGACCCTTTCACTGCTAGTGTGTGACAAGTTCTGGGCATGAGAGTACAGTGCCCACATACACAGTCCATACTTACTCACCATCACTAAGCTTTCTATAGAAAATAGCATGTCTGAAAATGAATACATCTTCCTAGCCCCTTGTAGCCACCAGTCAGGCAATGGTTTTCCTCTCTTAGCACCAAATAAATTGGTGGGCTGAAATGGCAGAATCTTAGACACATCCACCAAGGTGATGAAATCGGTCATTATATAGACAAAAAGGTGGATCTGGCCAAAGGAATGATAAATACAGGCCTTTCTCCAACTCTCTGCCCTGACATAATGCTCAGACTACCAGAATCCTGTCTGCAGAATGACACGACTTTCACTTTTCACTTTTTTTAGTACTTTCTGGTTTACAGAGCATATTTGTAGATGTGACTCACTTTGAATCTCATTACAATTCTGTGAGGTAGGTAAGGGTGGGTCTTTCATTTTCCAGATGAGAAACCAAGTGTAAGAACTTGCTCAAGGTCAAATGACTAGGTGGCAGAACCGGGATGTCTCAGGAAGGCCAGTCTCTCTTAAAGCAGTCCCCCGGAGAGGCCATACATGTACTACAACTTTGCTCAAAAACTTTTGGAAACTTGTTCTTTGGAATGCCTTAAAAATCAGTAGCACATCTTTGAATATCCTCAATGAAGGCAATATTTCATCTTCTAAGTCAGTGGTTCTCAAACTAGATTGTGCCTCAGAATTGCCTGGAGGGCTTGTTAAATGCACATTGCTGGGCTCCACCCCCAAAGTTTCTGATCCATTAAATCTGGGGTGGGGCCCAGGATTTGTGTTTCTAAAGAGTTCCCAGGTGATCTTGATGTTACTGGTCCCTGGCCACACTTTGAGAACCACTATCCTAAGAAATTTATTTCTGGAAAGAGTGAATCATTTAAAACCATCTAGTGATTAAGGTGGGGGGATCAAGCTAGGAAATTCCACCAGTGGCCAAAACAATGGGTAACTATCAAGAACAACACTGGCTCTGGGGGAAATCTGAATAAAGAGCTCCAAAAAGGTTCTCAATAATGGCAGTTGATCAGACTAATCCCTTTGGATGCGTGCTCAAGAATGCTTCTCCTGAGTGTTTAGGAACACCTTGTGCAGTCGTACATGTCTGAGATGTTCATTATCAACCTTTTGTTTTCCAGCTTTAGAAAAACAAAAGAAACCATGTAGGTGACATCCATATTACAGAGAAACAATATTAAGGAAGGATTAATAGCTATTTACAGCAGCTGAACTAGTCAGACTGGTAGAGTGGGGTCCTTTCTATGCTGCAAACGTGATGGGTGTGGAAGATGAGGGGAAAATTTTGACTCTTCCTACCCTGACTTTTCTGTTGAGATTAGAATGGAAAAAGTGAAGAGATCTAATTTTGGATGCCAAAGATAAACATGTAACATTTTATGGGGAAAAAAATTCTAGCAGAAAAGAAAAATGAACTACATTAGCTACTTAAGCTGGGAGTCAATCCTTCATGTCACAGTAGGGAAAAAAGAGGTGGAGAACTGCCTAAATATTGGTTCTAATTTTATTTTCAATTCTACATTACATTAAACTCTCCGTGTACTCCTTTAATTTACAGCAACTGCTGACACAAATTGGTGTGCCTTCTCTTCTTTGACATCAGTATTTCTCTTGAATTATGCATTTCCATCTGGAATGAGGTTTATGGGGCCAAAGCCTTCTTTCATTTAGATGGATGAAAACAGAGAGGGATCAATGGGGAGTCGAGTGCAAAGTCAAAGTAAGGTTAGGAGATATATGTTCAAGGCAGCATATTACTGCCCCAAAAGATTGTAAGGGGTATTAAAAAATGACTCTGGTCTTCCAATTTTCAACATATTGATTAAAATTCAACTACTAAAGAACAAGAAAAACTCTACCAACCTTCATCCCAGAACTGCTAGATTTTTTATTTATTGGTACCCTACTAGTATTTAATAACAATTTGCAAGAGTACAGTGATCATAATAACTGCATCACCTTGATTTGATCTAAAATTGAATCAAAGGCAAAAGAAGTTGCCAGCCTGATGCCACGTTTCACCTATCCCAGCCTCACCACCTGAACGTACATGGTTGAGGTGTTCTACCTCAGAGCTTAGCACCATGAACTGGTCTGGTTCCAGTATTGGTGACAAACTCCTGGTCTAAGTCAGCCAGTGGTCCATACTGACAGGTCATTTGCTGGCTCCATCTGGGGCCCAACTCAGCGTCTCAGAGTCCATTCTCAGCTTCTGGTTTTTGATGGGTTCTGGGTTGGCCAGTCACACCAGTATTGAAATGGACATTCTGATGAAGCTGTTTTGAGCTAGTTTTATCCTGTAAGCAATCCTCAGCTATTTCTGAAAACCCTCCATTTTTAATCTTTACCCATCACCCACTCCATCCCAAGAGTGGGAATTGGGAGTAAAGTGAAAGTCTTTGCTCTATACATTGCTTGATAGTTTAGAAAAGAGAATTTTATGTTTTAGTGATAATAATTTCATGTGAAAAATGTTCCTGAGTCAATATGGCCTCATGAAAGCAGCTCAATCATGTTCTCTGGCTGAAAACGGCTATGCCCAGTAGCTATGTCATGATGTCACTTCCTCTCCAGCAGAGCCCTAGTTTGACAGTGGCCGGCCAGCCTGAAGAACCTGTGAGGGTCTATTGTCAACCTGGGGTTCGGCCCTGCTCTAGCAACCTGGGAGTGGGTGGGCCAGGAGCCCAGGAGCCCAGCGGGCTGCCTCGGTGCCTCTTCAGGGGCAGGGCCGGCATGCGCACAGCAGGCTAGCCACACAGAATGGCCTGTGGAGACTTAAGACTGGTTAAAAACCCCATTCTGCCCAAAATGTCTGTGGTGTATTAATTTATTCTATAATTTAAAGAATTCCATTATTAATGAAAGAGAAGTAGAATCCTGAGTATGAGCTAAAACTGGAATAAAAAAGGCCCATTCTTCAGGCACTATTAATGGAAGCTTTGTATATAAATAACTTTATATATTGGTGAATAAATGGCACTTAAAACTAAAATGTCTGTTAGTGATTCACTGGGTTCTAAAGACTGCCCTTGCCTTCTGTGGTCAGCGATCTTTTTTCTTTGTGACTCCACTATTCTAGACAGAAAACAGTTAATCCAATATGATTTAGTATCTCACAAAAGATTCCACTAAAACATTTTCTGCCAAATGTTCATCTTCTAACAGCTGCTTTTTTATTTCAGTGAGAGGTACTTGAAATAAAATCATTGTTCTCTGTGAAAACTGCATGCTAAATAATACAGAGCTACCAGATTATTAAACAGCAAAGGCATCTGATAATATTAGCACCAACCACAGGTCCCACTTCTGCTGATGCACAACATTTTGAGTAATCAGTCATTGCACAATATTATATTTATATCCTTTTTTGCTTGAGCTGTTAGGCCACAAAATCAGCAGGCAGTTGCTGTTATAAAAGGGTTCTCTAGGTTATTTATAATGTTTCTGCTTCCTTACAGTTGCTGCTTCACTCTTGGGTCTTGGGCCAGGTCTACACTGTGAAGACGAAGGAAGGAACTGAGCAATTGTTCCGCTAATCTAACTGCTGAAAGCTGGTGGGGATGATTCACAGCACACTGTGTGTGCCTTGGCTGGAATACCTAGTATTTTTGTCTACACAACCCAAATTCATCACATATTGGCTGATTCGTCACTTCATCAGGGGGAGAGTGTGTAGTTTCGTGAAGGCTCTGTCTCTATCAGGAGTAAGCTAGTGTCTTGGGCACAGGTGGTAGGGCGAGATATCTGAACTAGCGCTATGTTTGGAAAGAGTTTCCTTCAAATGTTATTTACTTTACATGAAGGATAAGTTTCTGCTCCAGATGTTTCTCTGTTGCATAGATCAGTGCTTCCCTCAAATGGTGGCAGGCAGCCCGGCATGCCTAATAGAAGGGCACATAGAAATCATCAGGGTATTTCATTTCATTTTCCTTTTTGTAAATTACATGGGCATCTTCCTGTTCCACCTGCAGAGAATCACTGATGATGTGAACTGTTTCTAATGGGCGTAGGTCTTAGCGCTTAGGTGAGTCAGGGCTCCAAAAAATGCTGAAAACCATGGAGGCTGGTAGAATGAGCTATTTGTTTTGACTATGAAATAAGCATCTAACTTAGGCCCCCCCCCCAATTTTTTAAAAAAGGAAATGGACTACCATTATGTCCTCTGAATTCTTTTTTTTTTGGTGGGGGGTGGGGTGGGGTGTCTTCTGACTTCTTAAGAATTCTTAAAGCCACTTCTCCACATCCCTGTTGCCACGTTCCTAGTCGAGGCTGCTATGATCTCTCAGATCAATGTAACATTTTTTTTTTTAACATCTTTATTGGAGTATAATTGCTTTACAATGGTGTGTTAGTTTCTGCTGTATAATAAAGTGAATTAGCTCTATGTATACATATATCCCCATATCCCCTGCCTCTTACGTCTCCCTCCCACCCTCCCTATCCCACCCCTCTAGGTGATCACACAGCACCGAGCTGATCTCCCGTGCTGTGTGGCTGCTTCCCACTAGCTATCTGTTTCAATGTAACAGTCTCTGGATGGTTCTTCCTGCCTCCAGTATTATGATCTCCAATTTATTCTTCACACAGCAGCCATGTTAATCTTTTATAAAGTATAGATCTGATCCAATCTATCCCTTGCTTAACCTCTTATCAGTGGCTCCCCACTGCCCGCAGGAGAAAGTGCAAACTCCCAGGAGTGGCAAACGAAGCCCTTCACGACCCATCCCTGTTCCAGCTGTACCTCATCCTTTCCCACTCTTCCTGTACTCTACGCTCTTTCCAATCAGAACTGATTGAAAAGGCACAGACATGACCTGCTGTCTTGCCTCTGGGCCTTTTCATGAGCTCCTGCCTCTGCCTGGGTTACTCTTCACTAAGGTGAAGACAGCCCTCCGCTCATCTCCTTCCCTGGCCCTCGAAGCAGGTTCGCTGGGCGCCTCGGGCCAGGCGGACCCCTCAGCTGCACGCCCGCGGCACCTCGGGAGCCTCCCTATCACGGCACTTCTCATCCTGTGTGGGCTACACACCCTCCTAGACGGAAGCGCTGTGTGGCCAGGGTCTGTCTTATCACAGCAGCATGTCCCCCCCCCCCCCCCGACGCAGAAAATTCAGGTCAAGCGCGAGGAGATGAGTGCACAGTGGGGTGCTCCTCACCCCTTCTGCCTTCATTTTCCACAGGAGTCTTTTCCATTTCTTAAAGAACTGATTTCAGTTCTAGAGGGCACTTTTGCTTCATCAGCCCTGGAACTACGAGAATAAAGTGCCAGGCAGCCCCAGGATCCTGACTATGAAGAAACCCTATTTAGGATTCTCTCTCTAGTAGTTTTTTAAAAAAAATACATTTATGCATTTATTTATTTTTGGCTGCATTGGGCCTTCGTTGCAGTGCACAGGCTTCTCATTGTGGTGGCTTCTCTTGCTGCAGAGCACAGGCTCTTAGGTGCATGGGCGTCAGTAGTGGCGGCACGCGGGCTCAGTAGTTGCGGCTCATGGGCTTAGTTGCTCCACGGCATGTGGGATCTTCCCAGACCAGGGCTCGAACCCGTGTCCCCTGCACTGGCAGGCGGATTCTTAACCATTGCGCCACCAGGGAAGTCTCTCTAGTAATTTTAAAAGATGTAAGATATGGAAAACAGAAGGTCTAAGATATACCTTATAGGGGTTCCAGAAGGAGAGAATGGAGAAAATAGAGGAGAGGCAGTAATAAAAGAGAGAATGGTTGAGGATTTTTCAGAATTGATGAAAAACACAAATACTGAGATTCAAGAGGAACAAAGAGTCATGAGCACTAAAGATAAGAATAAATTCAGATCTGAATTCACTGCAGTAAAACTGCAGAATGGCAAAGATCAAGAGAAATTCTTACAAAATATTACTATTCTTCTGTCCAAATGTGTCTCTAATTAGATTCCCACGTGCTAAACCTAAAAGTTGAAGTCTCAGTAAAGAGGATTTTCCTAACTGGGAACAGGACAGTCACAGGGAAGTCATCTAGCAAATGTAACCATGATCGTTCTTTTCCCAATTTTTGTTTGTTTTGACCAAGGATGGAAAAGGATATAAAACTTCCTGTTTTTAGAGAATCTTTCAGGGAAGATGTAGTTCACCTAACTTCTGGCCCCAAATCACACAGCTTCCCGGGTGTCCCATCGTATGGCACGCGCCTGTCGATTTTAAAGGAATGGAAGGAGGAGGAGGAAAGTGGGAGTGACTAGTTAGCCCCTTCAACTCTGTCCCCCTGTAGTACATTTACTCACCCACACATGCACACACGAACACATGGCATTCATGCCACTCATAGATCATTCACATGGAGCACACGTTATCCACACTGAAAATACACAAAGTACACACACCACTAACCTGACGCACACATACTCATACTTTCACGCAAAAGGCAGGCAGACGTTCAGCAAGCTATGACCCACACAGCTGTTTTCTCACTTCCTTGTCCACCTCTATCAGCAGCAATGGGCACTGAGGGCAACGGGCAAGGCTCTAACTCACGGGGCTCTACACTTTGGCTCCAAACGTTTTTTCACCTCCATATAATTCTAGGCCTACCCAAGAATCATCTTCATGCAATGGAAACCACTTAGGAGACCTACAGTACAGTCCTGGCAGCTCTGCTCCTGAGGACACTATTGCAGCATCCTAGGAAGACGGGCAAGGAGTAGACTACCAGCTCACTGCCATGTCATCACACTGATGTCCAGGACACTGAAGGAGTGGGAAGAAGAGGAGCTTAGGCATAGGAAGCTCAGAACTCTTAACTGTAGATGGGTAAGCAATCTCCCACAACCTCATACCATCCCTTCTTACTGGGAGAGGGACTGTTTCCTGTCCCTTCAATTAGGTGCCTTCGAGGCCCACAGAACACTCTAAATCTAGATTTTGCTCTCCTGACTTTTGCTAAGGTTTTTTTTTTTTTTGGCTGCGTTGGGTCTTCGTTGCTGCGTGTGGGCTTCCTCTAGTTGCAGCAAGCGGGGGCTACTCTTCATTGCAGTGTGTGGGCTTCTCATTGCAGTGCCTTCTCTTGCCATGGAGCATGGGCTCTAGGCACGTGGGCTTCAGTAGTTGCACCATGCGGGCTCAGTAGTTGTGGCTCGTGGGCTCTAGAGCGCAGGCTCAGTAGTTGTGGCACACGGACTTAGCTGCTCCGTGGCAAGTGGGATCTTCCCGGACCAGGGCTCGAACCCGAGTCCCCTGCATTGGCAGGCGGACTCTTAACTACTGCGCCACCAGGGAAGTCCCTTGCTAAGGTTTTAACCGTTGTTTTTTCCTCTCCATCCTCCCTCCACCCCCATACCCCCCTTCTCCCCTACCATTGCTCTTCTTTTAGTCTCTGGCCATTATGAGTTCTGAAGCAGGGCCAGGTCCCCTTGGGAGCCCCTAATATGCCCGGCACTAGGCAGATGTACATGCAAGTCCAGTTCTGGCCATGGGACGGTACTTTAGGAAAATGGAAAAAAAACAGTCTTGTATCTGGCCCTGCTTCAGTTCCTCAAAGTGAAGATGACATTTCTGGTAAGCAGTTACAATTAGATTTTTAGAGCCCTGGGTTTTCAAATGATCACAAGCAGGATTAAGAAAGATAATTTAAAATGTTTAATTCTGCCTGATTAGCTGGTAATTGAGGTGATCTGCTGATGTGGAAGTAATGTAATAGAGTTAATATGCCCCCCGGCATGACAGATGTCTTGTGCCTTGTCGATCAGTCTCTTTAGCAATTACCTTGTCCTCTGTCCTTTTTTTTTCTTTTTTAATAGTCAGTGAACTTCTTTTTGTCATCTTCATCCTTTCTGGCAGCCAGAGTCAGCAGACTTTGCACAGACATCATGCCCATTTATTGGTATCATTCCTAAGTTTTAGATGGCTATTTCAGGGCTTCCCTGGTGGTGCAGTGGTTAAGAATCCGCCTGCCAATGCAGGGGACACGGGTTTGAGCCCTGGTCCGGGAAGATCCCACATGCCGCGGAGCAACTAAGCCTGTGCACCACAACTACTGAGGCTGCGCTCTAGAGCCCACGAGCCACAACTACTGAGCCCGTGTGCCACAACTACTGAAGCCTGTGCGCCTACAGCCCGTGCTCTGCAACAAGAGAAGCCACCGCAATGAGAAGCCCACGCACCGCAACAAAGAGTACCCCCGCTCGCCACAACTAGAGAAAGCCCGCGCGCAGCAACGAAGACCCAACGCAGCCAAAAAAAAGAAAAAAGTTGGCTATTTCAGAGCCTCATTTGGATATGGATTTTCTTTATTCTATGATGCCAATTTCAGAGATGTCATTTACCCTCTGTAACTTTTCTTTTTTTTTTTTCCTGGCCTGGCCTTTCTATGACTCCAGGGAAAACAATCCTAGGATATGTTTTAAAATGGCAAACTGGGTAAAAGTGCCTATGTGACCCTTTGTAATCCAAAACTTCCTTCCCCAATCCTGCTCTGTCCCTAGGCAGTCACTGGCTTGCTTCTGTTCATTATAGACAAATTTGTGTTTCCTAGACTTTTATATAAATGGAATCATGATACACGTACTCTTTATTGTCTGGCTCCTGCTCGGTGTAGTTATTTTGAATTCATCTATTTTATTGCTGTATAAATAGTTAATTCCTTTTTATTGTTGAGTAGTGTTCCATTGTATGGACATAGCACAATTGCTTTATCCAATCACTTGGATGGACATTTAGGTTATTTTTTGTTTTACAAATTAACTATTTGTAAATACTACAAATAAAGATACTATGAACAGCTGTTAAAAAAATGGGAAACTGGGTAATTATTTTGTTTGCAAATCATTAAAAAAGAGCATTTGTATCTGAGATTGATTGTTTCCCTTGGCACATTCAGCGTGGCACTGAAGGACTATAAGGAATCCTGTAGATCTTCTAGTGCCCTGAGAACACTGGAGCTCAGTGAGGCTAAGTGACTGTAACACACATACTAGTTATTTTCCCAGAAGGAACTGGAACTCTTTCGTTATTTCAGGAGGACCTGTTGTTATATGCAAAGCACTGTATTAAGCATTGGGGTTGCCCAAAAAGAACTCTCTGAGCTGGACCTTGAGGATGGGTAGGAGTTTGCTAGGCAGGGAAAGAGTAGTGTTTTTTCCTTCCTTAAACTGGAGGACTAGTTTGGGAAGATTAAAGAAGAAGAATTACATTTTCCTTAGCCTCTCTAGTTAGCGGTTCAGACCCTTACTTAAAGAAGTTTAATGAAAAGATATTTTGGTTACAGACTCTGGGAGTGGTGCGCCTGTCCTCCTTGATCATTCAAAGACAAGAATGAATGAAGTGATCTGTGCCTGAACCTTTGACATCTGGCCTGGCACCATCCTGCCACATTGCCAGCCATGCAGTCCTGCTCCTTGCCCTGTACAGGAAGATGCTGGAGTTGAATGGCAGTGGGACCTGGGTTTCTCTCCAGTAATGTACAGAGCCAAGGTCATACCCACCTTGTGTGATGGTGAGTAGTGCAAGCTCCTGGTACGTGCTACCTGGTATGCCACCGCCACCCCACCCCCCCCGCCCCGCAGATATCCAGGTAAAGTGAACATTTAGGCACACAGGGACCTACTAATGAGTGCTAAGATGTACTGAGTGCTTACATGAGCCAGGCACTGTTCTTAGACTACACATGAGTTATTGCATTTAAGTGAGGCTGCACTGTACTGCACAAAGCAAGAGTGGAAGTGTCTGAAAATCTAGAGAAATGGAGCAACTTACAGAAGCCTATAGCATGACAAGTGGCAAGGAGTCGGTGCTGGAATGCCAAATAGAAGAGATTGGATGCTAGGCAGACTGCCACCAAATCAAGAGGGTGTGGTAAGGAGGACATGGATGTCAGGGTCAGGCAGACAGGCAGACAGACCTAGAATCAATTCCTTGCTCTGCTGACTTACCAGCTGGATGACTCTGGGCAGGTTGTTTACCTTTGGGGGTATAACTTCCTCCTCTCTAAAGTGGGCATTAGCCTGTCTTGCAGGGTTGTTCTGAGCGTGTGAGAAAATGCATAAAGAGTCCAGCACAATGCCTGGCCTAGAGTAGTGCCCTGCTTTTCATTATTAGCCAAAGGATCCTTATGTCCCCAAGAATCTGTAAGAATCAAGGAATTTCAGAGGTTGAAGACGACTCAGAGATCACCCACTCCAGACACATCATGTTTGGATGCACAACCTGAGCCCCAAACATAATGAGTCATTTGCCCAAAACTGTCTGCTAGTTATTAGTTAAATCAGGATTAGAACCCAGGACATCATCTGCCCTTAGCCACCAGGACCGATGATTACAGTTGAACCATACGAAAAACTCTTGAGATATTTCACTAGAAAGGTGATTTAGGCTGATCCTGTTAGTTTGCCTCAGCTTATTTTCTCACAGAACAGCTGATTTTTCAGCATTCACTTTAGGTCACTTCTGAAGCATGCTGATTGGCTTTCTTGCATGTGTTAGTCTACTTGGGCCACCATAACAAAATACCACAGACTAGGTGGCTTAAACAACAGAAGTGTATTCCTCACAGTTCTGGAGGCTAGAAGTCCATGATCGAGGTGCTGGCAAGATAAGTTTCATTCTGAGGCCTCTTCTCCTGGCTTGCAGGAGGCCACCGCCTTGCTGTGTGCTCCCGTGAACTTTCTGAATGCACATACAGAGAGACTGAGCTCTCTGCTGTCTCTTCTTATAAGGACACTAATCCTATTGGGACCAGGGCTTCACCCTTATAACCTCATTTCATCTTAATTACCTCCTTATAGGTCCTATCTCCAAATACAGTAACTTTGGGGGTTAGGGCTTCAACATATAACTTTTAGGGGGAGCACAATTCAGTCCAAGGGCTTGTGTTACGTATGTTCCTCCATCCCTCATGAGCCCTTCCATTCAGGTCTGTTTCAAATCAGAGGTATATGAGCGACGAAGTACATGAACTATTAAGTACTTCAACATGAGGCATCTCCTATGGCCTGGCCCCTTTTATAGCTCCTCCAGGTCATTCATTAGCCAAAGACCAAGAAATGTGGCAAAGCCAAAGTCTAGATCATTCATTCTGTTATCAGTTGAGAGAATGAGGGTTGAAGAGTTAAACCGAGATATATAAACAGACTCATTCAGAAAGAAGACTTGAACATGAGTGAAGTTTCTCTGCAGATCTGCCGTGCATTTGAGTGATGAACAGAAACAGTGCAGCTTTGACATTTATTCTGATATTTCCAAAGGAAACTGTATAAAATAACATGTTTTTGAGGGAAATTTTTTCTTTAGAAAGATTAAGAAAAAAACTGTCAAAAGTGTGTAGTGAAATATCCAGATTTACAGAGGCTGAAGTGCTGTGGATCTGAAAGGCATGTGGATCTATTTCTTTGGCATCAGGACTCTATTCCATTCAGAGGTCATCCTAAGTCAAAGGGCTACTCAGCCTCCACATATAGAGATTTGGGAAAGCTTGAGAGGTTCTTTATGAGATCAAGGGTGAACAGTGGGTAATTCAGCTCCTTTGTGAAAATAATGCCCAGTTGCCCTTTGAGAAAGGATATCACCTATCTTACTTGCTAGATATGGCTCCCAATAGTTTTTTGCTGTGTCCCCAAATCATCTTTACTCCAAATTTCAAAGTAATACGTGAAAAATGCAAACAATTCAGAAGAATATGGAGCAGAACGTAGAGGTCCTCCTTTATAACACTTTCCTATTCCCCCATCCTGTTCCCCTTCCCATGAGTAATGGGAAAGTCTGGTGGTTTTGTTTGTTTGTTTTGGATTTTAAATTATACTTTTACTTACAGATAGCTAGAGTTATTTTATTTTATTTTATTTTATTTTTTTATTTTTTATTTTTCTAAAATATTTTATTTATTTATTTATTTATGGCTGTGTTGGGTCTTCGTTTCTGTACAAGGACTTTCTCTAGTTGTGGCAAGCGGGGGCCACTCTTCATCGCGGTGCGCAGGCCTCTCACTATCGTGGCCTCTCTTGTTGCGGAGCACAGGCTCCAGACGCGCAGGCTCAGCAATTGTGGCTCACGGGCCCAGTCGCTCCGCGGCACGTGGGATCCTCCCAGACAAGGGCCGGAACCCGTGTCCCCTGCATTGGCAGGCAGACTCTCAACCACTGCGCCACCAGGGAAGCCCTCTTTTATTTTTTTAGAGTTATTTTTAAATCAATGGCACCATACTATTATCATTTGACCTTCTCCTACTGATGATTATGTAGACCTGTCTAACCGATTTTTTGGTTATTACAAACAAAGCTGAAATAAACATTCTTGTACAAATATTGATATAGGTGAACACTTCTGTAGGACAGATTCTTAGAAAGAGATATACTGGGTCAAAGGGAAAACATATTTTAAAAATTGGTATTGTCAAATTGCCTTCCAAAAACATTCTATGAATTTATACTCCCACCAGAATTATATGAGAGCATGTGTTTTTCCAATTTATTTGGACTTTGACATTATCAATCTTTATTTTTTGTTGACCTGATGGGCAGTGAAGGCAATCTCACTGTTATTTTGATTTGCATATTCCTGATTTCTTGTAGGGTTGAACAGTGTCTCATTTCTTTATCTTTCGTATTTCTTCTTCAGTGACTTGCCTACTTACTTTATTCTAAAGAAATGTTTCATTTATTTTTGGGGATGTAGAGCCTTCCCATAATGACACATATTAATCCTCTGCTGTTGCAAATATTCAAGTTTGCTGTTAACAGATATTCAAAAGTACAGATATTCAAAATTATGCATAGAAAAATCTAGGCGGATTTACACTAAAATGTTAATAGTGGTTACATCTAAGTGATAGGATCGTGAATATCTGACTTTTTTATACCTTTCTGTGTTGTCTGCTCTTTTCTCCTCTTGAACACTAAGCATGTATTAATTTCATGAGTAGAAAGTAAAAAAAATAATAGAGTGATTGGTGGGGTAAAGGTGATGAAGGCTCTCAAAGCAATTCTAAAAGAGCATTTCCCAAGGTACTTTGAGTATTGGCAGTATCAATATATACTTAATTCTCCTAAGGTCAAAATTTGAAGGAAACAACAGTCACTTCTTGGATAATAAATTGATATGGAGATACAGTTAGTCTTATTATTTTATAGTTACCTCTTTAGCACCCAAGATTCTATCATTCTTTACCCACTGTATTTTATGGCCCAACCCTTTCTGAAGTATTGGCAATCAACAGTGAGGGGCACTCAAACATTTTGGCTATAACAGAAGCTTCTGGAGAGAAATGTGCAAAGTCTCTATTCAAGGACAAAATGGCTACTGAGCTACAAAGTCCCCTCAGCAACTCCACCGATTATTAACAAATGCAAGGAATGTACATGTTGATCAGAAAGAAGGAGGTGGGAGAAGGAAAGAATGGTTTGCTGGGGAACCACAGGTTAAGGAGCGTCGCAGAGACTACCACTGGCAGTGCCGTGGGAGACCTGGTGAGTACTCAGTCCTCTCAGCAAGACTGTGGCTCAGCAGGAGACAGTGTCTGACTTTGCCGGAGTTGAGAAACATCTCTTGAGAGCACCTAAATTCAATCGTTCTACTTACATCTGACAAAATTAGTTTGGCTTTCCAGTGGCCAGGCGGCTGGGGATGGGAATAGGGCGTAGGCTGGGGGGAAGGTCACACCAAGATGGAAATAATGGCCCTTCAGATGTTGGATTTTCAAAGACTGAACTGTCATTCTGGATGGTACCTCAGAAGTGGATTAATGGGAGCCTATGCTTGTGAGCAGCCTGGATGGCAGAAGGCCAGACCCCAGGATGGGGGGACACACCAAGGAGGAGTTACCTTGGAAAACTGTGGGTAATCCACCAGTCCCAGCAATCACCCCGCCCTCATGAGTGCTTCCACGCCAACGGTAACAGAAATGATCACACTTCCTACTGGTGCGGTCTCTAGTTTGGAGCTGCGTCTCCAGCCCCGAGTTGTCCCTTGGGGGCATCCATGCAGCTGGGCTGATGCTGCCTCATGCCTCACCAATAACCGTGAAGACTACAGGACTCAAATGCAATGGATAGAAAGAAAGAGGAATAAAAAATAGGGACGATGAGTCCCCCCTGCCCCTCGCCTTTGGTTACTCTCGCTTACTTACATATCCTGAATTATGATGATTTATTACAAAGTGAGTGATTCTTGAGAAGACAGATTTAGCTTAGGGGCTGAATTCTTGAAATTAAGAGTGTCAATGTAGATTTTAGGACTTAACCATTTACATGAGGAAATTTATAAATCGGGAATTTTACAGAGCTTATAGGCCAAGGATAATTAAGGTTACAATATATCACGCTATCACAGTAATCCTAAAGTGTCACCATGCTTATATGTGTGTAACTCTGACTATGGAGCGAATTATTCAGTGCAGTCATGGACACAAGAAGGCAAAGCCCCTGACCTTCAGGTTGGAAGGACTTGAGTGAGGACATGAGCGCCAGAGATGGGAAAAGAGACAAATCTGTCATGTCTTCCAAACTGAGCCGAGGACATCTGCAGCTACTGCCACCATCTCACTTTAGTACAAGGGGAAAAACAGATGTAAAAATAGAGGCGATACATCCAACTATTAACACTGAGGCAAAACTGGATATAGCAGTCTGCAGAGGCACAGCGTAGAACAGGCGATGGCTCCTGCTAGGGCAGGCTGTCTCCAGTGGACAACGTGCCAACTAACTAAAGAGGTTTCCGCCATCCATGCCAGTATGATTGGCAAATAAAAACTGGCTATATTTAGGTTGCACAGCAGGATTTTTTTGTTAAGGTGTAACATCATAAGGGATGAGGAGGAGGAGAAAAGCGAGAAGGTTACAAACTGCCTGAGAGCAAGTAATACCCTGACAGGAAAGTGAAGGAGCCCATTTATTCAGAAGAAAATGCCTCCCTGGGAGTTCCTCACCTCCCCAGGTGAATTAGCTCCTCTTTACCAGACTTATGAAGAAGCTGAACAGTTGTGTGCAGGACAGGCAAGAATTTTAATAATGAGTGCTGGATGAGAGGAGAAAGACAGCATGAAAAAGCTGAGGGAGACTCTACAGCCAGAAAATAACTACCCTTGTTTCCTGTGTCACCTTGGTTCCACTGGGGGGATGTTAAGCGTCCAGTCAGTAGATTCAGTACAGCAATTAAGTGGAAGATTCTTTATCGAAGGAGTATCCACTCATTAGTGAAGTGCTTTTTGTTGTTTTTGTTTGTCCTTTGTCTTCTCAATTGAGATATCATACACATGCCCTAAAATTCACCCTTAAAAAAGTGCACAATTCAGTGGTTCCGAGTATATCTACAAGGTTGTACAACCATCACCACTATCTAATTCTAGGACATTTTCATCACCCCAAAGAGGAACCCTGGGTACATTAGCAGTCACTCCTCATTCTACCCTCTCTCCAGCCTCTGCTGTCTGTCAATTTACTTTCTGTTTCAATAGATTTACCTACGCTGGATATTTCATATAAGTGGAAGCATACAATATGTGGCCTTTTATGTCCGACTTCTTTCACCTAGTATAATGTTTTGGATGTTCATCCATGCCGTATCATGTATCAGTATTCCTTTTTATGGCTGAATAATGTTCTATCATATGTATATACCACAATTTGTTTATCCATTTATCTGTTGATGAAAATTTGGTTTGTTTCCAATTTGGGGCTATTATGAATAATGCTGTGTGAACATTTCCGTATAAGGTTTTGTGTAACATATGTTTTTTTATTTCTCTTGGCTATATACCTGGAAGTAGAAGTGCTGAGTCTGTTGTAACTCTAAATTTAACTTTTTGAAGCACTTCCAGAGCATTTTCCGAAGTGGCTACACCATCTTACATTCCTATCAGCAGTGTTTGAGGGTTCTGATTTCTCCACATCCTAGTCAACAGTTGCTATTATCTGTTTTTGATTATAGCCATCCTAGTGGTGTGAAATGGTATCTCATTGTGTTTTGCCTTTAAAAAAAAAATCCAAGCCATCTGTATTCATAGTTTAAAAAGACAAAGCTGAAAGTGTAAATGCCCCATCCTTCTCCACTCCTATTTCTATGAGGCAAATACTTTAAATTCTTTTACTGGTTTCTTCTGATTTTATCTTCTATTTCTGGTAGTATGCTTATACTGTTGTCTTTTAAAAAAATCTGTTTTAGATATTATTTCTTGAATTCCAACAATGGAAAATGAGCATTTAATTCTCTTATCTTCCCCTATGTGTACACAAATACACACTCACTTTATCTTTCCATTTTCACAGTATGATTATAATCTCTCTTTTTGGTTAAATCAATAATTGGCACTTACATTGTTATGACTATGCATTCATAGCCATGTGGTGTACAAAATTTATATTTACTTAATCATACCTTTTCCCCTTAGACTCCAGATGACCTAGAGGAAAAAATTTGCTGTTTTTTTTTTTTTCATTTCCTCAGTTTTCTACATATTAATTACTACTTCATCCTCAAATTCTACAAGAGCTAAAAATCTTTGTGCATATTCAAACACACGGGATATCTGGATATTCCACTATTTCTTTCTTTTTCCTTTTTTCTTTTTTGTTTCTGGGAGACGTTCCTTCCAGAGCCCGCCATGCTCCTGCTCTAATCTGAACTGACTGGGCACGGGTTTCCTGCATAGCTATTGTCCTGGAACTTTCCTTCATCGTCACTGACTTCTCTCTTAAGTTGCATCACCTGTTTCCTGGATCTCATATCTTCCTGTCTTAGTTTTATCCCAGTTTACAATAGCATATCTTCCAGTAGCTTCTTTATTCCTCTCTTCCTCCATTACCATCTTGTTTTTTGTTAAATATTTTCTAGTGTACCATTTTAATCGTCTTGTTTCTTTTAGGTGTTTTTTTTTCCTTTTTTGGTTCTTTTCTTAGTGATTGCACTGGTGATTCCAATTAACACCTTAATCTAGTTTAGATTAATACTAACTTAATTTCAGTAGCATACAAAGTTGTTCATGGATGCTTTCATGCTACCACGGTAGAGCTGAGTAGCTGTAACAGAGCATGTATGCATATGGCCTGTAAAGCCTAAAACTTTACCATCTGGCCCTTTACAGAAAAAACCTGCTGACCCTGATCCAGCGTCCTGATCTTCCCGATCCCATTTTCTCTCTCCTGCCTCCAAGCATTAAGCAATCTGTTCTCGCTGAACTCTCACTGTGTTTCACCTTTCCTGAAACCTAGAAATTAACTGCAAGTGCTAAGAAACCAAATGAAAGAGCACAAAACTGTATCAACAAAGTGTGAAAACCTCCTTGGTGCACATCGCTGTACATAAGATGCTCAAAGTTATAATCCGTCATGATCTGTGAAATCCAGTCCTTCAACATGAAATTATTGAGGATTATTACTACTGATTCAAATTTGAACATTTCCAAGGCTAGTTTCTCCATCCTTTAATCCTCTGCCCAAGCAGTGCATTTCCACATGAGTGTTCTATGGTGGGCATGGGTGGTTTTACTCTGATCAGTATCTATTTCCCATCCTCTTATAAGAGCTCTTTGATTTTTATTTGACACTGGGGATGGGGACATGATGTGAGGCACAGTGTGAGTAGGGTGCTGCCAGGGACCACCACCTGGAGGGCACCTGTCTGAGCTCAAAGCCCACCAAAAGGCAAGCAGAGCTGACAGGGAGAGGGTGAGCAAGTGAGTCTTGATGACACGGTTTAGCTTCTGCATTCTGCTGTACCTTCGAACCTTCCACTTATGTGCACCAAATAAATCCCTTGTTCTGTGTAAGCCGTTTGAGTTGTGTTCCTGGTGCTTATGAGCAAAAGGAGTAGTGACTGACACAGACTTTGAAGGCAGAGGCTGAGCCACTTCTGGGCAGTCACAGAGGTCCAATAGCTTCATGAGGACCCTTTGTTTTATATTTAGCAAAAGAAGAACAAACTCTTCTGCTTTAGTTCAGGACCTGGAATAGTTTTAGTCTAATGCAGGATTGACTTCAGAACTAATAAGGAATCTCTCAAATTCAGGTTACTGTCCTTGACAAAACAGAAAAACTAATGGTTTCAGAAATAAGTAAATATGATGAGAATAACATCGCCAAGTATAGTTTATCAAATTCCTGATAAAGCACATTTTAAAAGGCAATCAGGGGCTTCCCTGGTGGTGCAGTGGTTAAGAATCTGCCTGCCAATGCAGGGAACACGGGTTAGAGCCCTGGGCCGGGAAGATCCCACATGCCATGGAGCAACTAAACCTGTGTGCCACAACTACTGAAGCCCATGCGCCTAGAGCCCGTGCTTCGCAACAAGAGAAGCCACCGCAGCAAGAAGCCCGCGCACTGCAGCGAAGAGTAGCCCCCGCTCACCTCAACTAGGGTAAGCCTGCATGCAGCAACGGAGACCCAACGCAGCCAAAATAAATAAGTAATTAAGTAACTTAAAAAAAAAAGACACACACACACACACACACACACACACACACACACAAAGGCAATCAGGATGTAATTTCATGTAATAGAAGCATTCCTTGCACTTATCTATTTCAATGCATATTCTTAACTAAAACTTCATCAGATGCCCTTAGGCTTCTTTTTTTGATAAATGACCCACATTTTAAAGTCTTTTCTAAACAAAGAAATAAACATATTTTATAAATAATAATATGTCAGTTTCTTATAGGTAAAAACCCTAAAATTTTTATTCTTCCGCAACTCTAATTTCTTGTTCTTGACGTTTACTTACTTTTCTAGTCTAGGCCATAAGCAAATAACTTTTATTTCCCCAGCTTTAGAGGAAGCCTGAGCCTTTTCCTAACTTGTTTCCTTTCCGTCGCTGCTCTGTAGCCGTGCCTTGTCCACTTAACCTGCTTGTCCTTAACACAGCACCTCACACAAGTGTCTCAGTTTTGAACCTCCAGCTCTGTTACTTCCTTGCATTAGGATCTAGAGCAAGTTTCTAAATCTGTAAAATGAGGATAATAATAGTACCTGCCTCATATGGTTGTTGTAAAGATTCAATGAGAGGTATGTGAAAGAGACACAGTAAGCACGTAGTAATGCTATTATTACTACAATATAATAACCAGTGGTCCTTGTGATTTCATTCCACACAAGAGGCTTGTAAAACCCGGCGATGTGTTTACTGTTTAAAATCTAGGCCCCATGAGGGCAGAGACTTTGTCTTGTTCATCACTATACATATGCACCTAATATATGACTGTCATATAATAGGTATTTAATAAATACTTATTTAATGAATGAATGAATGAATGAATGAATATAGGTAATATGGGTATAATTTTACTGATATTCCAATTTTATGGATGAGAAAACTGACTCAGAGAGGTTAAGTGACTTGTATAAAGTCCTACAGTGGGTTAGAAAAGGTTAAGATACAGTTCTCCTGCCTGATTGTCCTCTTCCCCCATATTACCTCTAAGGGCCTCTACCGCGTGATCCGAAAATTCAGGTGCAGTATCTTAGTTACTAAATGATGATTTTCAAGGGCCAAAAAGGATTCTGAAATTGAAAAACCTACTGTAGTATCCACAGCTTTGACATTCTCTGTGGGAATGTGCTTTGGGACAGGTTCTGTCTGTGACAGCATCACACATCCTTCAGCACCTAAGGTGATGATCACAACCCGGCAGCCCCTTTCCATGAGCACCAACGCAGCCTTCCCAGCATCTGAGGGGCTACCGACCTCAAGGCTGGTCAGAATCTCAGCCTGAAATACATATAAAAAGAAAAGAAACTGTGGTGAGAATAAGTAACTGGGTCTGCTTCTAGATTAGATCTGGTTTTCTAGGCGATGTCTCCCTTCTTTTTCATAACAACCAATGCAGTGGGGAACTTTGGTAGGTACTGACTCAGGAAAATAAATAAAATAAAACAATAACAACAATGACAACAAAAAAGCTATAAAAGACATTCTTGAGACAACTGGGGAAATTTGAATGTGGCCTGAATATCAGATGACAGTATAGAATTACTGGTAATTTTCCTAGGTGTGATAATGGTATTGTGGTTCCTCTTAGGAGATGCAAGCTGAAGTATTTAGGGGTGAGGGATCATGCCTGCAACTTTCAAATAATTCAACCAAAACAAAAATAAATACACGCAGGGGAGAGGGGAAGCCAGTGCAGCAAAATGTTAACAACTGTTTGGGTGGAGAGGATATGAGTATTCACTGTATTGCCCATTCAGCTTTTCCTTATTTGTGATGATTTTCATAATAAAGAGTTAGGAGGAACAAAGAGAGTTTTACAAAAGAAATAAGGGAAGTGGGGAGGGAGGAAAAGAAGAAAGGAAGGGGCCACTGCCAATGATTTTTGGTATAAATCATACCCATACATTTCACACCTAAATTCTTTCAGGCTTCTCTTGGGCCATAATGCCTTTTGCATATTACTAGTTTGCAGACCACTCATTTCTTTTGTTTGTTTTGCTCGAGTAAATGGAAGCAGAGTAGGAGAGGCTCTGATATACAGCAGAAAAAGCAACGTGCTGATGTTCAGAGACCTCCACTACTCACTAACTCTGGAAACTTCCCCAAGTCACATAAAGTCTGTAAAATGTAGGGCTTGGACAGGATCAGTAGTTTCCTCCAGAATATAAAAAATCCTCTGGATGAAGTAGGGGTGAGGAGCTGCAGCCCTGCTTCCTCATCCAGGGAACCTTTATGGTTCTGGGATTAGCAGCTGAAAATTCACTGGACTAGATGAATTATATGATACTTTTTGACTTAGAAAGTTTATAACCAAATTTTGTCTTTTCTCTATTACAGTTTAATCATATACTATCTCTTCCTAAGAATGGGTATATCCCTTCCTTTGCTTGCCCTGAATGTGCCCAGACTAACCCTTCTTGGTGCCTGTAAATCATCCCACAGTGTCTGCTCATTCTTGGTGTCAGTCTTCCCAGGAGCATGTGTTTCATTAACTTGACCATGTAGCCCCCAGCCCCCCCTTACCACCTTTTCCATAGACCCTTTCTTTCAGTGTGTGTGGGTTATACTGTGAGGCCACTTTCTTTTTTCTTTTTATAAGTTTTGCATTGATCTTCATTACTGGGATATTTGTGTTGAGTTGGATAGTTTATATTCAGAAATATCGATTCCTTGTGGTTTTTGAAAACGTTTTAAACAGCTGTTCTTTAACGAAAAATCTTGAACATGAAAAATAATGCACAAACACCCATGTACCTACCACCCACCTTTAATACATTTTACTTTATTAAATTTTACTTTATTTGCTTCCAATATTTTTCTTTAAAGAAGTTAAATATCTTCCAGATATATTATTTAGCATTGTGCTTTTCACCTTAACATTTTAAAATTTGTGTTGATATATGTAGCTTTCTAAAAAAAACTGCACTGTATTCCATACTGCAGATATATGCTACAGTTTGAACAAAATCTGTTCTCTTTTTCATGGACACTTTGGTTTTTCCCATTTTCCCCTTTTACAGGCATGTACTCCTTTTTCCTCTGGCTATTTAAAAATATTTTTATCTTTATTCAACCCCTTGATGTTATGCAGTTCCACTAAAATGTATGTTAGTAGAAAGTTATATTTATTTATCTTATGTGGTACTTCTAACATGCTTCTGATCTTTTGAGGGCTCATGCCTTTTCTCAGTTCTAGAAACACCTTGCAGTGTTTCCTCTAACATAGCTTCTCTTCAGTTCCCTCCATTCTCTTCTTCCTTCACTCCAATTTGACACATGTTGAAGCCTCTCAAGCTGCTAACTTCCTCTTTAACAGTTAAAACTATTTTTCTTTCCGTGCTATTTTCTAGGTGAATTGAGTTTTCTACCTCCAGGTGAAATGATGAAGATTCACTTTCAGTTCACAAATTCTTCATTCCAGTCTGATGTTTATCTTTCTAATGAGTGCTTTAAAATTTTTTCAATGACTGTTTTTCATTTTCAGGACTTCTAATTGGTTGGTTTTCATATTCACAGACTGTTTCTTTGATTCTGTTTCTCTTTCACAATTTCTTCTCCTTTTTTAAAGAATGAGAATCTTAATCATACTTATTTTAAAGTCTTTTTGCATTGTTTTATTATTTGCATTTCATCTTGGGCACATTTCTCTTCAGATTGTTGATTCTGCTGGATCTCTAGCATCCGTACATTTCTTCACCTGCAGGCTAACTCTGCTCGCAGTGAGTTGGAGAGTCTGCACATTTCACTCCCATCAGGTTTATCCCTGCCTTTCTAGTGGCTTTACAGCTGCAGCCACTAGGTCCCCAAGGGTCTCTAAACCACAGCCAGGTGTTAGGTCGGCAACAGAGAGTTCCTGTTCTGGGGGTATTGGCACTAACTGCCAATCCAGTCGCTAAGTCATCAGTTGGCTTGGTTTTCTTCCTGATCAGAGGCAGTCTCTCTGTCCTCCTGTCTCTGCAGGTTGGGAGCTTTCTATATGTTGTAGCCTCAAGCAGCAGGCATAGCAGCTTTCTCCACTCTTTTTCCTTAGCAGGGAAGCCTTAGCCCAGCACCTCTGGTTTCTAGCCTGGGCACTGCTCCAGTCTCCCATGAGTGGCACACTTTCAGTGCCCATTACCCATTGGAGGCAAACTTCCACACACCTATGCCAGCTTCTGGGACTGGAGTACAGCACACCCAAGGCTGAATCTCTGTGATTTTGTTCCATTTCTGATCTGTGGAGTTATTTATCTTGTTTTTGAGCTTGTGAGTATATTTTCATTGTCTCTTTTTGTATTTATATATCAATGGTTTGTGTGTGGCACAGAGGGAATATCTTAAAGCATGAATTTACACTGTTATCATGATTAGAAGTCATCTATGAGAATGTTAAGCTTTAAAAATTTTTCTTTTTTCTATTAAGTTTTTTAAATTAATTTTTATTGGAGTATAGTTGATTCACAATGCTGTGTCAGTTTCTGCTGTACAGCAAAGTGAATCAGCCACACATATACATATATACACTATTTTTAGATTCTATTCCCATATAGGTCATCACAGAGTATTGAATAGAGTTCCCTTTGAGATCAATTTCCTTAACGACCAGAGTTCATTCATTTATTCGTTCATTCAATAAGCATTTACTAGGTGCCAACTATGTGCCGAGTACAATATAACAGATGATAATTTCCAAAGATAACTATCAATATATATCACATCATACATGCTCTTTTCACACTGTGACAATGACAATCTTCTATTGAGAGGTGGGGTACCAGGGTGGACTTTCCTATGTCAATCAATAGAATGGGCCAGAAGAGATGCTGTGTGACTTCCAAAGCTAAGTCATAAAAGCCACCATGTCTTCTGCCAGGCTTTTGCGCTCTCTCTCCCTCACCCTTTCTCAGGAGACTGGATCTTGTTGGAACCCAGCTTCCATATTGTGAGGAAGCCCAGGCCACAAGGAGAAGCCATGTGTAAGTGTTCTGGCCAACGGCCGCATCAACTAGCAAGCAAGTGAGTGAAAGAAGGTTCAGATGATTCCAGTCTTTGAGTCTTCCAGCTGGGACCCCAGATATCGTAGAGGAGAAACAAGCCATGCTGTGTCCTGTCTCAATTCCTGATGCACAGAAACCATGACAGACAATAAATAATTCCTGTTGTTGTAAGCTACTAGATTTGGGGGTAATTTATTATGCAGCAATAGATAGCCATTGGGATACAATAGTGAATAAGAGATGTCTGTTCTCTCCCAGGAGAAGACAGAGGTATTGAACAAGCAGTCCGAGCTGTGATGAGTGTTTGAAGAATCATTAGAGATGCTCTGTAAGTATCTAGCAGGGAAATCTAAGCCAGTTTGGCAGTTGAGGGTAATCTAATTTCTTATTGTGAAATGGTCACTCTCTCCCACAATTCCTTTTTCCTAGCACAATGCCTGGCCATGGCGGTTGCTCAAAAATATTGCATAACCTATTGTGGCTTCTTAAAATTAGTTTCCTTGTTGCAGTCTTCTTTCTTATTTCCTTTATGTTCTGAGAGATGAAGTTAATAAAAAGGCAGGTCAGGAAATCCTAGAAACCTTCATTCAGCCTTTGCACCAAATGAAAAACTAATAGCTCGTTAATTATAAACTTTCTTTCTCTGTATGTTGCATTGTATAATATGTCTTGCCTCCCAATGTTGGAGGAGAGTGCTGGTCTAATACTGTTTGGCCTATAAGAGGGAAAATATTGAAATTTTCTTCCTAAAATGCTTTAGAATGGCACGATATGAATATATTGATGGAGATTTTATGCAGATATATACATTATGACCCTCAGGTGGACTGAGACGGTGCTCCCCTAGCGGAGTGGCCACCAGGGCTTCCCACGGCATCAATGGAGGACCTGTCTGTCCACCAGTGCAATCACAGGGTCTTCACAACAGAATGCAAATGCTCCAGGGTTGTACATTAGTTAGCATTGCTTGATAAAATATAGGACTCTCAGTTAAACTTGACTTTCAGATAAACAACAAGTAATTTTATGGTATGTTTAGTATATTATTCCTTATTTACCTGAAATTCAAGTTTAACTGGGCATCCTGTATTTTTGTTTGCTATCTCTGGCAACTCTAATACTAACAGTAATTAGTCCATAGACTATGGTGATTAAAAAAGAAAACAGAAACTAATAGTATGAGGGCAGGGTGGGGACTAAAATTAGCTGAGGTTTGATAAATGCCCAATTATGGGTATGACTAAGGGAATCCTTTTTCTTCTAGGACTCACTAGTTTCCTTTTCTCTACATCCCAGTCATTCAAAAAAATCTGTTTTCATTATGCCCAAGAATTCACATGCAATCAAGTTGATGAGGTAAGGCCTGATTCTTTGCTTTATCTACGTACATGAAAGTCTTTTGGTTTCTCAAGGAATGAGCAAAACCTTCCATCCTTACCTCACTTTCATTGCAGCAGAACACATCTGAGAGAGTGTAGAACTGGGGGTCTAGGTCAGCAATGGCGGGTGCTGGGTTGAACAGTGTTTTTACTACAAAGGAGTGAAAAAGGGGTTCAGTGGTTATCATTTTTAACATGGTGCATTTATGGACATTGAGTAAGGGAAGTCCCCAAGTACAACCATTTTCCCCATTGGATTAAAAATCAACTTAGTTACAGATGTAGAAAAGTCTGGAATCTCAATCTCCGTGATAGCCTAGTAGCAATTCCTTCTTATGTCCATGTGCCCTACTTTTTACTTTACAACATTTCAGCTTCAAGGGCAAGCATCAATATTTACAACTAAGGTGATTACAAAGTTATGGCAAAGGACAACAGAACATTAAACAACAAGAACAATTAAAATTAAAAATTTGAATGTTGTGGCATGAAAGGACACATATAAATGTGAACATGCAGTCTGGTGAACATTTTTGTGGGTTACTGTGAGTGCTTAGATGCAAGGCTAGTTCATAAATCCATTTTCCAGGAAAGTAAAAAAGAGATGATAGAAAGGAAACAATGAAGAGCTTAAAAATTTCCTGGTAAGAATGGTAAGTAGGAAGTTCATGTACATATCCACGTTTTGAACACCTATGTATGTCTTCCAAATATGTTGCACTTACTCATGCAAACATACACATTCACACAAAAGCTTACAGTCTTGGCTTCTGTGGGCAATCTGGGAATGTAAAGGAAAGGTTGATAAAGGAGGAGAAATTCAATCAGAGGCTAAGAGCTAGCTCAGACTACAAGAGGAGGATGGATGGGGACAGCAGAAAGAGGAAAAATGAGAATGTCATGGCCATCACAGTGTTAGAAGAAGTACTTTTTTCAGAGAAGGAAAGTGAACCTCAGAGAGATGAGGTCAGTCTAAGGTCCTAACACTGGGAGACGGTTAAGCTGGGTCCCTACCCAGGGTCCTCCAGCTTGAAGTCCAGGGTTTGGTTGTTTCTAAAGTGGCTGCCTCTCTAGGCCAGGACTCTCTGTCCACAGCAACACAAGCCCCCCATGCCAATTCACAAAATTTAAAAACAGCCTTTGTTCTGGAACTTTGTAAAAATTTTTTTTAAGTATTTAGAAATTATATTCATAGGAAGCTCTCCCTCTGTCAAAACACTTATCCACCAGAGTACCCAACTAGATTGGTTGGTCTTCTTTCTTCTACCCAGGTCCACTGACTTATGTGTGTTTAGTAACCTTAATTTACTATAGACTCATAGAGTAAAACTCTCTAGCTGCAGTCCCCAGAGACTCTTCTAGAACAGTGGTTCACAAACTTGGCTGCATATCCGCCTCATGAGGACAGCTTATTAAAATGCCTGACTTCTGGGCTCCACCTCAAACCCACTGAATCAGAATCTCTGGGGGTAAGGTCAGTGAATGTGCACATTGACAAATTCTCCACGTGGCTCTCCCATGGCTAGTTTGGCGCTGATGTGTTCCACGTTCCTAGGGAGATGTGTATCAGCACGTGGCTGGTGGAAGCTGTCCACCACTTCTGCCTGGGGAGGAGCTAATCTACTGCTGCACCTTCTTTGGTCTTACTTAACATTTTGGTTCGGTCAGTGGATCTTGTCCAGTGGTTTATAGGCTAACACTATTCCCATGTTTTCATTATTTTAGAATCTAGAATGTCCACCCACAGAAATTCTATGGTATATTTTTGGCTGCTCATATTTTTGCACAGGGTTATTGTGAGGCTTAAATTAGAAAACGGATGTAAGAGCCCTGTGTTAACTGTGAAGTGTTGTACAAAAGTAAAGGATTATTACTGTTATTATATTGTCCTTTACCCATAGCCCAACACCCCCGCCTGTCCACCCATCTCTTCTGCCTTCTGATGGAGTTTTTAGCCTGGCAACAATCTCTCTCATTGGTTTTCCCGCTTCTGCAAGGTCTCAGAGATGTCAATTATGCATAAAAACCATCATTGCCCAGCATTCTAACACACCCATTTACTTTTTAGGTTTTCAAAATAAATATGTTGTTCCCTATTTTCCTCAAGCATTAAATTGAAACACCATTGCTCACCTAATCTGATCCTCAAAGCTGCACTCAGCAGCTCTGAGCACAGGTTAGAGCAAGCTATCAGTATGCAACAATAGGGTAGAGCCATTCTTCTTATAAAAGTTCCATTTTATCCTAAAAGATCCTTGATCCAGCAATTCCTTTTCTAACCCTGTCCTACAGACATACACAGGCCTGCAAAGATGAGGTACAGTGACGTTCATTCAGCTCTGCTTGTAACAGAAAAAAACCAAAAGAAACCTAAGTATCTATCAGAGTGGATAAAAAATTATGACACATACACCCAATGGAATGCCCTGCTGCTGTTCAAAAGAATGAAGCAGATATCTGTTTTGTCACAGAAAGACTTCTATAATTTATTTATAAGTGAAAAAGGCAGTTTTATAACAAAGTCTATGGTAGGATCCCCCTCTTTTTTGAACAAAACAAATAAAACATAACTATATGTGTATTTACATTTATACACTTACATAGAAGAGAAAAAAGTCTGAGAGGTTACTCACTAAATTAATAAGTGATTAGTTACAAAAGGCTGAGAATAAATCTGACCACAGATTAACTGCTATACATCATGCAAAGACATAATTCTTAAAATATATATAATATTTCACATCAAAAAACGTGTACATGGGCTTCCCTGGTGGCACAGTGGTTAAGAATCTGCCTGCCAATGCAGGGGACATGGGTTTGAGCCCTGGTCCGGAAAGATCCCACAAGCCGCGGAGCAACTAAGCCCGTGTGCCACAACTACTGAAGCTCGCGTGCTTAGAGCCCGTGCTCTGCAACAAGAGAAGCCACTGCAATGAGAAGCTTGGAGTAGCCCCTGTTCGCCGCAACTAGAGAAAGCCGGAGTGCAGCAACAAAGACCCAACGCAGCCAAAAATTAATAAATAAATAAATTAATTAAAAAAAAAAAAGAATTGCTAGTGTATAGATACACAACAGATTAAAAAAAAGAAAAAATGAGTACACTGTGGGTGAAATGATGTAATGTCTGGGTTTTGCTTCAAAATAATCCAAGGTTGCAATGGGGGATGGGAGTAATAAGTTGGGGTATAGATGAAACAAGATTGGCCAAGTGTTGATAATTGTTGAAGCTAAATGAGAGTATATATGAGTTTACCATACTTGAAATTTTTCACAATAAAAACAATTTTTTAAAAAAAATTTATTTTATTTATTTATTTTTGGCTGCGCTGGGTCTTAGTCGCTGCATGTGGGCTTTCTCTAGTTGCGGTGAGCGGGGGCTACTCTCCGTTGCGGTGCACAGGCTTCTCATTGCAGTGGCTTCTCTTGTTGAGGAGCACGGGCTCTAGGTGCGCGGGCTTTAGTAGTTGTGGCACGCAGGCTCAGTAGTTGTGGCTCACTGGCTCTAGAGCGCAGGCTCAGTAGTTGTGGTGCATGGGCTTAGTTGCTCCATAGCATGTGGGATCTTCCTGGACCAGGGCTCGAACCCGTATCCCCTGCATTGGCAGGAGGATTCTTAATCACTGCACCACCAGGGAAGTCCCAAAAACAAATTTTAAAGAAACAATGACATTGAATTTTAAGCAACAATTGCTGGATTGAGAAATTCTACAATTTAATTTGACTGTAAATACTGTATAAAAATAATCAAATCTTATTTGCCTGTATCTTACCAAGGGAAAGCATTCTTACCAAAAAAAACTGGATACACAGGCTTAGAGTCTAATAACTAAATTTAGGGGAAAAGTGAAAATACCATAAAGAAAGGAGTCTCTTTGGCTCATGCTACCATAAATAAGCATGAATACTTTACCACGATGAAAAAAAAGTGAAGAATTAGCAGATTAGTTCATCAAATAAGAATGCAAATTTGTAATAGTCAAGATGAAAAAAAAACTGATGTCATCCTGGAACCATGCAAAACTAGAGAACACAGGATGCACCATGGAGTAACTTGGAGTTGCAGAGGTGACTGACAGCACCCAACAGTAATTATTATCCATTACAACGTATGACGGACTAAACTCCCAGTTGTCTTAACAGCATGTCAGTGGCTGGCGCAATAATGTCAGTGAGGAACTGGTGAGGCCCAGGGAGGCAGTTGTACAGGCGCAAAGACAGGAAAATGAGGTGGAAGCTCTTAATGATGTCACCATGCAGGGCAGGGGGCTGGACAGCTAAGAAGGCCCTAATAACGAGCTCAGAGAAACAGGGAGAAAATCACCCTAAGTAAAGAAACCATAGGAAGGTTGGGCTACCCAAAACACTGGCTTGGCAGTCTCCCACTCTAGAGGTTCTTCTCTGTGACTTGAGCAGCAAAAACACCCAAAGCTTGGGCTATGTGCTGGTCCATGTTATTGTGAAAGTCAAGGTGGCCAGCCAAGAAATTTTGTTTGCCAAATGGAAAAGGACTAAAGTGGCATTAAAAGATATTTTGTATCCTACCTAGAGTTTAATCTTGGCGATCTTACAATCTCAATTATTTATAATTGTTCCTGTAATGTCGCATTTGCTTTGAAATGGATATAAAGACCAGAACCAACAGGCATAATTTCATCACAAGCAGCTGTACCACCAGCTCTGCCGTGGGCCTAAGTCACACCACTGTGACCTAGAGAGGAGGGGGCTGTAGAGGGCTCCCAAGTCATTTTTGGTGTTGCAGGTGCTGTTTAAAACCAATGCTTTCATTTTGGTAAAGAGAGCGATTTCTGAGACAGTATATTCAAAGATGAAGCCGGGGGGTCTTTTTCCTCTGTATTTTAACAACTGATATATAATCCAGTTATACAATGTGTTTAATTCAAACGTCACTGCTTGTAAGTATACAGATAAGTATACAGATGAGGGAGCTGTGATAATAAACCCATAGATGATGATGATGACAACAAGGATTTTACCATCTTTCTTGTAGATGGAATAATGCTGACTAGCACATATGCAGCCTTGTGGGGTAATGGACAGGACACTCAGCACTCAACAGATCTTTACGCTCTGTGATCAGCCCATTCTCACACTGTGACACTGAAGAACTGTGAGAGCTCTCAGTCCAATTCCCTTGTTTCACAGAAGAAAATGAGGCTCAGTGCAAGGAACTGACTTACTTGCATGAGGTCCCCCATTTGGTAAGTGATTGATTCTGAATTGATTCTGAATTCAAAGCCATACTTCATGACTCCCAAACCAGTGCTCCTTTCATTGTACCACTCTTCTCTCAGGTGAGAATGTAGACACATTAAATTCAAACACACACACACACACACACACACACACACGCACACGCACACGCACACCACTCATAGTATAAAATCTGAGCTGTGTCTGACTGGTAACTACCGAATGGGGACCAGCTGAGTTCTAGACAGAGGCTCCTGTGTGCTGGGGCGCTTGCGTGTGTGTTTTATGAGGCAGATAGGGGACACATTGCTGAGAACACTCTAGGGTCTTGTCTCTGTGACTTGAGCAGTAATAACACTCAAAGCTTAGGCTACATGTTGGACATTGTTACAATTCATGGATTTCACTTTTCTAGAGATACTCTTCATAAAGGCTCAGTTCCTTGATATCAACGGGATGTGGCAGTTTCTTTATTTAAAGTGTGCTCTAGGACACAGAACTTGGGTCTTGGAGTGTGGAATCCTGGTTTCTACAGTGACCTTGGTTGAGCTAATTACTTAACCTCCCCGAGTCTGTCTTCTCCCCTTCAATCTGGGAGAATAATGCCTGCCATATTTTTGTCATAAGGTTTTTCTGAGGACCAAATATATATGAAAGTGCTTTATAAACTGTAAAGTACATATAAGTGCAGGAATTACTACTTCCAATATTACTATGTAAGAAAGATCATGCAGAATCGCTACTTAGGCACGCTGGCTCTCAGTAAAAATGTGAAGTAGGCTAGGTGATCTTTGGCTCTCCATCACCTACCCCCACCCATTCCTGATGCCCCAGATCCTCCAGCTCCTCAACGAGAAGAACCGCCTGGCAGGTGATGGAGGAGGCATTGCTGGACGCTCCCCCCCCGCAAATGACAGCCTGAGTCAGGCTGCCTGTCCATCCGGGAACTCTGGCCTCACCTGCGAGAGGTCAGCTCCTCACCTGTGGCTCCTGTACCTTTCTCTCCGCCACAAGCTGGGTAGGTAACAGGCCATTAGACTAGGACAGAGGGAGCAGTCATCTCCGAGAAGCAAGGGACAGTAGGAAAAAAAGAAGTTACATGAGAATATACTTTGACCTGTACAAGGAAAGACAGGAGCATGAATGAAGTGGCACGGTGTACTCACACCACCTGATTACGACGAGCGCAGTCAGTGCAGAGAATGCTCACCATAAGCCTTAGACTTTATCTGTGACACCCTGAGAAAATGTAACCAAATGGGTTTTGGCTTAAAATTCTTTCTGACAGCTTCGAGTCCATTAAAAATACATTAAATGTCAGTGAGAATTTGCCACAGCATGTTGTTTTGCCAAGAGGAAATTTGTTAAATCAGGACATACATTTTAAAATTCTCCACAAAATCATTTCAGTAACTTATTTTCCATTTATTGCTATGTAGAACACTATACACTTTGAGAGAATCACTTATATAAACACACAGATACATACACACACTTACTGTTCTTTTTCTTCTTCTTTTTTTTGGTTTTGTGTCTTGATGAGAAAGTTTTATCTGGAAAAGTCAATGTGGTTCTCTCCCTATTTTCTTCTTAGTATAATTCACAGAACTATGGCCACAATATCAAGGAGAAGCCACTGTCTTAGAGTGGCTACTTTTTATTTTGATTTTTTTGACCAAAGGGTGCTGAGATCAGGATATTATCCTAATTTTAGTTTAAAGAGAGAAGTGAAAGAGAAAAGAAAACTGGTGTTTACTGAGAAGTACTACACCATACTTGGCATCATAGTTTACTTCGTTCTTAGACCAATTCTGTAGGGGAGTATTTCTGTATGCATTTAACAGACAAGGCTCAGAAAACTCAGATAATTCTGCTAAGACCACAAAGCTAACAAGGAACAGAAATGGGATTCTAACTCAGAAGACGCTTTCCCCACTAGTCAGTGGTAAAAAAGAAGCAAACAGAAAGAAACTATCTGGAGTTTTAAAAAGTTGGTTATGTGCTGGGGTTGAGAGAAGGGGAGTGGGTGGGAGAACAGATGAATCAAGATTAGCCACGAGTCGATGACTGTTGAAGCTGGGTGATAGGTTTCCTTATACAATTCTGCCTGCTTTTGTGTGTTTGAAAATTTCCAAAGTCAAAGATCAAACAAAACAAAAAGAGTCGCTTAAAGGACACTGACAACATAGAAAATATTACATATAAATAATCTTTTGTTGTTTATAGAAAAGACAAAAAAGTTTTACAAAAAGGAGAAAGAACAAATCTTCAGTTCCTTGAGATGTTTATCCAAATGTATCTGGGCAGTGATTATACATGACCTGCAGCTTAACCTCTGGTTGTCAGAATGGAACTCATTCTACTACTTAGAGTGTATCTTGGACAATGGGCTGCTTCAAAGATTCTAGTTACTACTTGAATTATTTCTCCTAACTAGATTGGAGATTTGTATTTCAGAATATCAGAAATGCTACTCATGTTATTTTTTCACTATATTTAAGGTTTTCTAACATTATCAAGAACTACAGGAAGACAGTGAATCTCACAGATGGGAGAAAGAATATTTTACTGCAGAAAAAGTATGGCTTTGCTTAACTTGAAAGGTTAACTTTCACTGAGACAGTGATAAAAGCTTTTACAGAAAGAAGGACAAATGTGTAGAATTACCTCCACTGCTGTGGGCTATTCTCAGGGCTTCCAAAGAAGCTGCTGGAGTTACTTCTAGCTGGCAGATCATTACTTTGGCTCTGCTAATGGTACTGGCTGCTTCCCTCAGGTCTTCAGTATTCAAAAGTAAATTTGCTCCAGCCACTATAACGATGATATTCTGGCCTATAAAGAATTTTTACATGTTTATACTAAAAATCAAGCAAAACCAAGCAACGACATCCTGCAATGTTACAATTACCCTTAGAAAGTCATTATATATAAAATGTTGTATTAATTCTAGCATTTCTAAGCCATTCAGGTTAAATTTCGTATTCCTAATGGATCTTCCTTTACATCTCTGTAGGAATCACATTATTCTGATCATCTTGAGCAAAATCTAAAAAAAAAAGATTTCCCTTATCAATATTCTTATATATTTACAAAGAATATTAGCTGATGAATTATATATAACATACTTAAAAATTTTCTCCTATGGGAAATGGCTGGTACAATATATGTGGTAAAGATTCTGAATCCTAAATGACAGAGGTCATAATGATGAGTATAAACAGGAATCAGCTTGCTTAATGCTAAAAACTAATGCTCTTTAGCATGCAGTCAGTTCATGTGTGTACCCCAGGGTATTCAGAAAAGTGATTTTGTAAATCAAAACACATTTTATGATATCAAACATGAAAAACTATACGAGATAACTTAAGGTAGGGAGAGAGTGATATTTGGCCTATACTGTACTAGATCAAACAGAAGCAGGACTAAGGAATCTTGTATGCTTATCACTTGGACCCACTCTCTACAATCCCACGTAAGTGAGGGAGGAGTGGTGGTGCATTTTCTCTGTCAGGTGAACTCTCAGGAACTGTGCTGTCCAATACGGTGGTCATGAGCACAAGCCACATGTGGCGACCGAGCACTTGAAATGTGGCTTGTCTAGACTGCGATGTGCTTCAATCGTACAATACATAGCAGATTTCAAAGACTGAGTTGTAAGAAAAGAAGGTAAAATATCTCATTAATTTTATTTATTTATTTATTTAAATTTATTAATTAAGTTATTTTTGGTTGCATTGGGTCTTCGTTGCTGCACACGGGCTTTCTCTAGTTGTGGTGAGTGGGGGCTACTCTTTGTTGCGGTGCGTGGGCTTCTCATTGCAGTGGCTTCTCTTGCTGTGGAGCACGGGCTCTAGGCACGCGGGCTTCAGCAGTTGTGGTGCGCAGGCTTCAGTAGTTGTGTCTCGCAGGCTCTAGAGCGCAGGCTCAGTAGTTGTAGTGCACAGGCTTAGTTGCTCTGTGGCATGTGGGATCTTCCTGGACCGGGGCTCGAACCCGTGTCCCCTACATTGGTGGGCGGATTCTTAACCACTGCACCACCAGGGAAGTCCCTCATTAATTTTAAAGAACATTTTGATTTCATGTTGAAAGGACAATATTTCGGATATATTGAGTTAAGTGAATATATTAAGTGAATATATTAAGATTAATTTTACCAGTTCCTTTTTACTTTTTAAAATGTGGCTAATGGAAAATGTAAAATTATGGACATGGCTTGCATTATATTCTATAGGACAGCCTGACCTAGAGGGATGAGTTGCATCAGTCTTTTCTGTGCTCTAGGCTGCTTGTGCTGATCTTGTATAGACGTGACCTAAAATTACCTCTGACCGCAGAACACATGCTGGCCTATCATCTTACCACAGATGTGTTTGTTGGCCAAGGAGGACTTAATAAAGTGGGGATGGTTCAGCATAAACCCTATCTCAGTACTGGAAAAATTCAAAGTACCCGCACACTGAAAGACAGCATACCTCCTTGCCTTTCTCCTTCAGTGACCTCATTCTCTCTGCTACAGTCAACTGCTGCTCTGTGTTGCTGACTCCTGAATAGACATTTCTGGCCTGGCCTTGGCTGATGAGTGACAAAGCCCAAGATGAAAGCTGTCTGGTGGACACTGCCATATGGCTAGCTCATTCATGCCTCAAATTAAACTCGTCAAAACCGCTACTCATCCCTTCATTTAAAGATGCTGATTGTTGTCTCTCTGGGTATTTGTGTTAGCTCTTCTACTACAATCTATACTCCCGAGGGCATTACCATACACTATAAACCAGACAAAGTCTACCATAACAGGCACCCCATACACAATATTAAATATCTTTGCACGGAAAATGCAGCATTTTGTTACACAGATAAGGAAGAAACAGAACTCGATATCCCTAGAACACAAAAAAGTTAAAGTTTAAGACAGGGAATGAGCTGCTGTTAGCAGCAATAATTACTTAAATGTAGCTTAAAATAATGGACACAGATGGTTGTTAGAATGAAATCTTTTGTCTACTGTCTTTAAGTGGAATATATTTTTTGGGGGGGTTGTTATTGCAACTTTGAGATCACTAAAGTAGAACTAAAAATACCATAACTTCATGATAAATGATTTTGTGAAACTGCATTATAAATAAAAGACATATTGTGACAAATCCTAATTTAAAACAGTGCACTCTAACTTCTCACAAAGCAGTAGGTTCTTCTGTCCTAGGTGCTCCATGAAATGCTCAGTCCTTCTGAATGTTAATTCTGATTTAAAAAAATCTTATGTAGCTGTTTTTATACTTAAAATAGTTGGCAGCAATTATGAAAAGTTTACTTGAGGGTAAAGGGAAGTTACTGGGTTTTTCCCCCCCATAAATTTATTTATTTATTTATTTTTGGCTGTGTTGGGTCTTTGTTGCTGCGCGTGGGCTTTCTCTAGTTGTGGTGAGCGGGGGCTACTCTTCGTTGAGGTGCACGGGCTTCTCATTGTGGTGGCTTCTCTTGTTGCGGAGCACGGACTCTAGGCATGCGGGCTCAGTAGCTGTGGCATGTGGGCTCAGTAGTTGTGGTGCACGGGCTTAGTTGCTCCGCGGCATGTGGGATCTTCCTGGACCAGGGAATGAACCTGTGTCCCCTGCATTGGCAGGCGGATTCTTTTTTTTTTTTATATTTTATTTATTTATTTATTTATTTATGGCTGTGTTGGGTCTTCGTTTCTGTGCGAGGGCTTTCTCTAGTTGCGGTGAGCGGGGGCCACTCTTCATCGCGGTGCGCGGGCCTCTCACTATCGCGGCCTCTCTTGTTGCGGAGCACAAGCTCCAGACGCGCAGGCTCAGCAATTGTGGCTCATGGGCCTAGTCGCTCCGCGGCATGTGGGATCTTCCCAGACCAGGGCTCGAACCCGTGTCCCCTGCACTGGCAGGCAGATTCTCAACCACTGCGCCACCACGGAAGCCCGGCAGGCGGATTCTTAACCACTGCGCCACCAGGGAAGTCCTGGAAGTTACTGTTTTTAAAAGACAAATGTTTCAACTATTGCAAGGCCTTGTGACAGGCATAGCTGTATATATAGACTTTTGAGATTTGGTTGCTGTTTAAAGAGCAGACAAAATTGAACACTAACAATAAGTTAGAAGTAATTGGTTGCTGCCATTTGCTCAGTAAATATTCTATAAATATGATTCATCAACTTTCTTTTGCACCCATATATTTACATTTATTTACTTAGTGTAACTGAAATGACAGATGAATACTTAACTACTTTTAGAGAGAAATATCAGTTCTGGGTTCACATGAAGGGTAATGGGATGCTACAGAATATAAGTATAATTTTGAGGCAACTATACCACTTCATATGTATTGGATGGACAATTTTGTATTTGAATGATCAACTAGGGAAGTGTAAGTAAAGGGCAACATATATATTTAGATTGGAAAGACCACACATTAGAACTTGGAGTGGTGGTTATGGTAAGAGATCCATAGGAATAGGGTAAAAATTGATGCTTCTGCTCTAGTTCTGGAAATGATACTCCAATATGTGAAACACATACCTTCATTACTGACAATTATAGAAGCAGTTCCTGTTGCAGCATCTTTAGTCTGATATGTAAATTCTAAAAGAAAAAGGAAATCGCAGTCATGTATGTACAGCCTGGCAAGGATAATCTATTTTAACAATTTCAATGCACCACTAATCCTTGGAAAAACTTTTTAACCTTTAACCATCTGGAATGATAAAAAAGAAATAAGTAATTAGTGCTAATTTATACCCATCACCTATACAATGAGGAAAATACAAGTCTTCACACTTAGTTGCGCCTTTTTTCTACATTAGTGGCAACCCAGCAAACCACCCCCGCTTCCGATGCCTTCAGATTATTCACAGTTGTACACATATGCATTTTTCTAGACCACCATATTTCTTTTCTTCAGTGAAAGAAATGACAGACTTGAGATGAAAGACTAAAGGTCAAACTCATAAAATGAAATTGTTTCACTTTCTTCATTTTCATAAGCTTCGCATCTCATCAAGAACTATGGTCTGGCGTGTAAATGGAAATGTTGATCAGGCAGCCTTTGGCAGCAGCAAAGAGCCTTGAACTGGAGCCAAAGACCTGCACTCTAGTCCTGGCTCTGGCTCCAGCTAACTGTGTGCTCTTGGACAAACTCAGAACCAATCTGGCCTTCAGTTTTCTCTTTTGTGAAATGATGGTATCAGCATCAGTGGTTTCTAAGATCATTTCCAGCTATGACATTCAATGACTTTTCTTAAGATATCTTTTGTGAATGCAGCACCTGTTTTCTCTTGTCACCTACTTTTGAAACATTTCTATGAGATGAACGCTTGTAACCTCCTATCGTTTTATTCCTGTCTGGAGAAACGTACATGAAAGAATTAACCAAAGGATATTTAAGCAAGACTAGACAAAGTTGTGCATAAAAATTCTCTGGCCACCAGGGGAGGATCTAATAATTCTATTGTATTTTCAACTTGTAACCAGATTCCAGAAGAAAGTTATAAAAACTAACTTTAAGAAAGATGAAATTTTACCTGTAGAAATATCATTCTGTTTCAAGTTTTCTATATAATCATTGCCAAAGGAATCTTTGCCAACCTGTACCAAAGAAATGATGAACGTTAGATTTTTTACATTTAGTAAAATGCTACAAATGTAGTTTTTAGAATACTTAGCATTTTAAAAGGGCATATCTGCATGGTACTTTGTAAACATTAACTAATTAATCTTCTTAATGTAAGATGCTATACTTGATTTCAGCCCAAAGAATTGTTATATATTAATGTTCCATTCGTATCCTGCCTAAAACGTGAAACATTTAGCGACTGTCACAAGTTCTGCAGCTTCACTCTCATTTTGATCTTTTCATATGGAAATTGCCATTGAGACAGAGCTGTCCACCATCAACAACCCTCAATATTTATGAAGAATCTCAGCTGTTCATACTTCAGTATAAATGAAGGCATCTTTGTTACGACCTGCCTGGTGTTTTAGAATCTTCTTATCTTCTCCACTGACCCTGACATGGGGCAAACAGGAGGGAATTTAAAAAGTCCTAGCTAACTTGGGTAAGTTGGTGTAGTGGAATTCTGTTGTTTTGCATCCTAGCATCCATTCTGGTAATGATACTTCGATTTTTCCTTTGGACTCTTTCATTCACAGACAACATGATTAGGGTTGCACATTTTTTACAATCAATGAATCTATATTGACACATCATTATCACACAAACTCCATACTTACATCTGGGTCTACTCTGGGATTGTACATTCTTTGGGTTTTGACAAACGTATAGACATGTATCCACCATTATAGTCTCATACAGAATAGTTTCACTGCCCTAAAAATCCTCCGTGCTCTGCCTATTCATCCCTCCCTCCTCTTAGCCCCTGGAAACTACTGATCTTTCCACTGTCTCCATAGTTTTGTCTTTTCCAGAATGCCATACAATTGGAATCATACACCGTGTAGCCTTTTCAGAATGGTTTCTTTCACTTAGTAATATGCATCTAAGGTTCCTCCATGTCTTTTCGTGGCCTGATTACTCATTTCTTTTTAGTGCTGAATGATATTCCATGGCATGGATGTACCAGTTTATTTCCCCATTCACCCACTGAAGGACATCTTGGTTGCTTCCAAGTTTTGGCAATTGTGAATTAAGCTGCTATAAACATCCATGTGCAGGTTTTTGTGTGGATCTCCTCCTATTTTTACTTTTAACCAGCTTGTCACCATTTAAATATCAGGAGACTCCACAAAAACAAACACGTTTCTGGGAAGTCCTGAAAATTTAGAGGTCCTGGTAAACACCAGGCCTACATTCTTACAAGACAACAGAGCTGAACCTATCTCATTAGTGAGCACATGCTCTCTAGTTCACCATAGCCCCCACCTGGCCTACTGCAATGTATGTTACCTGTTTGGCCCCACAGGCTTTTAGGCTTGCCACACCTGAACTATACTTCTATTTTTCTGTCCTGCAGATGAGCACTTTGTCAGTGGATAACGTCTCTATCTAGGTCTCAGCACTCCTGGTATATTCTGCTCCTCTTTGGACATATCAACAGAAAGAAACCTAGAGGTTTACTTGATCAAGAACCTCAATGAGTGATGATAACATTTCCTGGTAAGCTTTTAGACTGTCTAGGTTAAGGGTCAAAAAATGTTTTCTGTCAAGGGCCAGATAGGTAGTAATGATTTAGACATTGCAGGCCAGATGGTCTCTCCTGCACCTATTCAGCTCTGCTATTGTAGTGTGAAAACAGCCAAAGACAATCTGTAAACAAATGGGTATGGCTGTGTTCCAATAAAACTTTACTTACAAAAGTACATGGTGACCAAGATTTGCCCCATGGGACATAGGTTGCTGACCTCTGATTTAAATGCCACCTCTGATGCCTTCTTCCTCAAGGAACACTTTTCCCTGTGCTCCTTTTCTGGTGGAAATGCTGATTAGGCAATAATCTCAAATAATATATAAGTTGTTATTAGCAGAATTTCTATCTCTACAATGAAGTACAGAGGGTTGCTGTGGGGAGAGCCCCTGGTAGAAGGAGGTCATCGACTAAAGGTTTCCTTTATAGAAGGCTGGCCATTTTCTACCAGGTAAGAGCCAAGGCATCCTGTTTCTTAGGTCAAAGACTCATACCAGAAAACAAAATCTTTGTTATCTCATCTTTTTAAAAAAAAAAATTATTTACATTATTTAACTCTCTCCCATGGGTAATCAAAAGTGTTGTATAGTTGGGAAAGTATCATTATAAGAATGCTGTAGGAATTAAGAAAGGCCATCCCTAGGCATGTGGAGCCTGATACAAATTAGAGCAAAGGAACTTCTCTACCCTTCCCTATCAGTTTTTTTTTAATTAATTAATTAATTTATTTTTTGGGTGTGTTGGGTCTTCGTTTCTGTGCAAGGGCTTTCTCCAGTTGTGGCGAGTGGGGGCCACTCTTCATCGCGGTGCGCGGGCCACTCACTGTCGCGGCCTCTCTTGCTGTGGAGCACAGACTCCAGACGCGCAGGCTCAGTAGCTGTGGCTCACGGGCCTAGCTGCTCCGCGGCATGTGGGATATTCCCAGACCAGGGCTCGAACCCGTGTCCCCTGCATTGGCAGGCAGATTCTCAACCACTGCGCCACCAGGGAAGCCCCCCTATCAGTTTTATACAGGCAAAATCTGTTTAAGGTGAATACCAAGGGCAGGCTTGATAAATGGTGCTGATATTACAAATATTAGAAAGTGCCAGGATTCGGAAGAATTGTTGGAGGGGAGGAAGAAACCAAAACATGGAGTTTTGCCCTCAAGAAACTGATAATACTGGAGGGAAAATAAGACATGGAGACACAACTATAACACCAGGTGGAATATCATGTGCATCAGAGGCCTAATTAGGAAGGGATTTCATGCTCAGGGTGTGAAAGCTTTTGCAGGCTTGCTGCAGCTGTATTTTAGAGGCTTCAGTAGCTGCCTGTCTTCTTTCTGCCCAGAGAATTACCTGATTGGCTACATCCCTCAGTGATTGTTATGGTTCCAGATTTATTCTAATAGTGATTTCCTGGCAAATCTGTTGGCTGGCCTTCTAAGTTCTACATGAGAAGTGGAATAAAATCCTTTGTTTTTGCCTTCTTTGGTGTTCTCTTGTCAAAAATAAATGGAAAAATAGCAACACTGTTGAGGATTAGAAGAAGTCGACTCTAGCTCCATTAACTTCACATGGAGGTTGTAGTGATACATTACAAAGTAAAAGTAGTGAAAAAAGCCTAAGAATAGGAAGACAATATTTTCATTTGTGTCATGGAAGTCAGAAGCCCCTTCACATTAGCTGTGTGATCTGGGGCAAGCCACTTTAACCATCTATAGGCTTCAGTTTCCTTATCTGGAGAGACCCAGCCAGTTTGCTGCGCGGGTAAAATAAAATAATACGCATGAAAGGACATTGAAAACTTTAAAGGATTAAGTAATATGACTTGGTGTCATCATCATCATCATCATCATGGCTGTACTCCTGCTACTATGGCTGCTTCTCTTGGGGTAGGGGCAGGGCTACTGCTGCTTGGAGTCAATCTTATAAACTACTTTCCTGCCCATCTAGTTCTTCCAGACGCTTCTAATTCTTCCTGTTGCCGCCTATCTTCAACAGAAAAGCAACTGATCATGGAAGCAAGCAGGTGGGTGCATTATTTTAAAAATGAGACTGTATTACTATTATTATTTTAATAAAAACATAACAGCTCCATTAATGGTTTGGTGTAAATAATGCTGTTTAATATAACCATGTATCTTGGGAATTCCCTGGTGGTACAGTGGTTAGGACTCCACGCTTTCACTGCCGAGGGTGTGGGTTTGATCCCTGGTTGGGGAACTAAGATCCCACAAGCTGCCTGGTGTGGCCAAAGAAAAAAAAAAAAAAAAAAAAATATATATATGCATACACACACATATATATGTATATATATATACATAACCATGTATCTTATTCCTTTCATAAGAACAATATAGCCAACTGGGAGCATATCTATGCCCAGGGTTACAATATTTATTGTATTGAAACGGGGACAAAAAGCAATGGAGATCTGAGTCCTATTTAAAAAGTCCTTTATGAAGTGAGAGAGTAGCACTGACATATATACACTACCAAAAGTAAAACAGATAGCTAGTGGGAAGCTGCTGCATAGCACAGCGAGATCAGCTTGATGTTCTGTGACCACCTAGCGGGGTGGGATAGGGAGGGTGGGGCTCCCTGTGATCCTCGGACTGTGGCCTTGGCCCGTGACTCAGTTGAGTGCTGACTACACAACTCTTAACTACCTGAAGGGTTTCATTACACGTGTCACTGTACGCATCTCGACGGATTCTTGCTTAATAGCCCTCATCACAATGTCCTGACAAATATTTCCCCTTAGCTCGGTATCAGATGTTGTGCCTGTGCCAGTGCTCCTCCATCAGAGCTCGAGTCTGAGCTTGTTGCAGGGCAGTAGTAAGTTAAGGTTGCTAAGAAAATTTTCTACCTGTTTTTCTTTTGCTCCATCTGTTCATTTTTATCTTGAGTAATTTCATGATTTTGGTTTTCTACTTGGAATTTGTTATCTTTAAGAAACCTGCTATAAGGCAGTTTGGCTAATTTGCTAAATAAAAATATACTTCATAATTGAATGAAATATTATGATTAATGGATAACAATAACTCTTATTATAAAAGATATTTTTCTTTTTAAGAAGTCTAAGAATACGATGCAATTTGTTTAAGCTTAAATAAATCCATGTCTAAAGATCTAAGCAAAGTAACCTTGTATAGGTTTTAGCTGAAGCCATGTTTCCATGTCCTTTCTGTACAGACACCCAGGCTAAATTCCACTGTGGGGCTAAACAACAGACGACTAAATCAGTCACAGTAGATATAAAGAACTTTCAAAATTGTACAGGTGCTCAAATAACCATCATACACAGACCAGAATAAAACAAATAGCACCTCTGTTTAATCAGCCTCCTTACTCGAACATTTCCCAAAATGCAAAATAGAAATATTTGAATTGTGAAACTGAACTTGGGAAATGAATCATGAAACCATAGGAGTGGATATGAGAGAAATAGAAGGCATGCGGGCTCAGTAGTTGTGGCTCGCGGGCTTTATGGTGTGTGGGCTCAGCAGTTGTGGTGCACGGGCTTTGTTGCTCTGTGGCATGTGGGATCTTCCCGGACCAGGGACGGAACCTGTGTCCCCTGCATTGGCAGGTGGATTCTTAACCACTGCACCACCAGGGAAGTCCCCCAGATTCCTTTCTGATCCAAGATACAGCATTAGAAGAAAATAGCTTAGAGATGAGTAAATCATCAGTTATTAGACCAAGTTTCCAAGAGCTGTGTTGCTGGAGTGAAACCTGCTAAAAACAGGATGATTTATGTTGTTGTTTAGAAGCTGGACCACAGAAACCCACTGGAGTAGGCTAATTCCCCTCACTTCTTACACTCCAGTTATAAACTCATTAAATTCAGGGAATGCAGCATTAAGTTATTTGAGGGCTGCTACTTCCCAGAGGATTCAGTGAGGTAGAAACGAATGTGAAGGACATGGAAGATTACTCTCTCCTATTTAAATCTTTAAAAACAACGAACCTGGGCTTCCCTGGTGGCGCAGTGGTTAAGGATCTGCCTGCCAATGCAGGGGATATGGGTTCGATTCCTAGTCTGGGAATATCCCACATGCCGTGGAGCAACTAAGCCCGTGCACCACAACTGCTGAGCCTGTGCTCTAGAGCCCGCGAGCCTAGAGCCTGTGCACTGCAACAAGTGAAGCCACCGCAATGAGAAGCCTGTGCACCGCAACGAAGAGTAGCCCCCGCTCGCTGCAACTAGAGAAAGCCTGCGTGCAGTGACGAAGACCCAATACAGCCAAAAATAAATAAAAATAAAAATAAATAAATTAAAAAAAACACGAACCTCTCAAAGACTCATACAGATACTTAAACATGCATGTACATGTACTTGTTTATAGCAGCACTGTTCACAACAGCCAAAAGGTGGGAACCGCCCATCAGCACATAAATGGATAAACAAATTGTGGTATATACAATGGAATATTATTCAGCCACAAAAGGAATAAAGTACTAATACATGCTATAAGGTAGATGAACCTTGAAAACATTATGCTAAGTGAAAGAAGCCAGACACAAAATGTCACATATCATTTAATTCCATTTATAGGAAATATCCAGAATAGATAAATCCATAGAGACAGAAGGCAGATTGGTGGTTGCCAGGGGCTGAGGGGAGGGGGGGAATGGGGATAAACTGCTTAATGGGCAAGGAGTTTTTACTTTGGAATGATGGAAATGTTCTGGAACTAGATAGAAATGGTGCTTGTACAACATTGTGAATGTACTAAATGCCACTGAATTGTTCACTTTAAAATAGTTTAAAAAAATGAGCTCATGTCTTAAACCGGGTTCTCGCCTCTAGAACCCTCTCCACCATACTTTACACTTACCTTGCACACCATAGATGTCTTTGCTCCAAGCCTAGCAGCTTGGACACACTGGTTGGCACCTTTCCCTCCAAAGCCAATAAAAAACTTATGACCATGGATGGTTTCACCAGTTTTTGGCAGACGAGAAGTAAGGCTATCATAATTTTAAAAGAGAAGGAGAAAAAAAAAAAAAGAAGCACATTGGTAACTGCAGTCAATTTAAGCTCTTCAGAAGACAGAGGGAAGTTTATCTGATGGAGCTCTAGTCTTAGCAGCCAGAACTGCAGGCAGAAGCAGGAAAGATTACCTTTTCCTTGAAGATAACATTCAGTAGTTTGCATCACTGTCAAGAATGCATCTGCTTGACAAAACTCTTCTCTCCCCCACTGCCCCACAGCCATACTGCTGTAGCTCTACTTCAGATGACAGCTCTTAAGAGTCAGGGTTGTTCACGGGTGCCTCTGTTTTCCATCTTGGGGAACTCTTGGAGGGAAGTAACTTCATATTCCCCCTTCCCAATGCCCAGCACAGAACTTTATTCACAGTGGGACTTAATAAATGGGACCAAGTTATTGTGCATTTCTGTACAGGTTTATCTGGTCATTTACAAGAAGCAGGAAGTGTGCCAGGATTCTGGTAGTCCTGTTCAGGACCTAAGGAGAAGAGGGAAGTTGCAATTCCGGGCACTAAAGAATCTTATTTGTTTCCTTCCGGGTGGGGTGGGAGTGGGGTATTTAGATGGCAGGATTAGGTTTCAGTCCTAGTCTCCTCCCCCTTCCCTATTAAGATGTTATTTAATCCCGAATTCTAAGTCACCTTGGGGATTCATTTTTTCCCTGGGTATCTCCCGTGTATACCTGAGGGATACATTAATAAATTTGTTTGTTTTTCTCTTATTCATCTGTTTTTCATTACAGGGGTCTCAGCCAAGAACTTAGAAAGGTAGAGGGAAGATTATTTTTCCACCCCTACATCTCTTTTATATATATATAAATAAAAGCATTCTAAAGATCTAAGTTTAGTTTAAAATTTTTACTATGGAAAATTCCAAACATATAAAACTAGAGGAAATGCTATATTGACTTCCCCTATCCCCATGTACCCATCACCCAGATTCAACTATTGTCAACTCATAGCCAATCCTGTTTCAGTCTATACCTTCACTGACTTCTCCAAATGCTAAGGATTTTTACTGACATTACTGTCTAATGAAGATAATATTAAACGAGGCAAAAAGCATCAAAGACTTGCTCCAGGATATGATTTTCATAACACTGAAGGTGGAAGATGCGAGGAAACAAAATCTTTGAAGAACAGATAACTTTAAATGGAAAAGGAGTTCTGGGTATAGGGGCAAGTGGAGAAGATTGGCTCAAGTGGCATGAGGACTGGTTGAATGGCCACAAAGAGGGCCAAGGGCCAGATGGAGCCAATGGAGAGATGGCAGGTGCTCCAAAGGTTAATTAGCTTTAGACAGGAAAGAAAGGCCAAGAGAGAAGTTCACAATAACTCAACTGAGAACCTACTCTGTTTTAGCAGATTAGAAATTTACATTCATTTCCCACCTAGGCTGTGATCTAACTGAAAACAGCTTGTCTGCAATGGAATGACATACGACTGATGCCAAAAACACATGATCATGTCAATAAAAACGAAGTTTGACCTATGAACCTCCTTTATGTATTTCTAAAAGTCTCAATAAATTGGGCCAAAACTACTCCATTCCCTAGCAGTGCCCTGTCAAATATGGTTATTTGAGATTCAAAAGAGACTCATCAATAATTTGAAAACATCCCACTCTACTCCGCCCCTTTTCAATTCTATTTTTATCTTGGATTCTAAATGCATTTATAGTACTGATGAAAAAAATATACATCTACAAGGTTCACTTCTGAAAAAGGTACTCAATCAAGAGAAAAATGGTTTTAATGTAATGTTATTATCCTGTCATTTAATTTAGCAATGACAAGTGATGATGAGATTTTGATTTGCATCAGAAATCTTAAACATTTTAGGATTCTGTTATGAACAGGCAATGATGAGTAATCTGTGTGATTGAGTAACTATATGAATTCTTGGCTTATTGATGCTGCTGCAAACAACATTCATAGCAACCTTAAAAAGAAAAAATATCCAATGTGGCTAAAAACAGGCCAAAATAATTAGTAAGACTGTCACTAAAGAAACTTATGACTTCCACTATATTTATACTTAGATCTGGGTCATAACTCACTGGTTTGAATTGAGTGTATTTTTTATTATCAACTGTGGGAAACCATGAAAAATATATCACCAGATTATTACCGGGATGTACGTGTATGTGGGGGAGGAGTGAAATCAGGGGTGCTGCGCGTATGTGTTTGATGTGGGAGCAGATGGCTGGGATTTAAACTCATTTCTAAACAACTTATATTAACACAAGCACTGTACTAATTTAGCCATCACTGAAATTCCTCACTCCTTGGAACGCTACTTTTTTCTTTTCCTTCTACATCTTCGTCCTATTCTTATTTCCTTCCTCCCTGAGTTGTCGCCTTGCCCTGCGTGAGGATAGGGACCAATGTCTGTACCATCTTATCCCCGTTTGCTGACTGAATGAACCTTTGTAAGAGTCTCCTGTTATCTCTGAAGGGCAGAAGAATATGCTACTCCAAAATATGACTGGAGAAGGACGTGCTACTGCAAAATATGCTGCTTTGGTATATTGTTTATCTTGACTGTAGGCATGTGAAAAACAGCAAATGCAGGGAGAGGCTTTCTCCGAACTCCCCTTATCTGCCTACGGACAGATCCTCCCAAAGGAACTCAACTGCCATAAATCCCCTTCCTGGGAGTTTCATCAACCAGAGAGGATTGACTCTTGTCACAGGAGAGACTAGAAGTCAATACCACGCCTAGACAGACATTGTCACAGACTGTTACAACTCCCATCTATTCTTCTAAGGGGCCATTCATCTGTCCTAAAAATCATTCACTCTCCCCTAAGAGACCTACCACTCCCCTCCCCCTTCCCTATTAAGATATTATTTAATCGCGAATTCTAAGTCACCTTGGGGATTCATTTTTACCCTGGGTATCTCCCGTGTATACCTGAGGGATACATTAATAAATTTGTTTGTTTTTCTCTTATTCATCTGTTTTTCATTACAGGGGTCTCAGCCAAGAACTTAGAAAGGTAGAGGGAAGATTATTTTTTCACCCCTACATCTCTTTTCCATGTCTGCCCTGTATGGTATCCGTTCTTTCCTCTGAATTGAAGATGTGGAGGTGTTGACGAATGAGGGAGAAGAGGCTGGGATGACTGTTCAATTGTCTGGCAATAAAAATTCCATGTTTTACAAGACCTTGCCCACTGCATTCCCAATACTGGCAGCATTCCTTTCTATAAGCAAGAACTGTAACTAGAACTCATACTATCATTCCTTCATTCACACATTAATTCAACAACCGTTAAATCAGTGTTTTCCAATGAACCTCCTAAGGGCAAAGTAAGCTTGCTGACAATGAGATAAAACCTAACCATGATGCTAATAACACATGAGTGAAAAAAACATGTCACAGAATAAGGAGATTAGTATGACCTGATTCATGTTTCTTAAAAGGAAAAAGATACATGTTCTCATATGATATGTAAATGCACAGGAAATGAAATGTTAATGACAGATACCCATGAGAAGGATGGGAGTGGGGGGCAAAAGTGCACGGAAGTACAGTTAAGTCCCCTACTTACGAACGAGTTCCGTTCCGAGAACGCATTCGTAAGTCCAATTTGTTCGTAAGTCCAACAAAGTTAGCTTAGGTACCCAACTAACACAATCGGCTATATAGTACTGTACTGTAATAATAGGTTTACAATACTTTTCATACAAATAATACATAAAAAACAAGCAAACACAAAAAATAAAACATTTTAATCTTACAGTACAGTACCTTGAAAAGTATGGTAGTACAGTACAACAGCTGGCATACAGGGGCTGGCACTGAGTGAACAGGCAAGAAAAGTTAACTGACTGGAGGAGGGAGAGGAGGTAGGAGATGGTAGGATCGTCAGCAATAGGAGACGGAGGGTAAGCTGCAATTTCACTCATGCCTGACGTTGATGGAACGCACGTTTGCATCTTGGAAAGTTCACAACTTGAAGGTTCGTATGTAGGGGACCTACTATATTCAACAAGAATATCTTTGTGTTTTATGGGAAGCCACTTGTGACTACTTCAGATTCATCTGGCCTCGCCGCATCTTTTTCTAGCCGCCAGTTGCCTCCGTCTGGCTTCTTGCAGGTGCAGCCTAACAGAGCCTTGCCCAGGGCCATCCTCTCCCCACTCCAGGATTTCTGTTTCTGTTCTGGGCCGTTCTGCAGGACAGAGCAACCTGTTAAACACATCAAGTATCTTGGTATAAGCTCTTCTGCTTCCCGGCTTCACTTTCCCTGGCCCTCACTCTTGCTCCCTGGATTACAGTCCAGCACAGAGGATGTGCACTCAAGCCTTTGTCTTATTGCCCTGCTTTCTGTTGAAAGATAGTTTATTGCTGATTATTTTTTTAAAAGTGAATGAATTAAACAGTGGAAAGTGAATTGGAGAGCAACTAGAACATGAGTTACAAACGGGCAGAAGCATTTCTGAATTATAGATCCTAATTTACTTTGAATTAGGCTTTTCTATCTTTTTTTCTTTATTAAAATCATGAAATTAAGGTCAGGTTGAGGAAAGGACCTGCACAAAGCACCATCCGCTGTATGAAAGCATCACCATAATTCTTCCCAATTCAAACATGAGCTCTTAGTAGGGTGTCAAAGACAGACCAATTAAGTGCTCAAAGGAAAAAAAAAAAAAAAAAGGGAAGCAGTACTGGTAGAAATATACTGTTGCTACCATTTAAAATTTTTAAATAGTGTAAATTTCTGAATGAAGGAGAAAACCAGTCATAAGAAATATATTTGAATTTAAAACAAATTCGTAACTTTAAAATGTCATGATATTTTATTTATTAAAAAATTTTTTTTTAAAAAATGTTATGATATTTTAAAGTTGGACAGAAGGAAGCACCGATAAATGTTCAGGTGGCCCCCCAGTCTTCTGGGCCATGAGAGGTCATGCAGTTAGAGTTTGGTTGTATGAGGAAGGAGGCCTGAGCCACTTACAGATTGCATTACCTTTGACAGCTTTTCCCTCTTTGAACCAGCTTCTTCTCTTGCAAAACAGGTTTAATAATACTTGTCAACTCCTTAAATGCCTGGGTTTTGTACTCTGAGTTATTTCACTGACAGGTGTTACCAGAACAACTTATCAATTGCTTTTAACTTCTTGACAATGATGTGCCTGTTACAGATTCTCAGAGATTATTCATATCAAAGGAAGGAATGACCTGGTGAAACAGGGCTAAGAAGCGTTTTGACCAAAGAGGTTACACTGAGACTGGCTCCAGCCAAAAGTCAAGGAATATGCTGCTTTTTGGCTTTCGAATTCCATCCTTTCTTCTTCTGGCTGTAAGCTTCTGACACTGTACACCCCTGTAACAGGGGATTGTACCATTAGTTATCACCCAGTTAACATTCATTATGCTCATTTATTATTCCTACTGCCTGTATTTTTCAACCATATCTATTCTTCCCAGCATTTGTGTATGTCACATTTACAAGCATGGGGTAATTCCCAAACCAAGCTAGTGATACCTATTTCTACCTCTGTGAAAAGAACTTAGCCTTGCAGCTAAAACTTCATTTTGTGGTGCCTAACCCTAAATTTGCATACATACACGTATGATTTATTTAAGGAAATGAAACATGAATTATGCTTTAGATGGTTCTTAACTGATTTTGATTTCTAACTTATATCTTTTCCTAGCTAACAAGCCTGTGGCTAAAAAGTCATTTTGTCTGAAGATGCAGCTACTCTTGAATTTATAGAATAGATAAACAATACTCTAGTCAGAAGTGGCCAGCCTTTCAGAGTGTCATATACTTGACCCTTATTTATTTAAATTTTGCTTATGTGTGAGAAAGCGTGCTAGGCATTGGGAGAGCCAGTAAAGCCAAGCATGTTATGGTCTTCTCCCACGTTATGGTCTTACATGGCTTTTCATTCACACCTCTGTTCAAATGTTACCTCCTTGGAGAGGCCTTCCCAGACCACCTTACAGGTGAGATACCCCCTTCCTAATTGAATTTTTGTAAAGTATTCATTCATTCATTCTGACAAATAACACTAGGTTTTTGGATCAGATCCAGCCTTTTAATTACTCTTAATTGTGTTAGTTCTCCATGTCCCAATCCCCTGTGGGGTGACATGATGAGAGAAACCTTTAAATCATGAATTTTGGGAGTTGATGTAGGACAGCTGACACAGCTGCTGTTCCTCCTCCCCTCTAGGGTGGGATGGGGCAGAGAGAGAGAGGGAGGGAGGGAGGGGGGAGAAGAATATGATCTACTGACTTTTGCTCTGTAATGTAAACAAATCCTCTTAGGGGAAAGGAGGGGGAGGTCTTTAGGTTTACAATCCCTAGAATGTAAATAAATGTATCCAAGGAAAAAGTCTCTAAATCTTTCCAGAGGTCTCTGACTTGTACAGTTTGTCTGCCGTTCAAACATTCTTTAATCCAAGTGCCAACAGTCTTTCTCAGAAAGTCATGATCATGCACAAACGTGGAAACATTCATGGAGCATCGCATCCCAACCATTTTCTTCATAGCAATATCATTGCCCAACGTTACAACACTCACTTATTTCTTTCCTATTGCCCTAGCTTCTTTTGGATTAATTGTATTCCATTTCTTCTTCACTACTGATGTGTTATTAACTCCACCTCTTTTTTTCTATTTTTTAAAAGCGATTGATCTAGGGTTAACAATAAGCACTTTAGTTTAGTTTATTTCCAAATATTACTAAACCACTTTACTTATAAATGTAATCTACTTTACGGTAGTATTCTCCCATTACCCCTTCTTAACCTTTGTGTTATTATTGGCATACATTTTACTTCTACATAATATAAACCGTACAACACTGTGTTATTATTTTTATTTAAATTGTCAATTGCCTTTTAAGGAAATTAAGAAATGAAGAAAAGAACGCTTTGCATTTATTCATAGATTTACCATTTCTGGGACTTTTCATGCCTTTGAGTGGATCTGAGTTTCCATCTAGTACTATTTTGGTTTCACCTAAAGAACTTCCTTCAATATTTATTGTAGTGCAAGTTTCTAGTTATAAATTCTCTTGGCTATTGTTTTCCTGTCTTTATTTCCCCATCATATTTGAAGGATATAGAATTTTATGTTGACAGTTTATTTTTCCAGTACTTTAAAGATTTCATTTTTTTCTGGCTTGCATTGTTTCTAATAAAAGTCTGCAGTCAATCTTTGTTCCCCTTATGTAATGTGTATTTTTCTCTGGTTGCTTTTAAGAGTCTCTGTTTATAATTGGTTTGCAGGAATTTGATTACAGTGTGCTTTGCTATGGTTTACATTATGTTTATCCTACTTGGGGTTCACTGAAATTCTTAGATCTATGTGTTTATATTTTTCATAACATTTGAAAAAAATTCAGCCATTGTTTCTTCAAATAGTTTTTGTGCCTCGCCCACTCTTTTTTTCTTCTTAGATTCCATTTACACAAGATAGACTGCTTGTCTCACATCACAGAGGCTCTGTGCATTTTGCTCAGTCATTTTTTCCCTCTACGCTTCAATTTAGATAATCTCTATTCACTGTCTTCAAGTACAGTGATCCTTTCTTCTCTAATGTCTACTCTGCTGATAAGCCCATCAAATGAATTTTTCATTTCAAATACTGCACCTTTCATTTCTTAAATCTCTATTTGGTTCTTGTATACGTCTTCCACTTTTCTCCTCATTATGTTCAAGTTCTTCTTTAAATCACTGAGCATATTTACAAGGGCTCTTCTAAAATCCCTTTCTGTGAATTCCATCATCCCTGTCATTTCTGTGTTGGTTTTGACTTTTTTTTTCTTGGTTATGGATAACATTTTCTTGATTCTTTGCATGTCTAATGACTTTTGATTGAATGCGGAACATTGCAAATGTTACATCGGGTGTCTTAATTCTATTGTATTTTTCCAAAGGGTTGAACTTTTTCAGGCAGTTAATTTGTGGATCTGTTTGATCCTTTGAGGAATGTTTTTGAGAGTTGTTACAGTGAGTTTAGAGTACCTTTACTTTAGGGCACGTTTATCCCTTCTAACTAAATTGTGATCCTTCTTGGATCTCCACTGAATGCTCCAGCGGTTCAACAATGTCTCTGGCTGGACAGAACTCAACACCTCCCATTCCTGTACAATTTCTGGGACATGTTCACCTTAGAGCTCTCCAGTAGTTGCCCAGCTTTGTGGAGTTTCTATATATATCCATTTAGCATTTAGCAACAGAGTCAAGGGGACTCCTTTGCAGATTTCTGGACTTTCCCCTGATTAGCTCCTTCTCTTCCAGTATATGTTCCCATAAATCCTAGCCACCGTAGTCTTCCTAAGTTATGAACTCAGTTTTCTCAACTCACTGATGCTGCCATGCTTCCCTTGAGTTCCTCCTCTCTGTGCGATGGTCAGTAATGTGCCTCCAGGACTTACCTTGTTTGTCTCCTTTCTCTTCTGGATAACACTCCTGTTGTCCAATATCAGAAACAGTTGCTTCATATGTTTTGGCCCATTTTCTAGTTGTTTATGGTGGGAAGGTAAGTCTTATACTAGTTATTCTAATATGGTCAGAAGTAAATATTTTTGAATGAATGTTCTACACTTTAAAAGACACTTAGGTGGGATGACAGAATCCCACATACATAATAAATCATACAAGGACTTCCTTGGTGGCACAGTGCTTAAGACTCCGTGCCCCCAATGTAGGGGGCCTGGGTTCTATCCCTGGTCAGGGAACTAGATCCCACATGCATGCTGTAACTAAGAGTTCACATACCACAACTAAGGAGCTGGTGAGCCGCAACTAAGGTGCCCACCTGCCGCAACTAAGGAGCCTGCCTGCTGCAACTAAGACCCAGCACAACCAAATAAATAAATAAATAAAAAGCAAAAAAGCATATGGCTCCACATTAAAAAAAAAAATCATACAATGAGGTGAGAGCATGGCAAAAGTGCTATGTATGACTGTAGCCCAAGTAGAATGGTTATTAAACAAATGTGGTCAGAATAACAGGGACAAAACAGGCTCACATCCTTCTTCAGTCTTCCAACATGGGATAGAGAGGACTGAGTACAGAAGGTACCAGAGGCATACAGGTCAAAGTATTAAAAATATATCTAAAAACTAAAACACCGTCTAATGTCAACTAATCTTTTTGAATAATTATATATATATATACCTCCTTACTCCCAGCTGAGAAAAGTCCTGTAGAAAGAATAAAAGCTTGGATAGGGAGGTGCTGAATGAGCTAATTTTGGAACTACAAGGTGCAAGAGGAGAGGGCAGGAGAAATACATACATGTATGTGTATGGGGGATTAGTGAGTGGGGATTGGACAACTATAGGATGGCATAAAGGTATGTGGGACAATCAGGATGCAGAAAAAAAGGAGCAGAAAGAATTGTTGAGACATTTATCAAAGTTCCTGATGAAAAATGTTTTAATTCATTGAAGAAGACAAGCAAAGTATGAGTGTTAAATAACTATAAACCAATATTTTATTTTCTATTTTGCCAATTAATTATAGTAAATTTTAAATTTCAAAATGACTCCTGTCACCACATTGTAATTATCTCTAGGCTAGTTCTTCCTGCCATCTGCTGGTGTAGGTAAAAGAAATATAAATGGAATTAATTTTATTGTAAGCAAAATATGATTAGAAGGCTAAATCAGCACACAAAAATAATGTATTCTGGAATCAGTTATTAAAAATGTTAATTTACCTACTATGTTTGGTTTTTAGTGCGCATGCTTCTTTCACATTCCCATCACCATGAATAATCAAGAACTGATTATATTGTATTTGGGCTTCACAATACATTTGTAAGATGGGTCAGGATAGGCATTATCATCATTTCTGTCTTAGGAAGGAAGTGAGAACTCAAAAAAGTAATGGCTTATCAAAATGTACACAGCTGTTAGGTAGATGAGCCTAAATCTTAATTCTGGATTTAGGATTCCACTGCCATGGTCCTTAAATCATTCTATGCTACTTACAATCAACTTTCTCTCAATTTTTTTAAATGAAAACTTTAAAAATCTACTCTCTTAGCAATATTGTATTATTAACTATAGTCACACTGTTGTACATTACATCCCTGTGACCTATTTATTTTATAACTGGGAGTTTGTTCCTTTTGAGCCCCTACCCATTTCACTCACCCCCACCTCTGGCAACCACCCATCTGTTCTTTGTATCTATGAGCTTAGTTTTTAAATTAAATATATATATTTTTAAGATCCCACACATAAGTGATCTCAAACGGTATTTTTCTGACTTACTCCACTTAGCATAATGCCCTCCAGGTCTATCTATATTGTTGCAAATTTTTCTTTTTTTCTTATGGCTGAATAATATCCCATTGTGTATATACATACACCACATTCTCTTTATCCATTCATGCATCAGTGGACGCTTAGATTGTTAGTTCTATTTTTAACTTTTTGAGGAACCTCCATTCTATTTTTCATAGTGGCTGTACCAATTTACATTCCCACCAACAGTACACAATAGTTCTCTTTTCTCCAACACTTATTTCTTGTCTTTTTGATAACAGCCACTCTAAACAGGTGTGAGATGATAATACATTGTGGTTTTGATTTGCATTTCCCTGATGATTAGTGATGTTGAGCATCTCTTCATGTACCTCTTGGGCATCTATATGTCTTCTTAGGAAAAATGTCTATTCAGAACGTCTGCCCATTTTTTAATTGGATATTTTTTTTGCTCTTGAGTTGCAGGAGTTCTTTATATATTTTAGATTTTTTTCTCAATTTTGACTATAATATTGGACATTCAGTAGATATAACAGAAATATTTGTTTAACATTATTTTTATGAGCATAAAAAATAGCAAATTCTGTATTGAAAAAGACTTATAGTTCATTGCATCTCTCTACTTCTTTTGATTGTGACACTAAGTGATGTTACAGGGGAGAGTGGTGGCCTCCACTACACTGTCATAATAGTTAAGTATTCATTCTTAAAATCTTATTTGTATTTCAGGAGGAATTAAGTTGATGGATCAAAGAAGACATAATAATGGTATTTAGAAAGTAATGAAAACTAAATTATAACAACAACAACAACAACAACAAAAAGTACAAGTATACCTCAGAGATATTGCTGGTTCAGTTCCAGACAAGCACAATAAAGCAAATATCGCAATAAAGTGAGTCAAATGAATTTTTTGGTTTCCCAGTGCATATAAGTTATGTTTATACTATACTGTAGTCTATGAATGTGCAATAATAGCATTACATCAAAAAAAACAATGTACCTACCTTATTTAAAAAATACTTTATTGCTAAAAAATGCTAACCATCATCTGAGCCTTCAGCAAGTCATAATCATTTAGCTGGTGGAGTGTCTTGTCTCGATGTTGACGGCTGCTGAGTGATCAGGGTGAGGTGTCTGTGGCAATTTCTTAAAATAGGACAGTGAAGTTTGCCACATCAATTGACTCTTCCTTTCATGAACGATTTCTCTATGTAGTGTGCGATGCTGTTTGATAGCATTTTACCCACAGCAGAACTTCTTTCAAAATTTGAGTCAATCCTTTCAAACCCTGCTGCTGCTTTATCAACTAAGTTTATGTAATGCTCTAAATCCTTTGTTATCATTTCAACAATCTTCACAGCATCTTCACCAGGAGTAGATTCCATCTCAAGAAACCACTTTCTTTGCTCATCCCTAAGAAGCAGCTCCTCATCTGTTCAAGTTTTGTCATGAGATTGCAGCACTTCAGTCACATCTTCAGGCTCCATTTCTAGCTCTCTTGCTATTTCTACCACATCTGCAGGTACTTCCTCCACCGAAGTCGTGAACCCCTCAGAGTCATCCATGACGGTTGGAATCAACTTCTTCCAAGCTCCTGTTAATGTTAATATTTTGACCTCTTCGCATGAATCACAAATGTTCTTAATAGCATCTAGAATGGTGAATCCTTTCCAGAAGGTTTTCAATTAACTCTGCCCAAATCCATCAGAGGAATCACTCTGTGGAACGTTTAGCCTTATGGAATGTACTTCTAAAATAATAAGATGTGAAAGTTGAAATTACTCCTTGATTCATGGGCCACAGAATGGATGTTGTGTTAGCAGGCATGTAAACAACATTAATCTCATTGTACATCTCCACTAGAGCTCTTGGGTGACCAGGTACATTGTCAATGAACAGTAATATTTTGAAAGGATTTTTTTTTTTTTTTCTGAGCAGTAGGTCTCAACGATGAGCTTAAAATATTCAGTAAACCATGTTGTAAACAGAAGTGCTGTCATCCAGGTTTTGTTGTTCCATTTACAGAGCACAGGCAGAACAGATTTAGCCTAATTCTTAAGGGCCCTAGGATTTTCAGAATGGTAAATGAGCACTGGCTTCAACTTTAAGTTGCCAGCTGCATTAGCCCCTAACAAGAGAGTCAGCCCGTCCTTTGAAGCTTTGAAGCCAGGCATTGACTTCTCCTCTCGAGCTATGCAAGTCCTAGATAGTATCTTCTAATATGAGGCTGTTTTGTCTGCATTTGATAACCTTTTGTTTAGTGGAGTCACCTTCATTGATGATTTTAGCTAGACCTTCTGGATAACTTGCTGCAGCTTCTACATAAGCACTTGCTGCTTCACCTTGCACTCTAATGTTATGGAGATGGCTTCTTTCCTTAAACCTCATGAACCAACCTCTGCTAGCTTCAAACATTCCTTCTGCAGCTTCCTCACCTCTCTCAGCCTTCACAGAATTGAAAAGAGTTAGGGCCTTGCTCTGGATTAGGCTTTGGTTTAAGGGAATATCGTAACTGGTTTGATCTTCCATCCAGACCACTGAAACTTTCTCCATATCAGCAATAAGACTGTTTTCTTTCTTACCATTCATATGTTCACTGGAGTGAACTTTTAATTTCCTTCAAGAACTTTTCCTTTGCATTCACAGCTTGGGTAATTGACGCAAGAGGACCAGCTTTCCACCTGTCTCTGCTTTCGACATGCCTTCCTCACTAAGCTTAATCATTTCTAGCTTTTGATTTAAACTGAGAGATGTGTGACTCTTTCATTCACTTGAACGCTTGGAGGCCACTGTAGGGTTATTAATTGGCCTAATATCAATATTGTTGTGTCTCAGGAAATAGGGAGGCCCGAGGAGAGGGAGAGAGAAGGGAGGAATGGACAGTCAGTGGAGCAATCAGAACACACAAAACATTAAGTTTGAAGTCTTATATGCGTGCCATTCATGGTGCCCCAAAACAATTACAATAGTAACATCAAAGATCACTGATCACAGATCACCATAACAAATACAATAATAATGAAAAAGTTTGAAATATTGCAAGAATTACCAAAATGTGACACAGAGACATGAAGTGAGCAAATGCTGTTGAAAAAATGGCGCCGATAGACTTTCTCAATGCAGGGTTGACACAAACCTTCCATTTGTGAAAAACTATCTGTGAAGCGCAATAAAGTGAGGTACACCTGTACCAAAGAACTGCTTATAATTTTTATCAAGACAGCCTAAAGGACTTGGGAGTTGAGTTTCTTTAAGATTTTTGGCAGAGTACAGTTGACTCTTGAACAACTGGCTTGAACTGTGTGTATAGCCAGATTTTTTTCACTAAATACATACTACAGTGCTACAAGACCCATGGTGGGTTGAATCCACAGATGTGGAACCGTGGATATGAAGGGCAACTGTAAAGTTCTTCGTGAATTTTTGACTGTGTGGGGGTTGGCACCCCCCAACCCCTGCGTTATTCAAGGGTCAACTATACTTGTTTGAAAACAGGTAACTGAAAATTTAGATTTGTTATTTCTCACTTGGAAATGAAGACTTCTAATTTAGAAAAAAAAAAATATTATTGCTACCACAGTCTATGGATTGTAACATTTTAAATCAGTGGTAAAAGTCCAGATGTAAAATATAATATGTAAAAGGCACTTAAAAACTGTTGCACAAGTTAGTTTCTGCAATATTATAGAAGAACTGCATTAGAAAACATTTTTGACCAAAGAGGAAAAGCCAGTATCTAATACGTGATATATCTGGGAAACAAACTAAGAACAAAACAAAACACCTCCAAACAAAATAACCCAAACTCCAAACAAAACCCCCAAGTTTCGTTTAGAAAACAAGTCGACCATATACATACAAAGATAATTTATATCTGCCTTGTGCAGATATACAAGAAATGCACCAAGTCAAGCTAGTATTATAAAAATTGTGAAGAAAGTAAAGAAAGATAGATGGAGATTATTTAAAATGTTCATATGAAAATTTTAAGACCACAATCAGTTGTCATAAGAACTTTACACAATTCCAAGAAATCTTCCTTTATGATTTTTGTTGTATGTTCCTTAAAGATCGTATAACAAAAGGGTAACGCATCACTATGTGGATACTACTAACAAGTGATTAAACTTATATCCAATGAGGCAAATTTTGACTTAGTATAGCTATGGAAGAAACATATTGGAATCATCTCAGACCCGTTTCGGGATACCCAGTCCACTGTCAGCACACGTTTACTGCGTTACTATATTCCAGGCTTTGTTTTGAGGTTCTGAGGACCTCCAGACCCTGTCCTCACTGAGCTTACAGTCAAGTGTTAACACTGTAAGCTCACTGTCAAAATGGAGGAAGATCCAGCCACTTAACTAGGAGATAACTATCCTGAGCAGAACTCACGTAATTCGAGAACTGATAGCCACTGGACAGTGTCACGTGAGACAATGTGTCAGGAGTTAACACGTTGTATTATCACAGCTGACAGACTGTATAACCAGGTATGGTGCCACTTACGAATTGATGTGCTCATCTGTGCCAAGGATGCCTTCCCAGGGTCAGGAATAACCCTATCCCCATTCTCTCAAAGAGTAATTTCTCCAAATTACTGCAGTATTTTGCCACATTCACACTACTTCATAGCTCCTGCTTTTACTGATAAATGCTTGTTCCCCACCCTGGTGGCACATTAAAATCTATGGGAGGAATTTATTCCAAAAAATATTGATGCCTGGGCCCTATCCCTGGAAGTCTGGTTTAATTGATTCTAATTGGCAGCCAGTGTTGAGACCTTTTTCTTTCTCATTTCCACAACATTTTGTGCTAGCTGGAGTCAATTTTATGGCTCCACTTTCATTTTTACACTATTAGTTCCTTTGCTGCAGAAAGAACTCTCTTTCATGCTAGAATCCTCACAGTTTTTTTTTCCCTCTGAACACTCTCATTTAAAATCTTAAGGGGTGGCCAACAGAAAAATGGACAAAGGACACATGCACGGGCAATTCTCAAAAGAAGAAATACAAACCAACAAACATCTGAGAAAAAACTCAATCTCACTAGTAGTAAAACAGGAGATAATATTTATCACCTTTCAAACCGGCAGTGTGTTGGTTAGTTTTCTAGGAAATAGGCGTTTCTCACATTGCTAGTGGGAGTGTAGTTTAGAACACTTTTTTATGAAGGCAAATTGGCAATATATTACAAAAATTTTAAAAAATGTTATTTCCCTTGATCTAGAAATTCTACCTCTATGAATTTCCCGAAGGAAAAAGACACAAGTCCAAAAGGTAAGTGTTCAAAGAAGTTCATCATAGCAAATGGAATCAACTTACAGGTATAAATTTAGGACACTGAATTACTTATCTCCAAGTAATACAGTGGTGACAGCAATGCTGGCTGTGGCTGAGTGTGGTGGTAGGGGAGGAGGTGTGAGGTTACTGAGCTCCTCTTCTGCACAGTCATCCCCCCGCCCCCAACAAACATATACCTAGAACACGTATGCATGCACATGGGGATGCATAATTGCATAAGAGGACATAAAAGGGGGATTGCTAGCAGGAGCCAAAAATAAGAGACAAAGCAAAAAAATCTCACACAATAAACTGGAATAGGAAAAGGAGGGTAAGATGAAGAGTAGGTAGTTTAAAAAGAAATGCAAGATAGGGAAAGGAAGAGTGGTACAACTGCTATGGAAAATAATATGGTGGTTCCTCAAAAAATTAGACAGAATTACCATATGATCCAGCAATTCCACTTCTGGGTATATATGCAAAAGAACTGAAAACAAGGACTTGAACAGATATTTGTACACCCATGTTTTATAGCAGTATTATTTACAATAGAGCAAAGGTGGAAGCAACCCAGTGTCCATCGATGGGTGAATGGATAAACAAAATGTGGTACCGACACACAGTGGAATGTTATTCAGCCTTAAAAAGGAAGGAAATTCTGACACATGCTACAACATAGATAAACCTTGAAGTATTATGCTAAGTGAAATAGGTCAGTCACAAAAGGACAAATACTGTATGATTCCACTTACATGAGGTAGCTAGAGAAGTCAAATTCATAGAGAAAAAGTAGAATGGTGGTTGCCAGGGGCAAGGGGGAGGGGGGACAGGGAGTTATTGTTTAAATGGGTACAGAGTTTCAGTTTGGGAAGATGAAAAATTTTAAATTATGGTCCTTTTGAGTTCACGGTTCTCAACCCTGATGCATATTAAATTTAGAAAGTGATCCAAAAAAACCCCAAAGGGGACTCTGTCCAGCTGGAAGAAACTGACCAGGTGGGGCGGGGGTCCCTATTTTTATTTTTTATTTATTTTTTAAAATTAATTTTTATTGGAGTATAGTTGCTTTACAATGTTGTGTTAGCTTCTACTGCACAGCAAAATGAATCAGCCATACATATACATATATCCTCTCCCTTTTGGATTTCCCTCCCATTTAGGACACCACAGTGCATTAAGTAGAGTTCCCTGCACTATACAGTATGTTCCCTGCACGTGGTCCCTACTTTTAAATGTTCCCTGCTGCAGCCCTTTCCCTTCTTGGCAAAGACAAGCTGTAGGCAAGAGGAGATAAAAGATTTTGATTTTTCTGTATCTTAAAAAAAAAAAAAAAGTTCTGTAAATGGATGGTGATGATGGTTGTATAATACAGATGGTTGTATAATACTTGATACCACTGAACTGTACACTAAAAAATGGTTAAAATAATAAAATTTATGTTTAGTGTATTTTACCGTAGTAAAAAATATGAAAAAAAACCCTCTAAAGGACAATATTAAGTCCTCTGATACAGATAACTACATAATTTGCTTTTTCTCCCCCCACGGAAAATGCTCCCTAGTAGCACTTTTGAATACCTTCTTGTCTCTTGCAAATATATGTCAAACTTCTGAAAGGCTACTCTAACCTTCACAACAATGTGTTAATATTTGAGAGTCAAGAGATACAATTTTAATCCTGGCTCCAACCTTAACGGTATTTGCTGGGGGAAAATCACTTAATTCTTCCCAGCCTTGTTTCCAATAATTAAAATGAACAGTGTGGAACACAAAAATGAACTCAAGGTTCTTTCCTACTCTAAAAGTCTCTAGTTTCACAGTATTTCTTTAAGTTCCCCAAACACACCTTTGCTACATTATAAATATCTTTGTTACATGGGTGGTGGAGTTTGTGTAGTTTCTGTTTTTAGGAGTACTGGTATACTTAATATCTTCTTAGTTTCATTATCTCCAATAAATAGTTGTGAATTTCCTGAGCTAAATTTGTCATTAATTTCTCCATTACAATTATAAAAGCAAATCAATATTTTTTCTTAAATCTCAAAACCAATTTTGGACTTTTCCTCCCAAGAGGGGATTTGACTGCCTTTTAATTATTTGATAATACATATTTTGATTTTTAAGGAATATAATCTTTTTCCCCTGCTAAAAAGCATGAAGCATAGAATTCTTTTGTTCCACAAAATGAGATTCTTTCCAAGAACTCCAGTTTCCAGGTCTTATCAATTTGGGAAAGCTAACTGTCAGTAACAGGGTTTGCTCACAAAGGACCAGAGAGCAGATGCTTGACTCATGCCCATTTTTCTTTTTTTTTTTTTAAATTTTTATTTATTTATTTATTTATGGCCGTGTTGGGTCTTCGTTTCTGTGCGGGGGCTTTCTCTAGTTGCGGCAAGTGGGGGCCACTCTTCATCACGGTGCGCGAGCCTCTCACTATCGCGGCCTCTCCTGTTGCGGAGCACAGGCTCCAGACGCGCAGGCTCAGTAATTGTGGCTCACGGGCCTAGTTGCTCCGTGGCATGTGGGATCTTCCCAGACCAGGTCTCGAACCCGTGTCCCCTGCATTGGCAGGCAGATTCTCAACCACTGCGCCACCAGGGAAGCCCATGCCCATTTTTCTTAACAGATGTTTTCAACTCATTTACTCCCTAAGTATTTCTTTAACCTTTAACCTCTTCTTTATCCCCATTACTACTCTCCTAGTTCAGGTCTTCATCAACTCTTGTGAAGACCATTGCTTTACCTTTCAAAATGGGTCTTTTGGTCTTCAAGGAGAATGTCTTTGATGCCTTCAAAACATTGCCTTCTTTTACATCTGCCTTGGGCACTGAGAGAGCTATGTGAAATACAAATCTGACCATGTCATTCCTATACTTTGAACACTTCACTGGCTCCCAGGGTCTACAAAATAAAGCCCAAGCACCTTAGCATGGCTGATGAGGTCTTTCATGGCCACCTTCCATCTGATGATTAGCGTGCAGTGTGCAGACCCAGGGGTTGCTGTCCCTGGCACACCCTGGCATACCCACATCCATGACTTCACTCCCCGTGTTCATCCCAACTGGCCAGAATGATTCCTCTTCTTCTTCTTCTTCTTTTTTTTTTTTTCCTGGATTAGCACCTGCTTATTTTTCAAGACTTGGCTCAGGAGGCATCTTATCCAGGAACTTTCCCCTGTTCTCCCACAGAACCTGCAGGTACTTAGCACACCATACTACAATGATCTATCTTTGTGTCTGCCTTCTTTGGACTATAAGTTCCTCAAGAGCAATGACCATGTTATACTAATTGCAGTATCCCTAGCACTTAGCACACTCTCAGTATTTCAGTATTACATACAAGTAATCAAAATACTGGAGCAACGTTCATCACAAAGCCCACTTCACCTTGCTCTCCCTAGAATGCAGACACTAGGGCACGAAGAGCTGGCCAAGTAATGGATTGCAAAAGGGACTGCTTAGTAATACCAAACAATAGGTGCTCTTTCTTTGTCATATGTAATTTACCTTTTAACATATATTTTCTTTGAAGGCACCAAAATTAGCAAATTTCCCATGAATGATTTCATTTGAATTTAGGGAATTCAGCTGACAGAAACATGTTTAATGAAACATTAATTTAAAGACTGATTGGTAACGGATAAGCAACTTTGAAGACCAATTTAAGGAGCAGAAAGAATAATGAAGGATGATATTATATTCCTCTACTATTGGGAATGCATGATACTTCCTGGACCAACATTCCTCTGGCTTTTACTTTCCTGAAAAAGTGACTGCCAAAGTGATTTTTCTGTTCTAAATTTGACAAGTCAAGAAGCTTCTGGTGGAAGGCAGGTTAGAGGGTACCGTAATATGTCAGACACATGTAACCTTTTCTAGGTACAGTATAAAATTTTGGCCTTTTTTTTTTTTTTAAAGTAATCTAGGTCCAACATTTCATCCACTTTGGATCGAAAATCTTCTAAATTCACTTATGCCACCTTCCAATTAAAATCTTTTGAGAATTAAGCAATCATCTCCTGACTTGCCAAGGATTAAATTTAGATGCTTGGTTGAACATGAGTCTTACCTCTCCAGCCATCACTTTTAATTGGAGCATGTAAAAGGATAACATAGGGTTTTAGTTGACATCATAGTCTATTGCCATGGAAATGTAAACATGGGTTTGTATTAAGCTTGTCTCAAAGCAAGTTTTAGGGGTACAGAGAGATGTGAGACAGGAGATAAATTATGTAAAATGGATCCTCTCAATGTTGGAGTGCCCTTGGAGCGCAGACCTCAGTGATCTCATCCTGTCTCATGGCTTTAAATACCATCTATACACTGATGACTCTCAAATTCATATCTCCAGCTAGATCTCTCCTCTGAACTCCAAACACATATATCTAACTGTCTTCTTGACCCCTTCAGCTGGATGTCTAACAGGCATCTCAAATCTCACACGTCCAGCCTGAGCTCCTGACACTGCCCTCTCCCTACGCAACTTGCTCTGTCACAATCTTCTACATCTCAGCACACATCAATTTCCCCTTCCACTTGCAGAGGGCATAGAACTTGGGGTAATCCTTGACCTATCTCGTACTCCTCAGCAAATCCTGTCAGCTCTACCCTCAAAATATAATCAGAAGATGCCCACTTCTCCCCACTTGCACTGTTTTCAAGCTACCATCATTTCTTGCCTGGATTATTGTAATTGACTCTGACCTGGTCTCCCTGTTTCTGCCCTTGCGGGTCATATTAGGTCACTTGTCTGCTCAAACCCTCCACTGGCCTTTCATTTCATCCAGGGTAGGATCCAATGTCCTTTAACCATCAACTGCCCTCCCCTCTCCCTTATTTTCGTCTTCAGCTACACTGGACTCCTTGTAGTTCACTGATAATAAGAGGTCTGCTCCTGCCTCAGGGCCTTTGCATATGCTCTTCTTCTGGTTCTCTGTATGGCTTGCTTCCTTTCTTCCTATAGGTCTTTATTCAAATCACCTTCTCAGTGAGGCTTTCTGTGGCCAATGATCTAAAATTACTACTTTCATCCCCCTTTCATGCTTTATTCTCCTCCTCAGCATTTATCTAACAGAGTATGTATTTTACTTATTTCTAACTGATACTGTCTGTCTCTTCCACTAGAATGTAAGCTCCATGAGGCAAGGATTTTTTGCTGTGTTTTTCATTGCTGTATCCTCTGCACCTTGGGAAGTCCAGAGGCACATGGTATAAAATCAATAAATATTTGCTGAATGAATAATTTTAAAAATGGGTGACACATGTCATAAGAAATAAAGATTAGTGAAAGCATGATTAACCAAGGTCTATGAGCCTAACGTCTAAAAAGTTTCATCTGTTGTTGGGTTCTCATGGGAATCTGTCTTTGCAGGAACTTTGACTTAATTTTCCACAAGAACAGACTTGATTTCTCTTATCTTTGCAATGTGGAACTTCAGAGATGATTGTTGAAGGAGGAAGAGAATAATGATAAATACAGGTGGGTATTAAATAATGTTCATTGTTTGTCATGTTGGGTGAGCTAATGATTTTTAAAAATTATTAGTACATAGAGCTTACTATTCATAGTGGACTGAAATTAGAAATGAAAAAAGTTGCTCATTGATTGAATTAGCAGTGCCTGGCACACAGTAATGTAATATATAAAGTGAGTTGGACTTGGATGCCATCCAAGAGGGCTTAGTTACTGAAGTAGTTTTATTTCTAAAGTGATTTTACAGTATAGGCATGGGTGTCCAGGCTGGTTATGGTTAAACTTAGATAGGAAGTAAGGAACAGTAATGACGATACTATCTTTAGACCTGAACATTATAAACCCTTAGTTGTTATTCCTTGCCAGCTTACAAAGTAAACACTTAATGAATGCACAGATTATAAGCCCTTAAATGAACTGTACATGAAAAGGGCAATAAATATGAGCCAGAGTTAGAGGTACAATGACATAATGGAAAGATAAAGGTTGAGAAACCTGGGTTCCCACTAACTGGCTGTATGATTTGGGGTGAGTCATTTACCCTCTCTTAATTACCTCATCTGTAAAATGTGGAGGATGGACTGATAGGCTTCAATGATTCTCCAAGCTCTAAGTATTATAAGATTTTTTGACTTTAATCACTGTGGTATGCAGAATTATGCCCCACCCCCAGACCAACCCTGCCTCAAAGATGTCCACATCCTAATCCCTGGAACTTGTGAATACATAATGTTACACGACAAGGGGGGAATAAAGGCTGCTAATAAGCTACCTTAAAATAACAAGATTATCCTGAATTATCCATTTGGGCCCAATGAAATCACAAGAGTTCTTAAAATGTAGAAGAGGGAGGCAGAAGAATGAGTGTCAGAGTGATGACATTGCTGGCTTTGAACATGGAGGAAGAGGCCATGAGCTAGAATGTGAGCAGCCTCTAGAAGCTAGAAAAGGCAAGAAAAAGATTTCCCTTAGAGCCTCCAGAAAGGAACGCAGTCCTACAACTTGATTTTAGCCCAGTGAGACTTGTGTCAGACTTCTGACTTGCAGAATTATAAGTATTAAATTTGTATTGTTTAAGCCATTAAGTTTGTGGTAATTTGTTACAGAAGCAATAGAAAAATAATACAATCATGATATGTATCATAACCAGTGAAGTTGGACCCAATTTTATCACAGAAGCAGGCTTTTAAATAAAAATCCTATACTCAGGTATTCTGTAAATATCTTCAGAGGCAGAAGTAATCAGAAAAGAAATCATGAAAAGTTTGTTAGTAAAGTCGTGGGAGAGAATCTATAGGGGAATAAAAAGTTTTAATAGTGACTCATGTGAAGAACAGAAACCTGGATATCTTACAAAGGAAAGAAAATGGCAAGAGAAGAGAAATTAGAAAGGTTATCCAGGGACTTCCCTGGTGGCGCAGTGGTTAAGAATCCGCCTGCCAATGCAGGGGACGTGGGTTTGAGCCCTGGTCCAGGAAGATCCCACATGCCACGGAGCAACTAAGCCCGTGAGCCACAACTACTGAGCCTGCGCTCTAGAGCCCGCGAGCCACAACTAATGAAGCCCACATGCCTAGAGCCCGTGCTCCACAACAAGAGAAGCCACTGCAATGAGAAGCCCGCGCACCGCTACAAAGAGTAGCCCCCGCTCACCGCAACTAGAGAAAGCTTGCACAGCAACAAAGACCCAATGCAGCCAAAAATAAATAAATAAAATAAATTTATTAAAAAAAAAAAAAGGAAAGGTTATCCACAATGTAAGAGTTTCTTCTCTGGACCTCACTTTACTCATCTATAAACTGAAGAGATTTAGAGATTATAAATAATCTCTAAATTCCTCTAGCTCTGAAATAAGCTTTTAAATCCTGACAGATGCTAACATGGGCATTTGAGACCCTGCCCTCCCCAAAGTTTGAAGAGTATTCATCTTAGAAAGTACTATAATTAGCGTTAATGTGTGATGGTCAAGCTTCACAGAAAGCTCTTAGTTTAACAGGAAGGTGGCTCTGAATTCTAACCCTGGCATTCTTATTCAGGGAGGGTGCATGGGAAAATTATTTAGCTTTCTTTCTCTTCTGTACTTCATGTATAGAATTATGGTAAAATTTTAGCTAGATGGATTTTCTAAGGAATGAATTATTTTAGATATCTGAAGGTTTATTCCTTTATGTAACTAAACTTTAAGTATATTTGATGGAACTATTTCTAAAATAAAACACGTGCCCCATTTGTATATAAAATTTAACGATTACCATATTCCCTTTTCTTGAAAAGAGTCATTGCTAGTAACATCAATTACTATAGTGAGCTGTCAGACGGTGATGCTCTAGACAGCAGTCAGCAAACTATGGCCTGCAGGCTGATTTTGTAAGGCATAGTTTTTACATTCTATACCTGTTAAAAAAAATAAAATAAAAAAGAATATGTGACCTAGACCAAATGTGGCCCAGAAAGCCTAAAATAATTACTATCTGGCCCTTTGCAGAAAGGTTTGCTGACTCTAGCTCTAGAGAAAGATGTGTAGGCCTCTTCACCAAATGTCCAGAACTAGATTGGACTTTATGTTCTGTCACTAAAGGAAGCACATCTATCTTGGCACAATGTAGCTCAAATATCTGTGGGGAAAAAAAGGCTCTTGGTGGGTTTTTTTTTTTTTTTTTTTTTTTGGCCACGCTGCACACCTGTGGGATCTTAGTTCCCTGATCAAGGACTGAATCTGGGCCCGCGTCAGTGGAAGCGCAGAGTCCTAAACACTGGACCGCCAGGGAATTCCCCGGGCTCTTGGCATTTAAAACTCTTTTGTTGCTTGTTGATACACTGTCCTCACTCAAGTTTTTGGTGATTACTATAACTGCCCCTTGCAGTCTCTCCCCCTTTCTAATCTCCACCTTTCTAATCTCGGTCTGGAAATGTGATAACCTAGTTTATAAACATTTTAAGCAATATAAGATTAAGTTGGTTATGTGAAGACCCTAAAACTATTTTCTAAGTAAAACACAGGTGGTTTAGTGCAGGGATTTGGTGACTTATTCTGATTGTCCCAAGGCCTTTTTATTTAATATTTCCAGGTTCTAGGCTATCCTTCGGAAAAGCAAGGTTGCAGGACAGATAAAGTCTTACTGTAGTATAATCATTTTTTATTTTTATAATATAAAAATAGTATTATATCTAAAATGCCACTCACCAAAAAATTAAACTGAAGCAACCTAAATGGTAGGATTTCTTGGGATATGTTTTTTTTTCTTTATAATAAACAAACATTGCTTTTATAATCAAAAAAGCCATTTTCATTTAAAAAAAAAGATAAATTGGGAAGATCTCTTCATCCAATCTCACTCTCAACTATTTTCATCTAGCATATTTTGTTTATTTGATCACTTTTTTAAAAAATGGTTGTAAATATTGTGTTTACGGGTTTTTATTTTGACTCACACTTGGTTTGCCATAGGTAATCTATGGTTACTCTAATACTGAAAAATAAGCGGTAAAGATGAAATGCGGGAAAGCCGACAATCAATACGGTGAAAGATGACCGCCTAAAATTTTGACCTCTGCTCCACTCATTTTATACACGTTCACACGAATAATACCCAATCTGGATAATATTATAGCTCAAAACACATTAGTTCATTTAGTCTTCAAAACAACGCTGTGAGGCGGGCACATTCTCGGGGGTAAAATGACGTGGCCAAAGTCACTCGGCTAGCCAGAGGACAGTTCAGCAGCCTGGTCAAGAAAACAGGAGCAGGTCTTTGGAGGCGCTGCTAGTTACACCAGAGCTTTCCCTACACCCCGGCCTTTATGTTCCCTCATCTGACAGTTACGTTTACAAACTCAAACCCTGCCTCTTCTACCCTATCAAGGCACGCTGCGGGCTGGGGAAACCTGGAGCTCACACCACAAGTCAACACTCTCCATCCCCAAAGCCCCAGTGCCAAGGCAGTGAAAAGAGAGAGCGCAGTCCGCCCTTCGCTCCAGCCGCAGACTCTGCGTGAGGGCCCCGGACTAACCTGACCAGGTCGGTCATGCAGGAGCCCACCACCACCACCAACGCCGCCGCCACCTTCTCCTGCCACTGCCTCCCGGGTTCCCCAGAGGCGGCCATTGCGCAAAGTCGGCGCTCTCCCACCTGGAGGTTGCCCTTTAACCTTTGCCCGACCCCGTAACCAGAGACTCCGCTTCCACGCTCCCTAACGACGCGGGCCTTCCGGACGCCCACGCGGGTCGCCCACCTGGATGCCCGAAATAACCCCGCCCACCTACTGCCCCCAGTTCTCCCAGGAATTGTCTCCCTGCACAGCCTCTCGTTACAGAGCCCTCCTAATCGTTCCACGCTCCGCGCAGCTCGCCGCGCACGAAGCAGGCGCGGAGGAAAGAACTTTCAGGCACTGCGGGGACGCCCTTCCGAGCGCCCGGCCTGGCGCGGCCGGGGACGCGCACGCCGCCCGGCTCCTGGGCCGCAGAGGGGGCGGGGCGGGGCAGGACGTCCGGGGACGCGCACGCATCTGGCCCGCGGTGCGCGCGCAGGTTGGTGCGTCGGTCGGGGGCGCGCTCGGGTAACCTGTACCCCCACGTAGTCGCCGGTTACCGATCGGACTAAGTTCCAGGTACCTGGACTGGGGCTGGTGCGGGGAGGTTGGATCCCGAGTCGCACAGGTGGCGCTGAGGACCGTGGTTTAAATATGCCCAGGGCTCGCCTTCTCTTCCTATAGAGAAGGCCCCTGTTCCAAAGATGCCCTGCTCATCCCCATCACGCTGGTCCCCTCAAGAACGAGCCCCCAAGGCCAGAGGCTGCTCTCTCCACACTTAGCCCGCCCCCTGGTCCCTGAATAAGCTCAGACTCCCTCCTTCCCGCCTGATGAGGGAATCATACAGTTTGGGGGAAGGAAGAGCGTCCCCTTTTAGCTGTCCCCTTTTAAAGCGGGGTGGTCATTCTTTGGGTTCGAGCCGACTTGTTTTTCTTGAATGTTGCCCCTTGGAGAAATTGCTTCCCCAGTGTAACTTCCCTCGTGCGCTGTATGACGTCGACGTGACACAGCAGGACGCCACCCCTTTCCGTTCCATGACGTAAGCTGGGCACATGTTTCCGTGTTTGTCATCCCATCTTAATTGCAAGAAACTAGGCGATGCTTTAGACGTCTTTGTATTCCCCAGACTACCCATCAAAGGACCTCATGTGACCCTATCTTGAGGCAGCAGACCCCTGTAAAAATTGTATTTCTGCACTTTCCTTCTGTATGTTATACGTCAAAATCAGGAAATAGAAAATGCACAACTAGCATTCAAGGGAGGCTGGCCACCGTAAAATTTTGACTATCTGGGATCTATTATTGTGCTTTGATGTGTAAAAGCTACTACTGGGGGGTGATCTCTCATCCGTGTCCCTGGCTCAAAAGCCAAAGAACCATCATTTTTGGCTGTTTGGTGACCTCTGATTTTGGAGTCAGGTTTTTTTTTTTTTCCTCTTCCTTAGAGAAGTCACAACAGCTACGGTTGAAACATTTTGATGCTGCATGAAATCTTGCACTGTCAAAAGATAGTATTATGGCTGTTCTGGAAACAAAGACAAATTCATTCCTTCAGGTGTCATTCTAAGGTCATGACAGTTGCTGAATTGGATGGGGTGTTGTCACCTGAAGTATAGTTTGGTTTCTGGAGAAGGTTTGTTCCCTTTAGCATTTGCCTAGTGAATCACTCCGGCCAGCTTCAGCAGTAGGCCAACAGTAGTCTAATTTGTTTCTAGTTGTCAAGCAACCATTAGTTTAAATTCATGACTTTTTGTTCATTTTACTAGATGTATGCGTTAAAAGAAACATAAATTCACTTTGATGCTTTTCTCTTTGGTGATTGAAGTTATGTTTATTTGAGAAGAAGATGAGTATAGTGGACTTTGAGAGAGATCTGAATTTGAATTCCGATCCTTCTGCTTGCTAGGTTTGTGACTTTGAACAAGTTACTTAGTCTTGCCGAGCGTTAGTTTTCTTATCTGTGAAATGGGAACGATAATACTAATCAGAGAACAAGGTAGTTATTGGGAAGTAAATAAAATTACAGATAGAGATGGATAATATAGTGCTTGATACTCAGTAGATTTTCAGAATGTGTTGGTTCTGTTTCCCTTTTTCATAGAAATGAGAGGTAAAATAATAATAGGTATTGTGGGGAAATACATGGAAGAATAATTTTGTAATGTAGGTAAGGTCCTTTTGCTTTTTCCAAGATGAGTATTTCTGTTTTGCATATGATCTAGATAAGCATCCTTTCAAGAACTGTGACATCAGTGGGTAGAAATAAAAGTGGAAATGTTGCAGAACAGGAAAAAAATAGACTTCAAAGTGATAATATGGTCTAGTATACTATTCAAAGACAAATTATAAAAGTTATCTATATCATCTGTGAAATGGGAATTCTAATATATGCCTTACCGTCCAGAGTTGTGAAGGTCCACTGCACTAATGTATATGGAAGCTCTTTATAAGTGATAAAGTGTTATGAAAATATACATGATTTTAATGACTGAATACAGTGCATTAGATGTTTATTCTTATTTTGTGATGAAATATTGGAATGGTGGAGGAAGATCATCTGTTAAGTGGTCGGAAGAGGAGGTCGTTTTATATTTGCAGAAAGGATGATTTGAGTACTAAAGTATAAAGCTTTTTCTGCTTCAGAGGTACTTCTGGGTGTCATCACTATGTAGGGTCACAGTGTTATTATTTTTTGAAAGATCACTGCCCTTTATTACTACTCTGAAGTGATTAAAACAGGTACTAGTTTTCAACGTTTAGCAGGGGGCTGTAAATCCTCATATGGCATTATATATGAAAACTAGAACGAGAACATCATTTACTTGTAATTGTAACTTGCAGGAAATTAATTTGCTTTTGATGTGGGATTACCCTTTCAGATCGAGGAAGAAAATGATCATTTAAATTGACTTACTCACCTCTGAAAGTGGAGGCTTTCATTTAGAAATCTATTAAGAGGAATTCAGGTACTCCCTCCTCCAGCCCCGTGGGTTTCCAAGTAATTTAGAGATGATTTATTGGTTTTACTTTTGTATTTTCAAGTCTAAGAACTTCTTAGTGCCTTAAAGTCAAAAACTTTTAGATCCATGTTAGTTTGTGTTGCTTAATATCTGGAGAGGTGTGTGCTTTCATGATTTAATTGTTAAGTAGATTTTTGCCACATCTCAGATATGCTATCTTCTACCAAATTTTTTGAGGGCATAATGTCTTCTCTTCATACCTAAATATTTCTCTAGCTTTTGTCTCCTTATTCACATAGTTATTAAAAGATGTTTATTGGGTGCTTAGTGTGTGCCAGGTACTTTTGTTAAACACTAGGGATTCGAGATAGTTCTGCAGGGGACTTCCCTAGTGGCGCAGTGGTTAAGTATCCTCCTGCCAATGCAGGGGACATGGGTTCAAGCCCTGGTCCAGGAAGATCCCACATGCTGCGGAGCAACTAAGCCCGTGTGCCACAACTACTGAGCTTGCACTCTAGAGCCCGTGCTCCGCAATAAATGAAGCCACTGCAAAGAGAATCCCACGCACCACAACAAAGGGTAGCCCCCTTTCGCCGCAACTAGAGAAAGCCCGTACACAGCAACCAAGACCCAACGCAGCCTAAATAAATAAATAAATAAATTTATTAAAAAAAAAAAGTTTTGCAGGGGAGAGATCACTAAGCAGGTAATTATAATACACTGTGGAGGGGAAGTAATTAAGAGAGGTATAGCAGAAGTAAATAATTTCTAGTAAGTACCAATTGCAAGTAGGATATGCTTCTTCTAGAATTTTACATAGTTTTATCAATCAAGTTCTTACTCTTTGTGGGGACACAGAGGGAGGGATTCCTAACCTAGTGGTGTGTGTGTTTTGTGTGATGCGGAAGAGGATTGTCAGTGAAGACTTCTTGAGGCTTCAACTAAAGTAGGACCTGCCAGTTGTAAGATAGAGTGGGACAGCTTTTAAGTACAATGAGGCAACGTAGAAATTGGCTTGGAAAGGGGGAGGAAATTGGATTTCAGGGGTTGCTGCTGCTCCTGAAAAGTCTGCGTCCTGAGTAGGTGAGCAGTAGGGAGGTGGATTCTTCCAGAGGGTCATTGGAAGAGGCTGCTCTAAGACAGGAAATGAGGTATCATGCAAGAGATACTTTTGTGTGCTGTGCTAGTTTCCAGGAAGCGTGTTATATCTCGTTCCTTTGGATATTCTGATCATCATTCTTTCCTTCTCCTTTCAGTGGTGATTTGCAAGTCAAGCTAAAATGTCTCCGGAAGTGGCCTTGAACCGAATTTCTCCAATGCTCTCCCCTTTCATATCTAGCGTGGTCCGCAATGGGAAAGTGGGACTGGATGCTACAAACTGTTTGAGGATAACTGACTTGAAATCAGGGTATGTACCAGAACCAATCCAAGCTTTACCTAATAGCAAACCTTTCTCACCAGGCTTGTAAAAATTGAACACCACAGAAATTCATCAAGTCATGACCTTATCACGTGTTGACTGGTTTTGTCCAGTTCTTGACATTTTATGTTTCAAGTTGTTTTAGCTGTGCTGTGGGCCATCGCTTTATGATCAGAATGTTCTTTTTTTTTTTTTTAAAGGCATATCTGTTTGTTAACAGTGTGCCGTGTGGTTTTTAGCAAGTGCGTTTTTCATCATTGACTTGTTTTCTTGCTGTGTCTTCTGCAATTCAGTATGCACTGTAAGAGTTGGGATTTGAGATTGCAAATCTGACATTATCTGATAGAGTCTCTCCTAATAGGAAAGTTATAATAGCCAAAAATGAGTCATTTTTCACAACTGAGTTGAAACAGTAATATCTCAGGCCAGAAATGTTGCATTAAAATCCCAACTTTTTCCAAGGGGGGAAAGCGGGGGGTAGGGAGTGGGATGGATTGGGAGATTGGGATAGACATATATATACTAATATGTATAAAATAGATAGCTACTAAGAACCTGCTGTATAGCATGGGGAACTCCACTTCTCTGTACAGTAGAAACTAACACAACATTGTAAAACAACTATACCCCAATTAAAAAAAAAGCAAACCCAACTTTTTATTTTGAAATACATTTACTTAAAGAAAAGTTACAAAAATGCTACAGAAAATTAGCGTCCTTACATGCTGATAATTACTCTGTAAGCCTTATTTGAATTTTGCCAGTTTTCCCATTAATGTCCTTCTTTGGTCCAGGATCCAATCCAGGATACAGATTGCATTTAGTTGTCATGTCTTCCTAGTCTTCCCAACCTGTGACAGTTCCTGTCTTTCTTTGTCTTTCATGATTTTTAAGCTTTTAAAGGTAGCACTGGTTAGGTACTTTGTAAAATGTTGCTCAGTACAGGTTTGTCTACTGTCTTCCCTTTATTAGAGTGAGAAACATTATTTTTCCACCCAAGAATACTGCAGAAGAGATGTTGTACCATTTTCAGTGCATCAAATCAGGGAGTACATGATGTTTATAAGTCTAGTTATTGGTATATTAACTTTGACCACTTGGTTAAGATTGTGTGTACCAGGTTTCTCTACTGTAAAGTTAACTGACTTTCCCTTTGTAATTTGTAAGTGTCTTGTGGAGTGACATTTTGAGACTGTGCAGATGTTCTGTTTCTCATCATACTTTTGTCCATTAATTTCAACATCCATTAATTGTTCTTGCCTGCAATAATTGTTACTGTGGTTCTTGTATAGGGGTGATTTTTAATGTCCCTATTCCTCCCACATTTAGTAATTTGAATTCTGTAAAGAAGCACTATTCCTTCCCACCCCCCCAATTATTTATTTATTCTGTTATTTATTTATGTCAGTATGAATTTTTAGGTATTTATTTTATTCTTTTGGTTATAATCCAAATACTATATTCATTTATTTTTTTCGCTCAATTGTTCTAGCCTTTGTCATTGAGAGCCCTGTCAAGTTGGCTTTTGAGCATATCCCCATCATTTTTTGAGCATTTTCTTACTAGAAACGTTACATTCTTGATTCTCTTTTAGCTTTTGTTTTTTAAGCTCTTTTGTTTTTGCCTTCTGCAAATCTTGCTATTTTCAGACTAAGCTGAAGACCTGGATATAAGGTAGTAAGTTAGAGAAGACTAGGTTAGTTGGACATTTTATTGGAATGGTAGGCTGCTTTTTAAAAGATCTGGTATTACCTTCAATTTAATTAATCAGCAGGCCTGGGGTTTCCTTTTGGGGTGATGAAAATGTTCTAAAATTAGTTAGTGGTGATGGTTACACAATTCTGTAAATATACCAAAAATGACAGATTTATGCACCTATAAGGGTGTATTTTATAGTTTGTGAATTATATCTCATTAAAGTTGTCATTAAAAAAACACATCTGTGTACCAGGGATGTTTGCTGGCTTGTATGGCTAGGACACGCAAAAAGGTCTTTTTTCTTTAGTTTGTCACAAACATTCTTTTCAGAGGTATTGAAGACATGAGAGGGGACTGATGGCCAGAGGACTGGGGACTGGTTTATGTAAGATGATGTAAACATATAAACCTGAACTTCCTACTCTTTTATTGGTATTCTGAGAGAACAGTTGGATTCATCAACATAAGGTCACTTTACTTCTTTTTTGTAGACTCCCTTTTTGGTGCTTCCCAAATCCTGAATGTTTAGTTGAGTGTTTAAATGCAAATAGTGGATCTGATGATCAATTTGAAATGAATCCACTAAACCTGGCTCTGTCTGGACTAGCTCTGTGAAAAATATTTGAAACAGTGTTTAATGACGTGTAGTATTTATGGAATTTACTTTCTTTGGATTTAAAAAAAGAATAAAAATACCTCTACCTACATTAACGAAGCTGTTACACATAAAATGATGTGAAAAGCCTTATTAATCTAGAGCATTATTGATGCCTTTTATGTAGTACTTGGCTGAAAGATTCATTAAAGTTCTTTCGAAGCTCATTAACAATTCTTTTCTCAATCCTTCCATCAACCAAAGTGTGAATTCCTCAAGTTTCTATAGCAAAACAATGGCAGAGTTAGAGAAGAGAATTTTTTTCTTTTGGTGTGTCACTTTTGGCATTTCCCTTTCTTTTAGATCAGCAGCACTCAGTTATGAGAATTGGGATTAACATTTGGAATTTCTATTAACTCAAATGGTGCATACCCTGTAGGACACAGTGTACACGGAAGGTATAAAATGAGACTGATTTTTAGAGGTCATAAGCACCAGTCTTGTTACTATATATAGCTACTTGCCCGTGAAGAGATGAGGTACCAGAGTATCTATATTCTAGGTCTGACTCACAGAAGGAATAGATAGGCAAGAATCTATGCAAAGTAAGTTTTGTTTTTTTTTTAATCGCAGTTCATCTTTATTTCTCTTACGGCAACTAAATCTTTCTACCTTATCTAAGATTATGTGTGTTTCTAAACTCCGTTGCTAGGCTGTCAGTATTAAGGCCAGGATTCTTGTTTAATTAATTAATTTTTTAATACTCTTTAAAAAAATTTTTTTTAATTTGTTTTTGGCTGCGTTGGGTCTTCATTGCTGCACGCGGGCTTTCTCTAGTTGTGGCGATGGGGGGCTACTCTTCATTGTGGTGCGTGGGCTTCTCTTTGTGGTGGCTTCTCTTGTTGTGGAGCACAGGCTCTAGGAGCGCGGGCTTCAGTAGCTGTGGCACGCAGGCTCAGTAGTTGTGGCTCCCGGGCTCTAGAGCACAGGCTCAGTAGTTGTGGTGCACGGGCTTAGTTGCTCCGCAGCATGTGGGATCTTCCCGGACCAGGGAGCGAACCTGTGTCCCCTGCATTGGCAGGCGGATTCTTAACTACTGCGCCACCAGGGAAGCCCTGCCCATCTTTTAAGTGGATTGTTTATATATATTTTTATTGATCTTAAAATATTATTTACGTATTTTGGATACTAATCTTTCGGCAGTTACATATATTACAAATATCTGCATTTAGTCTGTGGCTTATGTTCTTAATTTGGTGCTACTGATGTCCAGAAGTTTTAATTTAATGAAGTCAGATTCATCAATATTTTCCTTTTTAGATTTGTGCCCGTGTGTGTGTGTATTTGTAAGAGAGAGAAAGGGACCACTTCAGGAAATTCTGTCCTACACAAAAGTAATATATCTTTCTCTAAGAATTTTAAAGTTTTCCTTTTTTGGTCTTTAAATAGGAATTTATTTTTTCTGTAAAATATATTGTGAGATAGGAGTATAGTTTTTTCCCCTAATGGATAATTGGTTGTCCCAGCATCATTTATTGAAAAGGTCATCCTTTGCCTGTGGCTCTGCAATGCTACCTCTCTTATTAAGTCAAGTTTACATCACTCATGGATCTGTTTCTAGGCTTTCTGTCCTGATCAGTCAGCCCCCTTGTCCTGTGCCAGTTCCCACTGTATTAACCATTACAACTTTATAGTATGTCATGATAGCTGGTAGAAAAATTTCTCCTCATCCATCTTATTCTAATACTTAAAACTTGTCTTGCTTAACCATATATCCTAAATACTTTTTGTTAACCTCATTTATTTTATTATATATTTTTTTGGCCACGCCACGTGGCATGTGGGATCTTAGTAACCCGACCAGGGATTGAACCCTGGGCCATGGCAGTGAAAGTGCTGAGTCCTAACCACTGGACCCCCAGGGAAGTCTCAATAACTTCATTTAAATAGTTGCATACTGTTCTATTATGACGTACTGTAATTCATTGAACAAAACCCCCTCTTTTTAACTCATGGAGGAAAGGAAATGAAGGGAAACTGACCTGGTGAGGGGCTAGTTGAGAATTGATGGTTAGAAAAGCTCTCTATGAGGAAATGACATTTAAAGGTGAATCATGAAAGATGAGGATAATTCAGCAAAGAGCTGGGGAATTTGCTGTAAAAAGGGAATACCATGTTCAAAGGCAGGAGAAAGCTTCCCATGTTCAAGGATCTGCAAGGCCACTGTGGTTGGACTATAGGGAGGGAGTGTGAGAGGGAAATGAGATTCTAAAGATAAGTCAGGGGCCAGATTATACAGAGCCCGGTGGGCCATATTTGGGAACTTGGATTTTATTCTGGGTGGAATGAGAAGCTATTGAAGGATTTTAAGCAGAGTGACATGATCTTATTTATATTAAAAAAAAATCACTGGTTGTTATATGGAAAATGGCTTGTGCAGGATAAGGTAGACTAGTTAGCTGTCCATTACAATAGACCAGGTGAGAGATGGTGGAGTGTTGGAATATGGTGGCGGCAATGGAGATGGAAAGAAGTGAATGTATTTATAAGCTGTTTAGAAGGTAAAATGATGGGTTTGTTAAATTTGGGTTTTGAGAGAGAATCAAGAATGACTTCTTTGTTAGCTTGAGTGAGTGGGTAGGTAGATGGTCATGCCATCTGCTGACATGGGAAGGTGAGAAGATTGATGGAGGAGCTGCTCTAATCTGGATTGATTGTTGTCTAGGTCTGCCAGGCAGCTCTCATTGTATCACTGTATCATTCCCTTTGCCTCTTTCCTGTGTTGAATCTCATATCTTACTTTCTTGTTTTGCCCTCTAGCTTTGTTGGAGCACGTACTCCAATAGCATCCTAAGAAAAGGAGAAGAGGAGGTTCATTTTTGAGTTCCTGCAAGTCTGAAAATATCTTTATTCTACTTTAAACTTGGTTGATAATTTGGGCAGGTGCAAAAGTGTAGGTTGCACATCATCTTCCTTTTGAATTTTGGAGGCCTTGATCTGTAAGCTTGGGGACCCCCAACACATATTGTTGTTTTATGGATGCAGTATTTTCTTTTCTGTAGGATATTAATTGTAGTTTTTTTTTTTTTCAGTTGAGGTGTAGTTGACTAACTGTTTAAAAAATGTTTAAATATTTCTTCTATACCTTGCATTATCTCTGTTTTGCTCTCTGTCTTTCATGTTGGTGGCTTTCCTTAAACTGATGATTCTTGGCTGTCCATGTCTATTAAAGGCTGAGGTTCTAAAATGTGCATTTGAAGCTCTTTGAGCATAGGTGGGCTTGTCAACTACTGAGCCTCACTGCATTGTGATCAAGCAGTGTGGTGTTGTGATTTATATTTATCTCATATATATTTGGTCTTCAGCCACAGTTCTAGGCTCATAGCTTCCCAAACCCTTGAAATTTCCTGAATGACAAGAGCGGTGAAGTAGTATTTGGTCTCTTGTCCTCAGTTCCTGAAAATGCTTGAGGGAAGGTGACTTTTGGATCCCACCCAAGGGTGGGAGCTGGTTGCCAGGAGAACAAACCGTGTGCTTGGAGGGTTGGAACTTTCAGTCCCACCCCTTGACCTTTGGGGAGGGAAGAGGGGCTGGAGGTTGAATCAATCACTAATGGCCAATGATTTAATCAATCATGCCTATGTAATGCAGCTGCCATAAAAACCCAGAAGTTCTGGCTGTTGATTCGATCCTTTAATGTCCCTTTATAGTGAGTCAGTAATCTAGTGAGTAAATGGGTTTTTCCTGAGTTCTGTGAGCTTTCCTTGCAAATTAATAGAACCTGAGGAGGGGGTGGTGGGAACCTCTGATTTATAGCCAGTGGGTCCCTGGCATCTGAAGTGGAGGTGGTCTTATGGGACTGAGCCCTTTAACTGTGGAATCTGATTTTATCTCTGGATAGATAGTGTCAGAATTGAGTTGAATTGTCAGACACCAGTAGGGTGAGAATTGCTGTTGGTATGGGGAAGCCTCCACACATACATTGGAATTGGGTCCAGGAACTGTTTTTCAGGCAGTAAAAAACCTGGCCTTTTTATTAGGTGATTGTCAGTTTCATTATCTGGAGGTCTTTTCTCTGGGGCTATAAAAAGTTAAAGTGCCTCTATGGATGTATATATTCCTATGTGTCAGCAAAATTTCAGTTATTAGACCAAAGAGTATGTAAATTTTAAGGCTTTTGATGTATTTAATATATTGGTTTATTGTATTTATATGTAAGGATATGTAAATATACACATACTTGTTTTCAGAAATGTATTATCAATTTATACTCCCACTAGTAGTACATGAGGATGCTAGTTCCTCTAGTTTTGATAATATCAGTATTATAAATTTTGTAATATTACTTGCTAATTCAATAGATGGAAATGGTATTTGCTCTTTTATTTTGCTTCATTTATTGGCATGTGTTTGCATGTGTGTGTGTGTGTGTGTGTGTGTGTGTGTGTGAAAATTACTAATTCATGACATTTGTCCATTTTTTTGGTGGGGTATTTGTCTTTTTCTTATTGATTTGTAAACTTTTTATATATTATGAAGATTAACCTTTTGTCACAGGTATTACAGATGGTTTTTCCCGAAGTTTTCAGTGTCATTCAATTAAATTAATTTATTCAATATGCAGAATATCTTAAATAGCATTCATTTTTGAGGCAGTAGTAAATGTACAGCATACAAAAAAATAAAAGATAAAAAAAATAAAAGATACAAAAGGGTATTAAGCAGAAGATAAGTCTCCTTTCTATTCCTTTCCCCAAATTTTCTTCTCTGGAGGAAACTACTGCTTACCAGCTTCTTTTACTTCTTTTTAGAGGTGTTCTTTGTAGATGTAAGCCCTCTTTTTTTTTTTTTTATTTCTCTATAAGCAATAGCTGTGGTAAATTATTACAGTAATGGCTCCTGATAAAGCCTGCCTATCTTTATTTATCTCTTCTCCTTTGAATATGATTTTGTCCTTCCTTTCATCAGCAGGTAGAGTCTACTTCCTCACCCCTTGAATCTGGGCTGGCTTTGTGACTTGCTTTTACCAGTAGAGTGTGGTGAAAATGATGTTGTGTGGCTTCTTAGTCTAGGCCCTAAGAGGCCTTGTGTTCTGTTTTACTCTCGTGGAAGAGCCCCACCACCATGTTCAGGAGTCTCCTGGTCTAGTTTCCTTTAGAAAGAATGGCTCAGGTATCCCAGCTGTCCCAGCTGTGCTCAGCTCCACAGCCAACCCATCAGCTGAGTGCCGCTGAGTGGGTGAGCCAGAGAGAGACCAGCAGAACTGACTGGCCAACCCACAGATTGATGAGAAATAAAAATTGTTTTCTTAAGCCACTAAGTTTTGGGATGGCTTGTTATGTAGTAATAGATAACTGATATAGTAACATATTAAACATTCATATTAACTTGATATTTTGAAGATTATTTCATATTAGTACTTATAGAGCTGCTGCCTCCTTTTTAATCTCTGCATAATATTCCAGTGTATGAATGTACTATAATTTAATCAGTTATTATTGATAGTTGTTCAGTTTGTATCTATCTTTTGCTATAACATGGGGTTGTAAAGAATCTCCTTTTGTATTTATCTTTGATATGCCAAAACTTTTACTTTGTAAGTTGTCGTCAAATCTATTTCCTTCATGGATTTTTTTTAACATTTTGCACAATTAATGCCTTTTCTACTTTGAGACCACCTATATTTTCTTCTGTAATAGTTTCATTTTTATTGAAAAGTAGTCAATTAATCTGGAATTTATTTTGGTGTATAATACACTGTAGAAATGGGATTTTATTACTTTTCTAAATAATTATCTAGTTACTCCAGCACTGTTTATAAAATAAATCCTTTACTCAGTCACTATTTTGAAATGCCATCTTATATGCTAAATTCTTATATTTATTTCTGACCTTCTATTTCTTTTCAATGGTCTGTATTTGCCTTGTACAATTATATAGCTTTTCAATTATTATAGCTTTATAATATGTTCGAGTACTTGTGGTCTCACCTGCTGGGAGTTTGACATTGCATAAAACTTCTTTATTTATTTAGAGAGAATGGACATCTTTACAACAAGGGTCAGCAAACTTTCTGTAAAGGGTCAGAAGTAAATATTTTAGGTATTAAAATATTTACCATCTTACTGTTTGTGTTGCAGCTACTTAGCTGAGCCTTACTGTTTGTGTTGCAACTACTTAGCTTTGCCATTGTAGCACAAAATCTATGATGATACAAAAATGAATAAATGTGTTCTAATAAAATTTTATTTAAAAAAATAGGTAAGTGGCCCTTGGATCATAGTCTTACAATATTGAGTATTCCTGCTTTATAATATTGAGTATACATCTTTAGGAATATGGTCAATTTCTCTTATTCACATCCATTTTTGTGTATGTGAATAAAGATTTGTGTTTTCTTCCTGCACATTTACTGTTAACCTCCTAGGTGTTTATTCTTTGGCTGCTACCATATGGAATTCTTAGTGGTTTATTGGCATATATGAAAGCCATTATAGAATTTAAAGTAGAATCAGGAGACATATTGGAAAATTTAATATTTCAGTAATCTCTTATCAGAATACTTAAGAATACTTAAGAATTTGGAGAAAAGAAACATAGCCAGGACCAGAAGAGCTCAAGCAAGGCTGGAGAGAGGGGCTGGGTAGGCACAAGCCAGAAGTCAAGGTGGATGGGGCTGGAGCCCAGTGAGCCATCTTTAGAGGTGTTGGATCACAGCATGATATAATGGTGAGCATGTAGGTTTTTCAGCCAATGAGGTCTGAGTTTGAATCCTGATTTTACTGCTTAGTAGCTTATGACCTTTGGCAAGTTACATACCCTTTCTGTGCTTTCTCTTAAATGGGGATGATATTAATAATTATCTTATTAAGTAGTTATGGGGGTGAGAGGCCTTGCGGAGCCCGAAAGTGCTGCTGTGGCTTCCAGTGGGGTTGACATGAACACTGCCGGCTCGGCAAATGAAGCTCCTGAAATGCTGGACGACGTGGGATATTGGCTTCAGGGTGTCTACCACTTCGCCACTGATAGGAATGATTTCTGGAAGAACTTGATCCTCAGCTTGGGACTTTTCGCTGCGGGAGTTTGGCTGGCCAGGAATTTGAGTGACATTAAACTAATGGCCCCTCAGCCTGGAGTGTAGCCAAAAAGACACATAGAATCCCTGTGCTGTACTTGAACCTTCCAGAAACAGAGCCTCCAGTCTGTGACCATCATAAGACTTGCCCAGAGGGGCACCTTTCCTTCCCTGCCTGATTTCCTTTCTTCGCTGAGTCCACTCAGAACACCAATCACTGGTGAGCAGTCAGGCTTCAGCTATAGTGTTGTTTTCTGTTCTGTAAAGTTCTGTACATAGTTCCTAAGTTTTTGCAGGGGATGATCTTTGCTCTTGTCCTGAGGAATAACCTAATGGTATTTTAACAAATACTTGAAATAAAGACTGCACATAAAGGCAAAATAAAAAGTAGTTATGGAGATGAAATGAAATAACTTATATAAAGCACTTAGAATAGCTTGGTCATAGTGCTCAATAAATAGTAGCTACTATTATATTATTATTATAACATTATGTATAATGTATATATAATATATTTTCATAGTTTATATGTATATTATATATATTTATTATTTCACTGTATTATCGTTGTTAGTTGGTAGAATCACATTGGCATTCCAGAATCAGGGACTCTATAAAGAATGAGTGTCTATGCAAGCGATATAAAGGAGCTGTCTAATAGGACCCAGGCGAGCAGAGCAAGGTAAGAGCTCACACATGGGGGCTTCCCTGGTGGTGCGGTGGTTAAGAATCCTCCTGCCAATGCAGGGGACACAGGTTCGAGCCCTGGTCCGGAAGATCCCACATGCTGTCGAGCAACTAAGCCTGTGTGCCACAACTACTGAGCCTGCACTCTACAGCCCGCAAGCCACAACTACTGAGCCTGTGTGCCACAACTACTGAAGCCCGCGCACCTAGAGCCCGTGCTCCGCAATAAGAGAAGCCACTGCAATAAGAAGCCCGTGCACCGCAACGAAGAGTAGCCCCTGCTCGCCACAACTAGGGAAAGCCCTTGCAGTAACGAAGACCCAACGCAGCCAAAAAGAAATAAAATTAAATCTTAAAAAAAAAAAAAAAAAGGAGCTCACATATGTATTACAAAGGTCAGAAATCATAGAGCAGAAAAGGACAGGAGAGTCAGAGACTTTTGTTTCCAGGGTAACTTTCTATCCTGTTCATTGATTTTTGGAGATCTGTGGAGACAAGAAAAAGTTAATGTGGCTAACTTAGACCCTGCAGGTGGATATAATTTGGAATATTTGATTAGGTTGAAGAATGAATGAGCATGGAGATATCAACTTTTTTTGTTTTTTTCCAGCAGATAGAACCTAACAGTTTTCAACAGCTATTAGAGATTGAACATTGTTTGTCTTGGGCAGAGACATGCAGCAGTTCTTAGCAGAGGGTTGAAGAAGCCTGCCTGGCAAGGCCTGGTAAGATGGTGTGCAGGCTAGATTAGGGAGCCCTGTTGAAAGGTGGAGAGCTAGTGAGGGCAGTGGTGGGTGGGGTTGTGGATATTTTGTACTTAGGATTTTTTGGGAAAAGTCAGCATGGTGGTGTTGGCCTTGACTCAGTGAACCCTGCAGGCACTGGCCTTGGGAACTTCTGCTAGGATTCCACAGTGTTCACACAGAGTCTGGGGTGGTGAATGCTAGGATAAATCTGAGTCCGGAGTTTTAAATGTTTGTCAGTCTTGGGCTTTTCATGCCCTGCAGTGACTTAATTTCAGGGTGACTTCACTTGGTATGGAAGTTGGGGAAGGGGAAGAGGTGAAGGGAAGTAGCTAGTCTAACGTGTAAAGGAAAGGGGTATAAGATTAATTTAGTCTGTTCCTAGCTCTACTTTGCATTGTTAAAGAGAACAAAAAAAATCATTCCTACTGTTATCTTTTGTCCTCTCTATTCTGTGCAATTTTAAGGTAGTACTTATTGACTAGTTTTTGTTTAATTAGAATGACAAATCTGCAAAATTCTTTAAGATTAAAGCGGGGCTCTTTTATACATGTTGATAGGTACATAAATCTGTTTCAGGGCTCCAAATTAACTGTCCTGTGCCATCAGTCATATGTTAAAGGACTCCTTATGCGCATGTAACACAGCCCCCTTTTTAGCTTCCACATTGCTTGAATAATCTTGCTTTTTGGTGCCATGGTCTTGAGAAATAATTTCGTAATTTTCCTTTCCAGGGCCACATTTCCTGAGTCATTTGGTTATCTTTCTAATGGCATGTTATGAAAGCTGTTTTTCCCATTGACCTTGCTTTTCTTGACTTTTTGAAAAACGTACCCTTTTTGTTTTCTGAAAAGGTTTTTATCTCAGCCTTTGCTCTTGCCAACTTATTGATAAGAGATCTGGAATCAAGTGGAAGTTTTGGGAAACATCTTGATGTTCTACTGTTAAGTAGGTGTAATGCCCTCAGAACAATTGCTTTTTTCATCTATAGACTCCTAAGACTTTTCCAGTTAAAAAGCATTATTTAAAAATTTTTGTGGTTCGGTAAATTATTAACATGGAGTTTCAATATCGGGCTTAGCACATACTTTGTTTTTAATGTGGTAAAATATACGTAACACAAATTTACCATTTTCACCATTTTTAAGTGTACAGTTCATTGTCATTAAGTACATTCACGCGTTGTGCAGCCATCACCACCATCCGTCTCCAGAACATTTTTAATCTTGCAAAACTGAAACTCCTTGCACATTAAACAATAACTCCCCATTCCTCCCTTCCCTCAGCCCTTGGCAATCACCATTTTATTTTTTGTCTATGAATCTTACTACCTTAAGTACCTCGTATAAGTGGAATTATGCAGAATTTGTCTTTTTGTAACTGGCTTATTTCACTTAGCATAATATCTTCAAGTTTTATCCACGTTGTAGCATGTGTCAAAATTGTCTTCATTTTTAAGGCTGAATAATATTCCATTGCATGTATAGGCCACATTTTGTTAATCCATTCATCCACTGGTGGACACTTAGTTTGCTTCCACCTTTTGGCTATTGTGAGTAATGCTGCTATAAACACGGGTGTGCAAACATCCTTCTGAGTCCATTTTCAGTTCTTTTAGGAACATACTCAGAAGTGGAATTGCTGGATCATATGGTAATTTTATGTTTAAGTTTTTGAGATATCACCATACTGTTTTCCACAGTGGCTGCCCCATTTTACATTGCCACCAGCAATGCACAAGGGTTCTAGTTTTTCCATATCCTCACCAACACATGTTGGTTTTAATTTTTTTTAAAAATAATAGTCATCCTCATGAATATGAAGTGGTATCTCATTATGGTTTTGATTTGCATCTCCCTAAAGTTGTTGAGCATCTTTTCATGTGCTTATTGGTCATTTGTGTATCTTCTTTGGAGACATGTCTATTCAAGTCCTTTGCCTATTTAAATTTTTTTGTTGATGTTTTCTAGTTGTAGGAGTTCTTTATATATTCTGGATATCAAATTCCTTATCAGATATATGATTTGCGAATACCTTCTCCCATTCCATGGGTTGCCTTTTCACTCGGTTGACAGTATCCTTTGATGCACAGAGTTTTTACTTTTGATGAAACCTAGCTTATCTATTTTTTCTTTTGTTGCCTGTCCTTTTGGTGTCATGTCCAAGAAATTAGTGCTGAATCCAATGTCATAAAGCTTTCCTCCTTTGTTTTCTTCTAAGAGCTTTATCATTTTGGCTCTTATGGTTAGGTCTTTATCCATTTTTAGTTTTTAATTAAAAATTTTGGGGTATGGTGTAAGATAAGGGTTCAACTTCATTTTTTTTTGCACATGGATATCCAGTTTTCCCAACACTATTTGTTGAAAAGACAATCTTTTTGCCATTACTTAGTATTGTTGTTGAAAATCATTTGATCATATATGTGAGGGCTTATTTCTGGGCTCTCTATTCTATTCAGTTGGTCTATATGTCTGTCTTTATGCTAGTACCACACTCTTTTGAATACCATAGCTTTATATTAAGTTTTGAAGTTGGGAAGTGTGAGACCTCCAACTTTGTTCTTCTTTTTCAGGATTGTGTTGGATATTAGGGAATCCCTTGAGCTTTCATTTGAATTTTAGGATGGCTTTTTCTATTTCTGCAAAAAATGTCATTGAGCTTTTGATAGAGATTGCATTGACTCTGTAGATCGCTTTGGGTAATATCAACATTTCAACAGCCTTCAGTGAACACAGAATATCTTTCCATTTGTCTGTGCCTTCTTTAATCTCTTTCAGCAATGTTCTGTAGTTTGAGTGTCCAAGTCTTTTGCCTCCTCGGTTAAGTTTATTCCTAAGTATTTTATTCTTTTTGATTCTGTTGTAAATGGGATTGTTTTTGTAATTTCCTTTCCAAACTGTTTATTGTTAGTATATGGAACTGCCACTGAATTTTGTGTGTTAATTATGTATCCTGCAACTTTGGTGAATTTGTTTATTAGTTCTAACAGTTTTTTTTTGGTGGAATCTTTAGCGTTTTCTGCATGTAAGATCATGTCATCTGTAAACAGAGGTAGTTTTACTTCTTCTTTTTTGATATGGATGCCTTTTATATCTCTTTCTTGCCTAATTTCTCTTGTTAGGACTTCCACTACTATTTTGAATAGAAGTGGTGAAAGCAGGCATCCTTGTCTTATTCCTGACCTTACAGAAAAGGCTATCAGTCTTTCACCATTGTTTATTTATTTTTTCCTTCAATTTATGCTTTGATTCAAGCCTTTGGCTGAGAAGGCAAACTAAATTAAGTACTGTGAGGAAAGCTAAAACAGTGCTGAAATTGTGAACTTATTCTTGAACTGTATATTCTTATGAAAATAGCTTCTGTAAAGGAGGCTGCCCCAAGATTTAAGCCAGAATAAGTAGCAGGGAGAGCATCCTCATAGTCTTAGAAGCAGCTGAGGTTCTGAAAACTCACAGAGGCTTTTTTACCTTTTCAGTCTGTGCAAGCACATAGATTTACGTTCACACTGTATTTTTAGCCTTATAGTGTAAATGTATCTGAGTACATACTGCTCCGTGTAGGACTGAGGGAATGCAGTCAGAAAGAACAGAGGGAACCAACGTGTAGACACTTTGGGCTGCATACTAGTGGCTTTTAGTGGAATTCTGCCTATAAAATAATCACGATGATGGTAGCAGTAATAGTAGCTGCTACACCACATCGTGTCCTAGGCACATTAGCTACACTGCCTTCTGCAACATCACTGCACAAGGTGTAGGTGTTGGCATCCTCTTGTTACAAGGAAGGAAGCAGTCCTGAGAGGTCAAGGTGAGGGTCCCAAGCTGCTACATGGCAGAACCAGGATTTGATACTAAGTCTCTGACTGCTCAGTCCTTTTGCTTTCCCCTAATTTGTTGTCTTTGTTTGACTTTAGTTCTGATACCATATCGTAAGCTCCTTTAAGTATGGACCTTGATTCATTGTGGTACCAAGAAAGTGCTGGTCAGATAATAAATGAAGGTACTGCATATATGTTCTTTGGTTGGTTAATTTGATCTCTGAGAAGCTGGTATCACTTCTCTAGCCTGCCCCTCTCTTAGCTCCGTCTTTCTGTGCTTGCTTCTCTTTAAAGGCTGGAGAAGGCTGTGCTGAAATTGAGTCAGGCCTTTGTGTCATTAGCACCCCTCTAGAGGGAGTGGAGAGCTGTTTATCAATACACCTGCTTCTACCCAGAGTAGAAACCTCTTAATTGAGCATTAACGACCCCCAAAATATTATTCCTTGTTATTGTTACTGTATTAGTGTGTAGACCAGGCTGACGTTGGTTAACTCAAGCAACTCTATATTGAGCAGTAAGGACAATAATGTAGTAAGAGCTGTTATCATGAATAATGCTATCATTATGAGTGCTTTGAAAGATACTATCACATTTGATCCTTATAATAATCCCTTAAGGCAGATGAGGTAACTGAGACTCAAGTAAGTTAAGTGACTTGTTCAGGGTTGTCTAGCTAGACCATTCCATCAAAAGCAGGTCTCCCCTGTTTTTCTCCATTACGGGATCCAGCTTCTTGCCAATTTCAAGCATATATTGCCTCAAAGAAGGCAGGGGTCTCATCTGGCATCACAGCTGTGTCCTCAGTGCCTAGAGTAGGACACGGCACAGTAGAAGAACAATAAGTATAAAGCTGGGAATCTGAGAGTAGATTTCGTGGTTCTAAGTTCAGGGCTATATCGCAGTTGTCTCCTGGGGTGAAAAAGGTCATTACAGGGCATCACGGATCAAAGAAGTGGTTCGTTGTTGCTACTGCTCCCTTCCCCTGGACATTAAAGGTCTAAACTCATTGATTTTAAAAAACTTTTTTTGAAGTACAGAATACATTCAGAAAAGTACACCTAATCATATGTTATATAACTCGGTGAATTTTCACAAACTGAACACGTCTGTGTAATGAGCAGCCCACGAAACACGTTACCAGCTCCTCACACATCCTCCTGGTGCTCTTCCTCCCCCGTCACACGTGCAAGGATAACTACTGTCCTGCCTGCTGAAAGCATAGGTTAGTTTTGCCTTTTCTTTTTTTTTTTTAAATTTTTAAAATTAATTAATTATTATTATTATTTTTTTTTGGCTGTGTTGGGTCTTCGTTTCTGTGCGAGGGCTTTCTCTAGTTGTGGCAAGCGGGGGCCACTCTTCATCGTGGTGCGTGGGCCTCTCACTGTCGCGGCCTCTCTTGTTGCGGAGCACAGGCTCCAGACATGCAGGCTCAGTAGTTGTGGCTCACGGGCCCAGTTGTTCCGCGGCATGTGGGATCTTCACAGACCAGGGCTCGAACCTGTGTCCCCTGCATTGGCAGGCAGATTCTTAACCACTGCGCCACCAGGGAAGCCCAGTTTCGCCTTTTTAAAAAAAAAAAACTTAATGTAAGTAGAATTTATATTCCACAAAATGCCGTTTGGTGTCTGGTTTCTTTTGTTCAACATTATGTTTGTGAGATTTTATATTGTCGTGGATGTATTGATTCTCCTGCTTGAGTAAGGAGTATTCCATTATTTGAACATAGCAGTTTTATCTCTTCAGCTGTTGGAGGGCATTTGGGTAGCTCCTAGTTTTTGTCTTTTATGAATAGTGCTGATGTGAACATTCTAGTACATATCTTTTGGTGAATGTATATATACATGTTTGAATCCTTTGGATTTTAAATTAAGAACTATTCATTAAGTAAACATTTAAAAATTATTTCAGTTTCATATTGTATCTAAGTAAGGGAGAAGGTTATGGAGGGAAAAAAGAAGCGATGGAGGGAGGCAGAGGGACAATATGGGGAGATAAAATTGGGACAGGAAAAGATTGTAGAGAAGAAAGGGTGAAGAAAGCCAGAGGCAAGCATGCAGCCGTTGAGAGGGACTCCTCAGTAAAGTGAGCTACTGAAATGGAATCCTGTCCCAATCCTGAGTGTGGACTTAAAGATACCATTACTTCTTTTTTTTTTTTTTTTAATTAATTTATTTTTTTGGCTGTGTTGTGTCTTCGTTTCTGTGCTAGGGCTTTCTCTAGTTGCAGCAAGCGGGGGCCACTCTTCATCACGGTGTGCGGGCCTCTCACTATCGCGGCCTCTCTTGTTGCGGAGCACAGGCTCCAGACGCGCAGGCTCAGTAGCTGTGGCACATGGGCTTAGTTGCTCCATGGCATGTGGGATCTTCCCAGACCAGGGCTCGAACCCGTGTCCCCTGCATTGGCAGGCAGATTCTCAACCACTGCGCCACCAGGGAAGCCCAAGATATCATTACTTCCTGAAATGCACGTGTCTCTTTAGCCTCATCAGCTCCTCTCAGAGGCTCTTTGGCCTCCAGTCCAGCCACTGCCCTCCATCTGCAGTGTCAGCACCACCAGCTGTTGTCTGACTAGTCTCTTCACAAGTGTTCTAGCTCCTCTCTCATCTGTTTTCTACCTTGCAGCCGTTTATATTATTTTCAGGAAATCTAAAAAATGTAAGTTAAAAATCAAAAGTAGATCTTGTGATCATTCAGAGCTATTGAATGGCTTCCCTTTGCTCTTAGAATAAAACCTCCAAATGCTCAATGATTTGCCATATGATTGGGCACCTCTTCCCTGTTCAGCCTTATATTGTGTTGCTTTCCCCGTGGTTTACTTCCGTAAAGCTTCACTGACCTTCTCTTTGTTACCAGAAGGCCCCAAGCCCTTTTCCAGTGGGGGCTTTTGCTCACCTTCTTCCTTTTCCTGGATCATTCTTTCTCCTCCTGTTATGAATTGTTTGATTTCTACGATGCTTCAGATTTAGCTTGAATGTAAATTTTTCAGAGTTTCAGAGGGCTCTCCTAGCCCCCATCTAAATTAGATTTCCTGGTTGTGTTCTCCTGTAACATCTTATTTTTTTTTTAACTTTTTATTTTATATTGGATTATAGTTGATCAGCAATGTTGTATTAGTTTCAGGTGTACAGCAAAGTGATTCAGTGATACATATACATGTATCTATTCTTTTTCAAATTCTTTTCCCATTTAGGTTGCTCCTGTAACATCTTATTTTAGCACTTATGCCATTTGAAATTATATTCACAACTGATTATTTATTTAATGCTGTGTCTTATGCCAGACTTTTAGCTCCATGAAGGCAGGCACCATGCCTGTTTTGTTCAGGACCTTACACCCTGTATGTGGCACAAAGTAGGCACTTAGTAAATACTTGTTGAAACTCTAAGAAACTGTGCTGTGAGTGGAATGATCTCAGTGACCCACCACTGGGAAGTACTGTCTGTATTGCCAAAGTGCCACTAGAGGAGTGTTGATCAGGACTGAATGGCAAGTAAGTTAAGTGTCAGTCTACAGTATAACAGGTATTGTATGACTGTATCTGTGTACAGAAGTCTTCTATACATGTGTACATATGTATATCTAAACGTATGGAGGAAGGTTTGGAAGGATATTTAAAAACCTCAATTCAGTGGTTAACTTGGGAGAGGGAAGGAGTATGAGCCGTGAAGGGATACTTGGTACTTTGATTTCCATATTATTATAATTTTTTTTATAGTGAAAGGTTTTTGCTTGTGTGATTCATTTAAAAAAAGGTAGATCTGGCTTAAAAAACAGTTTCTGCTGTAGGAGCCCAGAGGGATGAGACAGCATCAGGGGAAATTTTTATTAGTATTAGGAGAAAACACAGACATTGGGATAGAAGGTAGAAGAAACGGACTTGAGGAAGAATGAAATTCAAAAGAGAGCATCTTTGTCACTTTGTGCTCTTCCCGGTGTAGGTTTATCATCAGGACTCTTTGTGTGAGTATATACTTTATATTGTCGGAATGACAGAACTTTCAATAGCATTCCTGGGAAAGAATATAAAATTTATTTTACTGTGAATTGGATATTGGATACTGACCATGGCCACCAGTGGATTCAGAGCTCTAAATAGACAATATCTATCTATCTGTCTCTCTCTCTCTCTATCTATCTATCTATCTTATCTATCTATCATCTTTTTACCATAAAGAAATGGACAATAAATGTATTTAGCATTTGTGAATAGTATAAAGCTCTTTTTTTCATTGGCTCTTTTTTGCCCTCAGTAAATCTGTGAGGAATGTTTTTATAATCATCCCTTTAAAATTTTTTTTAAAACATGTGAGGACATAAGTCTCAGAGAGATTAAGCAACTCATTCAGGGTTACTTAGCTGATAAGTGGTGGAGAACAGGACTGGATCCCAGGTCTTCTCTACCAGATATTATTTATTTATTTTTCAAGAAAGCATTGGCCAGAAAAAGATAGGAATCACTTATTAATATAGTATACTGTGAAACAGGTGTTTTGGCCATCTACCTTTGTGAAACATCTTTAGATATGGTAGTAAGAAAACCCATTTACTGGATGGATTTCAGAAATTTCTTAGGCAGTTGAGACTAAAACTTAAACATCAGGAAGAGGTCAGTATTAGAAGTCATTCAGAAAAAGTAGCTGTCTAAAATAACAATATTTTCTAGGCAATAAGTTACTACAAATGAGCTGGCTCTCAGTATTGTAGATAATTTGACAAGAGTTTGTAGATGTCTACAAATTAAAGACTAAACAATTTCATAGTTGGAACTGGGGCACAAGTTAAACACATGTAGTTAGTTTATTGTCTGTCACTGATGCATTCTTTGACCTAAATTCTCAGGCTCCTTCGTATTTTTTTTTGCTTTTTTCCATTATTCAAGTTATTGAACAGTTGGAAGCTTAAGTGATGTTGCAAATTTTAGCTAAAAGTATGTAATTATTGGCATTCTGGAATAATTTCTTATAGCACAGCCCTGTGTATTTATTTAATTTTTCCTAAGAGTAGTATTGATTATATTTTTGGATAATAAAAATGTCTTTAGGAGTTGTTTGTTATTGGCAGGTTTTTATAAATACACTAGTCTCCCTTTATCCATGGGAGATATGTTCCAAGAACCCCCAGCGATGCTTGAAACCACAGATAGTACTGAGCTCCATATATACTTATGATAAAGTTTAATTTATAAATTAGGCACAGTAAGAGAGTAACAGCAACAATAATAAAATAGAACAATTATAACAATATGCGGTAAAAAAGTTATGTGACTGTGGTCTCTCTTTCAAAATATCTTGTACTGTAAGCACCCTTTTTCTTCTTAAGATGATGGGAGATGATCAAATGCCTACATGATTGGATGAAGTGAGGTAAATGGTACAGGAATTGTGACTTAGTGTTAGGCTACTAATGACCTGACGGTTGGTCAGGAGGAGGATCATCTGCTTCAGGTGATCCTGGATCATTGAGCCCTGATGATGTCAGCAGTTGTATGTCAGAAACAGACTATGACATGGTTGGGGATTCCTGATGGGACAGCCCAAGATCTCAGAAAGGGCATGAAACTTAAAACTTATGAGCTGTTTATTTCTGGAGTTTCCCATGTAATATTTTCAGACTTTGACCGTTGGTAACTGAAATCTTGGAAAGGAAAACTGCATTTAAGGGGGGGACTACTATATATTTATTATATCCATCTTTGTACATATTTGTGTAAGAAATAAAAGAATGTGTAATCAGAAGGGATTCTGGGGACCAAATAGTTCAAATGGAGAATTGAGAGTCCAGGTAGATTGGCAGAATTGCAGAGATACCAGGTCTTTAATCATGAGTTCAGGACGCAGCAGGCCATTACTTTAGGTGTGGAGGCCTAGGATTTAGAACTGAGCTATACTATCTTTAGACTTTCTAAAAAATTATGACTTGCTGCCACAGGTTATGCCAGCAGTCATATTATAAGATTGGGTGACACTTCCAAACTGGATCATCAAATTAGTTAATATCTTCTTAAAAGGAATGAATCCAAGAACGTGTTGGAGCTACATCTGGATGCAAATGAAGTAGTGTTACAAATTCTGAGCAGTCAGATAGATAATCCAATGATAAATTTTAAGCAGTGAGCTATATTGATATTACTGTCAACTTAGCAGGGATATCAAAAGAACACTTGGCAAGGAGTAAATAGTGTTTGTTACTGTAGTGGGAAAACCAAAGGGAATAGAGAGATTGGGGGACATCAAAGTAAAGCAGTTTATCTTTATGGTCAAGGACCTTCAGCATTTAAAGGATATTTAGATAAATGTTTCTCAAACTGTCTTTGGTGAAGGACTAGAGTTTTAAAAAACTTCCAGTCTGTCACCAACTGATACTTTTCTAAAATATAATAAGAAAGAATTACTAGAAGAATGAAATATTTATATTAGATTCTTCTTTATATTAGATTCATCAAAATTAAAACTACTCTTATAAATTGCTCTAAAAGTTTCTAAATTCTTACTCTCAGTATCTGTGCTTGTCTCGTCATGGATTAGTAATAGTTTATAGTCTAGTACTGGTCCATGGGCCCCACTTTGAGTGTCACTATTCAGAGGATTTCTACATTCTGACAGTCCCGGAGTTGGCCTTTTTGAGAATTCTATCTGAGGGGTGAGACAGTGTAGTACATTAGTGATAAGTAATTCCTAGCTACACATTGGATAATCTGAGATACTGGTTTCTTTTTCTTTTGAAACAAATACAGTAGAACAAATATGGTAGAAGGTTATAAGAATGAAGACTTCTCTCAAAACTTTCAGTTAGTTGGTTCAGTAAAAACTCAGACAGAGCATCATTACTTTGTTTATGTATTCTACATATAGACCAAAGAAGCATGACTTTTGAGTAAGGAGAGAATGTTTACAGTATAGTCTTTTCTGGGGAAACCTTCTTCCTTTATTCCTGCGCATTCTAAAGATCAAACATTTTAGGACTTCCCTGGCGGCCCAGTGGTTAGGACTCTGTGCTTCCACTGCAGGGGGCACGGGTTTGAGCCCTGGTGGGGGAACTAAGATCCCGTATGCTGTGCGGCACGGCACCCCACCCCCACCAAAAAAAAAAAAAAAAGATCATTTTTTGCTGTTTGCTTGTTAAAGCTATATATGGATTTATATTTTCTAAGTTGATAAACATCTTAACACTATGCCAGTGACTTGGGTGGCATTTCAGTTTTCCTGTCGAAACTGATGATTTTTATTGACTGGGCTGGGCACATTAAGTCAATTTTTATTATATTGTTTTTTGTTAAAATGTTAACGTTTGCCATTTCAGGTTGTTTAATGTAGTTCATGGTAGAATTCATTTCTTTATAAAAACTTAATAAAGAACTGGTGTTGGCTTTTTAAGTCGTGTTATAGTATAATATTGTCTTAATCTAGTCTAGAGTTAACAGAATTTCAGGATCGGAAGGCATTAAACCCTAACAACCACCATGTGATATATTAGCCCCTTCTAATGCTTCCCTGCGCAGCGCCTGTCCAGGCTGTGCCTGCGTATCTCCAGTCACAGGGAAACTCCATGAGTCCCAAGGCCACTTATTGGGCAGCTGTGCTGTTAGAAAGTGCTTTTGTGTCACTTCTACATCTTGACACAGTATGGAACAATCAATCCTTGATGCGACAGCACTTCACATAAATGAAGATAGCTGTCATGTTTTGTATTTTTCTCTTCTGCAGGCTGACACATAGCCTTTGCTTATACCATGTGATTTGTGTCCTTTTACCATTCTTGTTGGCTTCTCTGAATGTGATCCAGTTAGTCTCTCTACTTCTCAAAGTGTAATACCTAGAGCTGAATGACGTGTTTGAGGGATGGTTTTAACCAGTGTGGAGTACAGTACTGTTATCTTCATTTTTCTGGAAGTTATATTCTCTGAGGTTGTATTGGACAGAGCTTTGTGTTGCAAACCATTGGCAGGTTGTAACCCATTGGTGTGTTATAAAATCATTTTAGTGGGTCTCGATCCACATTAAAAAAATATGAAATAGGATAGAATTGAATAAAAAATATCAGTGCATTTCATGTAGTAGAGCTAAGTATTACAGAAAAATGTTGTTTCAATTTGTATATATAGACACATAGACACTTGTGTATACACACGTACCCGTATATGTACATATATATTCAGCGCGTGTGTGTGTAGTGAGTGGTGGTATAAAGTGGTGATATATAAGTTTCTTACTGTGTATCAGAAAGGTGTGAAAGCCTCTGGTCTAGACTAGAGGCTTCCCCTGCTTGCTTTTCTCTGATGGCTCCTTCTGTTCTCTTCCGGCTCTGCCACCACTTAGATCCTCCAGCTGATATTCTTCTCTTTGTTCCCCTGTGGGTCCTGCTGTGCAACATGAGGGGCATCCTGAGCTCCATTAGATTTGACTTGGGACCTGGGAAAATCATTTTACTGCTCTGATTCAATCTCTGCACGATGGGACCCCCTCTGATAATTTTTGTCTGTGGAATAAAGAAGGCATAGTAATGAGTTGAGGGGGTCAATTGAAGATTTTTGTTTGTTTGTTTGCTTTAAATTCTGAAAATTATTACCCAAGCAAAATTAAGGCTTTAATGAATACAGAGTTTGAGATAGACTTTCCTTCTCCATATTTCTGGTTTTGCAGTTTGTGCTTTTGAATACTCCTAACAGTAATTACGTACTCTGTGCCAGGCCCTGTTCTAAGCACTTTATATGTATCAAGTCAGTGGATCCTCATAACAGCTCCATGGAGTGTGACTGTCATCCCCATTTTACAGATGAGGAAACCAAGGAAGAGACCGATTATTTAACCTGCACGAGGCTTTAAAATTTATAGTGTATAACAATTGTATCTCAAATGGCAATCTAAGGAAAAAATCCTCTAAAACCACCTGCACCTAAAATCCATGGATGGCACATTTGTCCCATTATCTTGTAGTTCCAGATATGCTCATATAGCAGATGCTAAGTTTTTTCATAATCACTTAAAGAGAAGAATTTGAGAATTTAAAAAACTTTTCTTTTATCTTTGGAAAGCACCTCTCACCAACAGGAAAGGGAATCCTTTAATGACACTTCAGAATCTATTAACTCTCCCTCTTCCCTCCACTCTCCCATTCTCTCTCCCCTTCTCCATTTTTACCTCCACCTTGTTGTCTGTTTCTGCTGCGGTTCACTCTTGTACTTTTTCTTGTTGTTTTTTCTTCTCTCTGTCCTCCCCTGTCCCCTACCAGTTTTCCATTTATTCTTTTCTGTACCCTGCCTTTGCACTGTTCATGTTCGCTCAAATTTATTTATTTATTTAAATTTTTATTTTATACTGGAGTATAGTTGATTAACAATGTTGTGTTAGTTTCAGTTGTACAGCAAAGTGATTCAGTTATACATATACATGTATGTATTCTTTTTCAAATTCTTTTCCCATTTGGGTTATTACAGAATATTGAGCAGAGTTCCCTGTGCTATACAATAGGTCCTTGTTGGTTATCTATTTTAAATATAGCAGTGTTCAAATTTATTTTTCATAAGAAGAAATATACTGAGCACCTAGTAAGTGTGAGGCACTGTGGAGATACAAACAAATAAAACGAATATCATGAAAATCAGTAAGAGGAAGGTCAAAGCTCTGCTAGTTCATTCCCTTGAGAACGTGAGTCACTGGAGCATGCCAAGATAAATACTCTCCAGTCCTTTCCTGTAAGGAGCAGGAATTGAGATTGGGATTTAGCATATAGGTTATAAATGGTATAAAATATAAAGCAGAGTTCAGAGAATAGGGAATATATCCATTTAGGTCATGTTTGGGGTCAAGGAATGAAAATGGTGGCCTAAAACTGTTATAGGAATATTTTTATTGAACAAATTAAGTGTTTGATATAAAAATTGCTTTTTCTAAAATTATGTTGTACATCAATTGTAAAAAACAGTATGTAAGGGCTTCCCTGGTGGTGCAGTGGTTGAGAGTCTGCCTGCTAATGCAGGGGACACGGGTTCGAGCCCTGGTCTGGGAAGATCCCACGTGCCGCGGAGCAACTGGGCCCGTGAGCCACAATTACTGAGCCTGCGCGTCCAGAGCCTGTGCTCCGCAATGGGAGAGGCCGCGATAGTGAGAGGCCCGCACACCGCGATGAAGAGTGGCCCCCGCTTGCCACAACTAGAAAAAGCCCTCGCACAGAAACGAAGACCCAACACAGCCATAAATAAATTAAAAAACAAACAAACAAACAAAAAACAGTATGTAAGTTGGCCTTGTCCCTGGGGATTTCTATAATATTTTTTAATGTAAGAATCACCAGCATTCCCACAGTTGGAATAGGAATCCGTCCAGGACATTTATGTAATTTGTTTCAACTTTGATATGACCTTGGAGTACACTTGTCCTCTCCGGCTCCACTTGCTCACCTGTACTATATATGCAGTAGTTTTCAGGTGCCTCCTGTGTGCCACCAGGTAGGCTGTTGAGCACTAAGGGATCCAAGGTTTAATGTACTCTAGTTTATTATAGAGCGTTTGTTTTAGCAGAGCATCTGTCTCCTTGGTTTTGCCCTATTTAAGGACACTTGCAGGTACTTAGTTTTCCTTCCTCTCTCTTGATCAGATCCAACTAATTCTTAGAGCCCGGGTTCCAGTAAACCTTCCTTGACTACCTGCTGAAAGTGGTTTCTCTGCTCTCTCAACTCCTATTGTGCTTATTTTCTTTCACCACTAATTTGGCAATTAATCATGTTAATTGCTTTGTGACTGGTATCTATTGTTGTCTTGAATTGTTATTTAAATTGTGCCTTGTTTGACTTTCACAGGTTTGATTTTTGTCTTCTGATTACAGTTCAAGGTTCTTGAGAATAGAGACTCCTTTCTGTAACTCTTATAGCAGTGATCTTTTTTGATTATGTACCTCAAATAATTTGATTATGAACCCCTAATACATGCATATTTATTTAATTATAAAACATACTTGTATATCATAAAACATATATGACATATATTGAAAAGAATGATACACACACTATTACTGTATATAAAGTAGATAATCAACAAGGACCTACTGTATAGCACAGGGAACTCTACTCAGTATTCTGTAATAACCCATATGGGAAAGAATCTGAAAAAAGATATATGTATATGTATAACTGCATCACTTTGCTGTACACCTGAAACTAGCACAACATTGTTAATCAACTATACTCCAATATAAAATAAAAATTTAAAAAATGATATAAAATGAAATAAGCATTACTGTAAACATAATTTACATAATTTTAATATGGTATTTTCACTTGTCATACCTGAAAAAGTAATCTTTTTAAACTCAGGGCACTTGAACAACTATGTGGGAACTGAGAGTGCCAGGGTCAGTCTGTATATTACGTATTGGTAAGGATTAATTTCTCTCTCTCTGCCTATATATATATATATATATATATATACACACATGTACATATACATATATATGCATATATATATATACACACATACATATACATATATATGCATACACACACACACACACACACACACACTCTTTTCCCCTAAGTTTTTCTTCCTGCATCCTAGTGGGTTGTCTTACATACTCACTTGAAGACAGACCATGGACCATTGACCTGTTAGGTGTAACACTTTAAATTTTATTTATTTATGCGAGGGCTTTCTCTAGTTGCGGCAAGCGGGGGCCACTCTTCATCGCGGTGCGCGGGCCTCTCACTATGGCAGCCTCTCTTGTTGCGGAGCACAGGCTCCAGAAGCGCACGCTCAGTAGTTGTGGCTCACAGGCCCAGTTGCTCCGCGGCATGTGGGATCTTCCCAGACCAGGGCTCGAACCCGTGTCCCCTGCATTGGCAGGCAGACTCTCAACCACTGCGCCACCAGGGAAGCCCGGTGTAACACTTTATATAGTCATCTTAGTAATGTTCAACAAATACTTATAAATTGATTTCAAGTAAAGAAATGTGTATCCCCCATCACAAATTTTTGGAAATGTTTCCATAAGAGTTAAGAAAAATTCAATTAAAGAAGAGATGAAGATCATGAAAACAGCTGTTTCAAAATTATTTAGTATTATGGGAAAGGAAAATGTGAACTTGCATAAGCACTTTTTCATAAGTTTATCGACCATTTGGATCCCTTTTTATGAAGTGCTCCTTTGGGTCTGCTAACTTAGTTATCTTTTTCTTTTTTTTTTTTTTTTTTTTTTTTGAACAGAATTTTAGTTACTTTAATTTTTATAGCTACTTTATTTATTTATTTATTTTGGCTGTGTTGGGTCTTCGGTTCGCGCGAGGGCTTTCTCCGGTTACGGCAAGTGGGGGCCACTCTTCATCGCGGTGCGGGGACCGCTCTTCATCGCGGTGCGCGGGCCTCTCACTATCGCGGCCCCTCCCGTTGCGGGGCACAGGCTCCAGACGCGCAGGCTCAGCAGTTGTGGCTCACGGGCCCAGCCGCTCCGCGGCATGTGGGATCCTCCCAGACCAGGGCTCGAACCCGTGTCCCCTGCATTAGCAGGTAGATTCTCAACCACTGCGCCACCAGGGAAGCCCCATCTTTTTCTTATTAACACTCCAGGAGTTCTTTATATGGTCTGGATATGAGCCTTTAATCAATTTTATAGGTTGCAGATATCATCTGTCACTCTGTGGCTTGTCTTTCACTCCCTTAATGGTGTTTTTTGATGAACAGGAGATCTAATAGTAAGGTGATCCTATTTACCCATCTTTTCCCTTATAGTTAGTGCTTTTGGGGAATTTTTGTTCACCCCAAGTTCTTGAAGATATTCTTACATTATCTCTCTCCATCCCAAGTTATCTTCTAAAAATATTTTTCTTCACTGTTTACATTCAGAGCTTCAATCCACTTAGACTTGATTTTTGTGGAATATTACAAGGATAGGGATCGGGTTTCATACTTTTCACTGTAAGTATACCCAGTTGACCCAGCACCATTTATCGAAAACAATTTCCTTTCCTTACTTCTGTGTAAAGATGCCTTTGTCATAAATCAAGTGTCCAGATATGTGAGGATCTTTCTCTGGACTCTCTATTCTGTTCCACTGTTCTATTTGTCTGTCTTTGTACCAATGTCATTATTTTAATGATTTATAGTAATTTTTGATATCCAACAGAGCAAGTTCTCCTACTGAGTTTTTTTCCTTACTGTGGTAAAATATAACACAAAATTTACTATTTTATCCATTTTTAAGTTTACAGTTCAGTGGCATTAAGTATATTCAGATTGTTGTGCCGTCATTATCACCATCCATCTCTAGAACTTTTTCATCTTGCAAAACTGAAACTCTGTACCCAATAAACACTATTTCTCCTTTCCCCTCAGCCCCTGGCAACCATCATTCTATTTTCTGTCTTTTTGAATTTGACTACTCTAGGTACCTCATATAAATGGAATCATACAGTATTTGTCCTTTGGTGACTGGCTTATTTCACTTAGTGTAATATCTTCAAGGTTTATCCATGTTGTAGCATATGTCAAAATTTCCTTCCTTTTTATTGATTGATTGATTTTGGCTGCATCAGGTCTTAGTTGTGGCACATGGGATCTTTCGTTGCAGTGGGCAGGCTCTTTGTTGTGGCGCACAGGCTTCTCTCTAGTTGTGGTGCTCAGGATTCAGAGTGTGTGGGCTCAGTAGTTGTGGCACGCAGACTCTCTAGTTGTGGCATGTGGGATCTTAGTTCCCTGACCAGGGTTCGAAACCCTCTGCATTGGAAGGCAGATTCTTAACCACTGGACCACCAGGGAAGTCCCCAAATTTCCTTTCTTTTTAAGGCTATTGAATAACATTCCATTATATGTATATACTACATTTTGTTTATCCATTCATCAGTCGGTGGATACTTGGGTTGCTTCCACCTTTTGGTTATTGTAAATAATTCTCTCAAGTTTTCTTCTTCAAGAGAATCTGGTCTATTCTTGGTTCTTAACATTCCATTTAGAATCTGCCTTTCAGGTTTCAGATCAACCTAAGGGGAACTATCATCTTTTCATTATGTTTCTCTTAATCTTAACACGATATCTATGTCCATTTTTGTTTATTTTCTTCTTAATAATAGCTTTCTAAATAGTGTTCTTGTGCATCTTTTGTGACATTTGTTTCTATGTATTTGATTGTTTGATGTTATTTTCGATGGCATCTTTCTAAAAGTTTTTATTTTTTAACTGATTGTTGATGGTATATAGATGTACATATACAGTATACAGTTGATTTTTGTTGTATGTTCTTTGTCTAGCAACTTTACTAAACTCACATATTATTTCCAATGATGCAGATGAATATTTTAAAAGCTTTCTACATGCAGTCATATTATCGGCAAATAAGTATAGTTTTATTTCTTCCTTTCCAATATTTATACCCTTATTTCCCCATGCTACATACTGTGTACTAGCCAGGACCTCCAGTACAATGTTAAGTAAAAGTAGTAAGAAAGGATATCCTTGTCTCATTCTCTATCTCAAAGGGAAAAATTTAACATTTTGTTACTAAGTATGATGTTGCTGTAGGTTTTTGGTAGATGGCCTTTATCATAGTAAGGAAGTTTCTTTTTTAAAAAAATTTATTTATTTTATTTATTTTTATTTTTGTCTGCATTGGGTCTTCATTGCTGCACGCGGGCTTTCTTTAGTTGCGGTGAGCAGGAGCTACTCTTCATTGCGGTGCGTGAGGGCTTCTCATTGCAGTGGCTTCTCTTGCTGCAGAGCATGGGCTCTAGGCACACGGGCTTCAGTAATTGTGGCACACAGGCTCAGTAGTTGTGGCTCTTAGGCTCTAGAGCGCAGGCTCAATAGTTGTGGCGCACGGGCTTAGTTGCTTGACAGCATGTGGGATCTTCCCGGACCAGGGCTCGAACCTGTGTTCCCTGCATTGGCAGGTGTATTCTTAACCACTGTGCCACCAGGGAAGCCCCAGAAGTTTCTTTTTTTGGTCCTTGTTTTCAAAGACTTTTAAAAATCATAAATGGATATTTAATTTTATCAAATACTTACCCTGCACTTATTGAGATAATCCTCTTAATTTTCTTTTTTATTCTGTTAGCAGAGTGAATTAAATGCACATATTAGAAAAGAAGAAAGGTTGGACAGTAATGAGCTAAGCATCTATCTCAGAAAGTTAAAGGATTCCCCCCCTCCTAGTTAACTGCTAAAAATAGTATTTGAGCCCATCATTCCTACTGAAATCATATTGCAATTTAAACCACATTTTTGCTATAAGAACACCTACTAAGATTTAAAAATACTCCCTACTCTAAAGTAGAGTTGAAATCTCTCATTTATAAATGGAGATATAGCATGGAAACTGAGAATAACAGTTGATGCCACATGAACTGGCAAACACATATTTTTGAATATTTTAATTTTATAATTTTTAAAACATTCTGGGCTGACTCACTTATTCTGGTAATGGCATTTTGGATTCCTATGCTAAGAATTAAATCTATCACTTTCTAGTAGGGCTCAGAAATAGATTTTAGGCTTTAGAGATGTAGAGGATGTATTTGGTATATCAGGAACATCATATGTCATCAAGTAGTTAGTTCCATTCTCCTGGATAATGATCTAAAATAGTGGTCCTCAACCTTTTTGGCACCAGGGACCAGTTTCATGGAAGACTGTTTTGCCATGGACTGGGTTGGGGGGTGGTTCAGGTGGTAATGCAAGCCATGGGGAGCGGCAAATAAAGCTTCTCTCGCTCACCCACTGCTCACCTCCTGCTGTGAGGCCCGGTTCCTAACAGGCTGCATACCGGTACTGTCTGCAGCCCGGGGGTTGGGGACCCCTGATCTAAAACATCTACTTCAGTGTGATTTTGCTGCCTCCTTTTACCAATTTTAATTCATGAGTCTTCTTGTAGAAAGGCCTAAGACTTGACCTAGTGGGTTTTGATACAGTCAACTTAGATGGACCATAATTCCCTTCCAAGACTGAGGGTGAAAGATTCTGTGAATCAGAGGTTCAGATGCCTTCACAGATAAAATGCCCATTTTATAGATTATTTAGATAGCTGTTAAGATATCCTACTTCCGTCTTCTAGCTTCTTTACTGCTGACTTTCAGTCTAGAAACCGTGATAATTTTGAAACTGATTTAGTCTGAGTGGAATTATTGATGTTAGATTTAGTTCAGAGAAAATAAATTAATTCTGTAAAATGGAAATGTGCTGAATATCAACTGACAATAATTCACTCTAATTTATAACTTAATAATTATTTAAAGTGCAGTTATTGGTCTTTGAGTCTGTTTTTTCTTTATACTCACCTGTTATTTTAGGTTGCCAAAGCTGAAGACTTCCTTCTTAGCTGCTGTTAAATATTGTTGGTTAAGCACAAACGTCATTATCAAGAAAACAGGAAGCTATGTAGGAGAACATGCCAAATGGTGAATTAATAGTCAGGGTAAAGGAAACTGACGTAGACACAGGGAAGGAACCCTAGACTCATCTACTTTGTTCTTTTCAGGTGGCTTGAAGAATAGAAATGGTTTGTCATTATTTTTTCCAGAAAGTATGTCAAATAATAGGTTTAGCATTAAACTAGAAAGCATATATTTTGCATTGTCTTAAAAATGCTGATGTCTTAAATGTTGTAGAATATCTTCATATAACTTTGTTAATCAAGATTAATTCTTGGCTGTCACTCAAATCATATAAAGTGTTGTGAAATTGCCTACCTTTTCCTCTTTAGAGTGAAACTCTACTAATTAGAGTTCGATCTCAGTAATTAGGAACAAGTAATAATTTAAAGAGGATTCAAATCCAAATTTATGTTTCACTATTTATTTAAAGAGTTTGCTGAATAAATCAAGAGTGTCAACATTGTAGCGCCTATTTAATCAAGTTATAAGGTTATAAGGGCCTTGTTCCCTCTTTTGCATTATTGATTCACCTGTATACAGTTCATATTACTGAGAAATCATTTTCTTTTCATTAAAGCACATGTGGTTGAACACTTTTTGGCAACTTATTGTCAGCTTTTACTTTCCATTATTATAAGTACTTAATAAAAACACATTTGTTGAAAAGAGTTATAATTCACATTTTTCAGTAAGTCTGATGGTTTCCCCTTTAATTATTGAGAGATGATTTAGTTTGGTGGTTAAGAAAATGGGCCCTGGAGCTAGACATCCTGGGCTTGGATCCCAGCTCTGTCACTTACTAGCAAGTTGCATGTCTTCTGTTTGCCTCAGTTTCCTCATCTGTAAAATGGAGATAATAATAGCATCTATTTCTGAAGGTTGCCGTGGGCTTAAATAGTTTAATCTAATTAAAGAACTTAGAACAGTGCTCGCCACATAGTAAATGCCCAACAAATGTTAGCTGTTGTTGTTATTATTATTTATTGTGAAAATAGAGTAATTTTAGGTAATGACTTTAAGTTTAAATTCTGAGTTGCATGTACAACTCTTCAAAGGGAGGACCTTCCACAAATAGTCACACTTTTAGCTTTCTCAGAGGTGAGGATGAGAGCGCCTTCCCAATTCCAGTTAAATCATCAGTTTTTGTCAGGAAAAGAGCACTAGACCGGGAATCAAGTCTTATGCAAACCTTTCATTCAGCAAACCTTTATCTCCATACATAGTCGGTGGAGTAGCCACGTTCTGGACACCAGTGCTGCTAGGCTTGGGCTTCCCTGGGGGCACAGTGGATAAGAATCTGCCTGCCAGTGCAGGGGACACAGGTTTGCTCCCTGGTCCGGGAAGATCCCACATGCCGCGGGGCAACTAAGCCCATGCACCACAACTACTCAGCCTGCGCTCTAGAGCCCGTGAGCCACAACTACTGAAGCCCGCGCGCCTGGCGCCTGTGCTCCGCAACAAGAGAAGCCACTGCAATGAGAAGCCCATGCACCACAATGAAGATTATTAGCCCCCGCTCGCCGCAGCTAGCGAAAGCCCACGCGCAGCAATGAAGACCCGATGCAGCCAAAAATAAATAAATAAAAATTAAAAAAAAAAATTAAAAAAAAAAGAAAAGATGCTTAGGCCCAGGAGACTAAGATGTGGCCAGAAGTGGAAGTGGTTTCTAATCTGTTGTCATCTGTAAAATGACAGTTTTTGAGTTTAGCTGATGATTACAGTCATACAGTAAAATTTCATCAGTGCTGGGTGCTCAGCACTGTGCTAGATGCTTTACTAAGACATTTTTAAAACTGTAAAGCAGTTCTTGGCACCAAGAATCTTAGATCTGGTAGGAAAAACAAACCAAAATTAGAAAATAGATCAATAATAATATTGAGAGTCATGATTAGATGTAAAATAAGAGATCATAGGAATGAGAGTATAAGAAGGTTATTATGCTTAGCATTTCAACGTGCCAATGGTTAGCTGCAATTTCTGTAATAAAGAACCAGAGTAAACTGCCTGATTTGTTGTTAACCTGAATCCCCACTTGAGAATTCCCACTTGCATAATCTTTTTAAAAGGGAACTCAACCCACTTTGTTCTCCCACATGTTAAACTTTAAAATATTGAGTCCCCAGTATATTGAGGTAATTAGAATTTAGTGAAAGATACATTTTTAGAGCATAGTTCACCCAAAAATCCTTTTTATGTTATAATGCCAAGATATGTGTTTTGTTCTTGTCACTGCTGTATTCCCAGCACCCAGCACACTGCCTGACCTATAGTAAGCACTCAAGAAGTATAGTTGAGAGGGAATTCCCTGGCGGTCTAGTGGTTAGGACTCCATGCTTTCACTGCTGATGGCGTGGGTTCAGTCCCTGGTCGGGGAACTAAGATCCCACAAGCCTCTGCATGGTGTGGCCAAAAAAAAAAAAAAAATTAAACAAACAAAAAAATATAGTTGAGAGACAAATTTGAAATTACATTTAAATTGTCAGTAATTTCTAAGTCATTTAAAAATTATTTTACTATTAAAAGATACTCAGTTTGGAATATTGGTTTTTTAAACCTTAGATCTAATTGTGTGTTAGGACAAGTTGCCATTATACAAATATAATTTTAATGAAGTTGGTAACTTTTTATTTACTAGCATTTTCATACTTGTGTAAGGAAATGCCTTTCTAGGAGAATGAACTTTCCCACTGTATTAGTTCTCTGTAACTGCATTTGACTGCAGCTTCATGGGAGGCCTTACACAGTTCTGGTGTAAGGGTTCCCAAACCCTGCCACATAAGAAACTGTGAGAGATAATAAATGTTTGAAATGTGACATTTTGTGATATCACAATATAAAGACTTTCATACACTTTACCTGAAGGCTCTTTATAGGTAGATCATCCTGCCTTCTTTCCTTTTGTAAAGGAGTGAAGCACTTTAGAAGAAAAAGATAAATCAAGCCATCATAGCCAAGTTTCCTGAGGCAAATATAAAAAGAATGTATTTAGCTTTAAAATATTTATATAATTATAGAATAGTTCATGTTCATTATTAATCAAAACAATGCAGAAAGGTAGTTGAAGAACATTCTAAAAATCACCCCAAATCCTGCTACATTTTGGTGACGGTCCTTTTGAAATCTGTTATGTACATAGACAGACACACACATTGATCTGTCTTTTCCGTACGTGGAGCCATACTATCCATATGTGGTTTTCAGTATTTTTTAACCCATGCCCTTTTTTGATTAACAGAAAAACACTCTTTGAGTGTGATTTGAAATTTTATGGTATATTAAATAACATGACCGAAACCAGTTTTATTTTATTTTTTTATGTTTTTTAATAAATTTGTTTATTTTATTTATTTATTTTTGACTGCATTGGGTCTTCGTTGCTGCTTGTGGGCTTTCTCTACTTGCGGTGAGCGGGGGTTACTCTTTGCTGTGGTGCACGGGCTTCTCATTGCGGTGGCTTCTCTTGTCGCGGAGCACGGGCTCTAGCCTCTCGGGCTTCAGTAGTTGTGGCACACGGGCTCAGTAGTTGTGGCTCGCGGGCTCTAGAGCACAGGCTCAGTAGTTGTGACGCATGGGCTTTGTTGCTCCGCGGCGTGTGGGATCTTCCCGGACCAGGGCTCGAACCCGTGTCTCCTACATTGGCAGGTGGATTCTTAGCCACTGTGCCACCAGGGAAATCCATCCAAAACCAGTTTTAGACAGAGGTAATTTAAAAAGGGGAAACATTTTAGTTTAATCTTAAAAGAACCTTTAGGTAACATGACATTGGTTTGTTTCCCATAAAACTATTTATCCTAGGTAATATGGAAGACAGAGCATAACAAGGTATTTTAAATAATTTTCTCAGTATTTAATTGGAGGAGAAACTGCCTACTTTTTAGGAGAGAGAGACCAGCTTAGCCTTTCTTGCCTCTGTTCCCTTGAACAGTTCAGTTCTTGGCCCCAAATTTGTGTATACCTCTCAGCAAAACAGAAGCCCTACAGTTCACTGGAGATTAGTGACATAACCTGTGTATACTCCTGTTTGAGGAGTATTACCCCTGCCACCATCCCCACTTCAAGTAAGTGATCTTTCCAACAACAGACAGGACTCTTCTAAGGTGAGTTTTTCTTCTATCTTTTCTTCTTTTTCGTGCTGTGTTAGTGGCCTGTATAGATTGGCTGGCCCACCCATGGATCTGCCTCTGTGTCCATGTGAGATTTGGCTGTCATCTCACACTTCCAGCTCTTAACTTGCCTTCTCCCTAAACGTGTGCTTCTCTGCTAGTTGCCCCTGTTGAATAAATCTTCTTGTCTCCCTTGCCACTGCTGTTTCCCTCATCCAAGTACCTAGCATCATTCTTGGCCTGAAATGGACTCGTTTCTGGTCTCCTTGTTTCCGTTTTGCCTCTTTACAGTTCCCTTTTCCATACAGTATACTGGGTAATCTTTTAAGAGCTTAGAATCAGATAATATTACTCTTCCTAAAACCTTCCTTTGTGCTTAGAGTAAAACCTGAATCAACTGCCACCACTTGCAAGGCTCTGCGTGGCCTGTCCCTTGCTTAATCTCTTGTCCTAATCTTTTGCTGTTTTCTTTCTCAGTCACTCTGCTCTAGCCGCATTGCCCAGACTTAGCAAGATTCCTTCCCCCAGAAATATCAGACTTGTTCCTGCCTTCACGTCTTTGCACCAGCTGTTTCCTCTGGCTGGAACGCTCTTCCCCAGAGCTTTGCATGGTTGGCCCCTTCGCGTTTTTCAGGTTTCAGATTTCGCCTCCTCCAGGGGTCTTCCCCAGTCTTCCAATGTAATGTGGCTCCTGTTTTATTGCAGCTCGCTGTTTTATTTTCTTCATCACATTTAGCAATCTTAAACCATCTTTGTGTGTTTGTCTCTTTTTTAATCATTTCTCCGTCCCTCGCTAGAATTTAATTATCGTGAGACTGTAGCTCTTGTCTGTCTTGTCCACCCTGTATTCCTAACACATAGAGCAATGTTCAATAAATCTTGTCTAAGTGAAAAGAATTAGTGAGTGAATCACGCAGGTGGAGGAATGTATTTTTTTACACCCTGAGGTGGCTGGAACCAGCCCTTCAAGTAGGAAGGGAGGAAGGTGAAGAGGCAGAGCACAAAAACACTTTCCTAGTCGTGGTTAAGGCATAAAGTGAATAATATAAAGTGTGGCCCCACCGTGAATGTAAGAATTTAGAAACTTAATTCACATTGAAGAATGATGAGTTATTCAAACAAACCAGAATCAGATTAATCCTGAGGATTTCCTGTACTATTAATAACTTCACTCATTAAGCGATGTAGGTAATTTGATGATCTTCAAGACCCCAAAAGACACTTGATTGAATATTTTAAAAAAAATCATTTAAAAACATTGCTGGTTGAATATAATATATGAGAAAAAATTCTTAGTGTTGCTTATAGGGTCATTTCTGTCCGTTTGTATTTTATAATGCGAAAATTTATGTGTTTTCCATAAGTGTTTTCAAAGAACTACTATGTTGTGGGCTAGGAAAGATTATACTATAAGAGAAATATTTTAGTACCTTTAAGAAAATGTGCCCTGAAGAATTTTTTATATTGAAAAGTAAAGGAGACTGTGTTCTTAAAACCTGTAAAAAATTGAAGTAGATTACTCTGCAATGACTAGTGCAATTTTGTTTAGTTTATAAACTAATATTTTTATTGGCCACTAAAGATAAAGAGGAATAATCAACCTAGTGATTTATGTTAAATACATTAAAGTTTCTGTCTGCTTCTTTTCTCTTTCACATTCAAATAGTTTTGGGGAAAAGTAATAGTTAATCTGAGATCTGAGTTAGTTTTTTTTCGAGCCAGCACTTCTCAAATTTAGTTTCAAATGACTGTTGCCCTTCAAAGTGGCCATCTCGGAAAGTTGTACATTTGTTCTAACAATGCTTCCATTCCTTAAACTACTTTTGTAGGTTCTTTTTCAGAAATGTCTCATAGGCGGTTTTGGAATTATGAATGAAAATTAGCCTTCTTTACAAATTAAAAACGTTGCTTTTTTTTTGACTACATGAAGACATACAACTTCCTTAACTGACTTCATATTAATATTTTATTAATTTATGAAGCCAACACTGCTGTTATGCAGTTGAAGTTATGACGCAGAAGATTATGAGAGATATCTTACAAAGTAAATCTCTGTAAAGAACAAAGAGTATTGTATAATTTTGTGCAGTAATAGATTAAAAAAAAAAACAAGCTGTTGAGACCTGGGTGACTAACTCACCCCCCTTTTAGATTTGCATTTTATCTGAAACTGAGTGCAGTGCATTGTGCGCTGCTACAGATGTAAGTTATGGGGTGCCAAATCTAGAGGAAGCGCCTTATTTTCGGGAAAAGAGAGAAAACCATCTGGTACCAGAAAAAGGCCAAAAGTGGGCTCTTTTTAGTACTAACTGAGTGAAAACTAAGAGTCTATATTTAAAATATGACCATAAAACTACTCTTCTTTTACAGTTCTTGGCATCAAAGACTACAGACCTGTTTTGGATCATATACCTGTTTTCAAAGTCGAGATACACTTCTTTGAGAGAAGTAGTTGAAGCAGTGTTGGTATTTATTGTTAGAAGGCATATAGGTTTTATTGTGGGATAAATGAATTATTTGTTTGAGTGCGAGTCTTGTGTCTTGGCCTCCATGACCATTAAGGGCTTTTATTTTGTTCTATAAGCCAGTGTTTTAATCGTTTGTCTTTAAGGATCACTTTTTATTAACTTATTAAATATTGTAAATATGCGGGGTTTTAAGAAACTCTTTTCTTCTCTTTCTTTTTTTTTAAAGCTGCACGTCATTGACTCCTGGACCCAACTGTGACCGATTTAAATTGCACATACCATATGCTGGAGAGACATTAAAATGTAAGTAAATGATGACTCTTTTACTGAAAAATGTAGATTACAGTGCTAGCTATTGGATTTTGTGCTTTAGTTTGTATTTCTGGCTTTTAGGTGTTATCTCCTAAGATACTGATCAGAAGGATTTACCACTTCTTGAAAATTTGTCTTTCAGTCCTAGTTCTAGTCAAAGTAAGGCATGCAGCTCAATATCAAAAAAACAAACAGCCCAGTCCAAAAATGGGCAGAAGACCTAAATAGACATTTCTCCAAAGAAGATACACAGATTGCCAACAAACCCATGAAAGAATGCTCAACATCTTTAATCATTAGAGAAATGCAAATCAAGACTACATTGAGATATCATCTCACACCGCTCAGAATGGCCATCATCAAAAAACCTAGAAACAATAAATGCTGGAGAGGGTGTGGAGAAAAGGGAACCCTCTTGCACTGGTGGTGGGAATGGAAATTGATACAGCCACTATGGAGAACAGTATGGAGGTTCCTTAAAAAACTAAAAATAGAACTACCATACGACCCAGCAATCCCACTACTGGGCATCTACCCTGAGAAAACCATAATTCAAAAAGAGTCATGTACCACAATGTTCATTGCAGCTCTATTTACAATAGCTAGGACATGGAAGCAACCTAAGTGTCCATCGACAGATGAATGGATAAAGAAGATGTGGCACATATATACAATGGAATATTACTCAGCCATAAAAAGAAATGAAATTGAGTTATTTGTAGTGAGGTGGATGGACCTAGAGTCTGTCCTACAGAGTGAAGTAAGTCAGAAAGAGAAAAACAAATACCGTATGCTAACACATATATATGGAATCTTAAAAAAAAAAAAATGGTCATGAAGAACCTAGGGGCCAGACGGGAATAAAGACGCAGACCTACTAGAGAATGGACTTGAGGATATGGGGAGGGGGAAGGGTAAGCTGGGACAAAGTGAGAGAGTGGCATGGACGTATATACACTACCAAACGTAAAATAGATAGCTAGTGGGAAGCAGCCACATAGCACAGGGAGATCAGCTCGGTGCTTTGTGACCACCTAGAGGGGTGGGATAGGGAGGACGGGAGGGAGGGAGACGCAAGAGGGAAGAGATATGGGGATATATGTATATGTATAGCTGATTTACTTTGTTATAAAGCAGAAACTAACACACCATTGTAAAGCAATTATACTCCAAAAAAGATGTTAACAAAAAAAAACAAAAACAAAAATAAAGTAAGGCAGTCGGCAGGGAGTAAGTTGTGGTCAAGTGGGCATGCACACGTTTTACCTTTTTTAGCAAAGGTCAGAAATACAAATGGCTACAAGGTCAGACTGGTAACATGAATGAGGGAAGCAGGCTAGGTGTGGCAAATTGGGGAACTCCTACCCAGTTTCGAGGGGTTGCCCTTACTGATTTATTGAGAAAAGGCAGAAATCTGAATTTTTATTTGAATTCTCAGTTTTAGATGTAGGCCACTTCTTCAAAATTACAATGTGGGCCAGCATTATGCAGGCCAAACCAATGTGTGTGTGGGCTGGCTTGAGCTCTTGGAGCACTGGTTTGTGACCTCGATGAATAGTATGCAAGACCTACTGTAGGATTTAGTCCACCATCTACAGCATCTGCCTAGGTTGCATCAGCCCTTCTCTGCCATAATTACCAGTACTGAAGCTCTAGCCTAGTGTGGAGATGATGATAGCTTTGGTTGGTTAGTATCAATAATCTCATCAGGAATTTTCTTTCTTGAAACTGTACTAGTGAATGGGGTATGAAAGTCTCTCAATTCTTATACAGAGGAATAAAGAGCAAAGATGTTGAAGGTGGGACAGATGGGTAAGCGGTGCCTTTCAGACCACTCTAGGCTAGGAAAGGCCACATCTTAGTATTCGTAGAATCACTTTATATTAATTTACCAAATGCAACGTGAACCAAAAAATTTGTGACATGCTGACTTGCTAACCTTTCATTGTTAGATCATTCTCTGGAAACCATTAAAATACAAAAGAATTTCACCTGTCTGAGGTAGTAGGGACAGACTAGGTTGCTACTTTTATTGGGGAAAAATATTATTGACTAAATTTGAAGAAAATGATCAAAGTAAATCATTCACATTTACTAAAAATGCAAATAATTCAAACATTTTTTAATACATGAAAACAGTAGTCCTCTGTTCCATTTCTCCCCAGCCCTAGTCCTGTTTCTCAAGGGAACCACTTAAAATATTTTAAAAAAATTGTTTCAGTGTTTAGTTCTCCTGGGGATGATCGCCCCATATCTAAGTAATATGCTTATGCCTCTGTTTCTTGGCTTATCAATTTTAGATATTACTATCTTTTGATTTCCTGCTCTGATGCATAAGGTATCAGGCTATTTTCACTGCACCCTTTATCTCTCTCTTCTCCTCTGTAGTGTAGTTATACCACCACTATCGGTGCCTGTGTTGGTTACCCTGTAGCTTCAAATTTTTTCTTTTCTTTTCTTTTAAAGGATCATTTAAAGCATTGTATTATATAGTTAAATGAACAGCTCCTAAAAGTTCTTAGTAAGTGCCTGGCACACAGTTATCACTGTTATTACTTAAGCAAAATCTCTGTGCAGTAATGATGACCGCTTAGTATGCTTTTATTTAGTTTCCCGTTAACCATAGACAGTGTCTTTTGGCTCCCCACTTTATAAGATGAAGATATTAGCCCCTGCCCTTCCTTCCATTCCTCTTCCTCACCTCCCAGCTTCTGTCTTCTGTTATTTTCCTTTTGCATTGTCAAGGGTGATAACTTACTGTCTGTTCTAAATCTACAGTTGCCATCTGTGCCTTGTCTACAAATTGCTTGAATGATTAACTCTGCAGGCCTGCTCCTGCAGTTATCACTATGGGATTTACCTTTATTATTCTCTTGGATTTGACCTTGTAGTGTAGAATCTGTGTATTGAAAATTCTGTGTTTTTAGAATTATGTCTTGGTAAACAGGTTACCTTGTTATTTTGCTGGACCACAGTCTCAAACAACTTGCTCAGATTCCACTCCTCCCTCTATCCTTCCACCTTTCCTGTAGCTCCTCTGATAATTTTTTATTAACACAGTCATAATTAGGTATCTTAATTTTTTTTTTTTAAATAAATTTATTTATTTATTTATCTTTGGCTGCATTGGGTCTTCATTGCTGTGCTCGAGCTTTCTCTAGTTGTGGCGAGCAGGGGCTACTCTTTGTTGTGATGCATGGGCTTCTCATTGCAGTGGCTTCTCTTGTTGCTGAGCACAGGCTCTGGGCACATGGGCTTCAGTAGTTGTGGCACACGGGCTCAGTAGTTATGGCTTGTGGGCTTTAGAGCGCAGGCTCAGTAGTTGTGGCACACGGGCTTAGTTGCTTTACGGCACGTGGGATCTTCCCAGACCAGGGCTCGAACCAGTGTCCCCTGCATTGGCAGGCGGATTCTTAACCACTGCGCCACCAGGGAAGCCCAGGTATCTTAATTTTTAAGAGCTCTAAGAGCTCTGTTCCTCTTTTGCAACATCTTGTTCTTATTTTATGAATATAGTATCTTAAAAGTTTTCGAAGGATATAGTTTTTTTTTTTTAGTTTTTTTTCTGTTTTCTGAATTATTTTGATTTTCCCCAGGGATTATATTTTTATCATCTTTTATTTTTTTACCTCTGCTATTCTATAGCCTTTCCTCAAATAAAAGATGGGTTTTGGTTGTCCATTTATATATAAAACATGATAAAACTCTGATTGGGACTTCGGTATTGGCAGGACTTAATTGAGTATGTGGGTTAATGGTGGGCAGGCTGTTAATATGAGCACCCCTATGTGTCATATTTGGAGTTCAGCTGTTCTGGCTCTCCCCCAAATAGTTTATTCTGTTTTTTAAGAAAGTCTTCTAAATTTTTTTCCTGGGGATACACATCTGGCCACCATGCCATTTTTGGGAGATGGGTATATATAGATTATTGCCTGTGGAGCTTTTAGTCAGTCTCTCTGTTCTTAGCCCCTAGTCTCATTCTTGCCTCTCCTTACACCGGATGACTACAAGTTTTTATGGCTTTACCAGGACAGATGGCTTCCTCCTCATCAGTAGCCTCTTCCTCTCATTATTGCAGCCAAAGCTTTCTCTGCCCTATCTCTTCAAGTACTACTCTTCCATCTGCATTCTGCCTTCTAGGAATTTGTGGAAATGTTGCTACTGTTTTCCCTTCCTCTTCACTCTCCTGTTGTTTTTGATTTTTATCTTTCTGTTCCTCCACTATCATTTAATGAGAGAGGGTGGGTCTTAGAAGAGAGAGGAAATAAATGTTTATGGTCAGTCCACAGTCTTGAGCCAGAAATAATGTGACTTCACAAAGTTCTTTCTAGCTGTATGAGTTTATGTTAGGAAGCATTTACTAGTATCCTGTATCCTCTCACTACTGTAAGCTTTTATAACTTTGGTGATTAGGGTATTTGGACTGGTATTTACCATATCTTGTAGTTATGTCCTATTAAGTTATTGCTTGATATCATCATTATATGCTAGAGACTTAATTTAGCCTGTAGAATGCTCTATAATAATTGAGTAATAAATGAACTTTATATACTGAGATTCTTGCACATTAAGGTGAGTCAGACTCCTAGCCTTAAGCAGCCCATAGCCAAATAAAAGGAAAAGACAATTGATTATGGAAACTGTATTTACAAAAGTTTATTGAATTGGAAAAATAAGAATGTGACATTCTGTTACTTGTATCAGTCTTTTGCCAACAGAAATTCAATCTTTAGAAGTTATTTATTGTACAAGGAATTTGTAATTGGAACATCGCTCTTAACAATTCAGAAAACAGGAAGGACATACAGTACTTTGCAGATTTGGAGTCTGTTTCTATTTTGTCTTTATATATTTTACTCTGCCTTCTCAAAGCAGATTAATGACAATATTATGTAACGAAATTTTATATTTTGAGATATTTTATATACTAGGAAACAGTTCTTCTATAAATTTTGCAGTTAATGATAGTAAGAATGAAAGACAAAGGAGAGGGCACATTTCTACTCATGAATTCACGAATTTATTCCTACAGAATTACCCACGTGTAAAATGAAATAATTGAAGTAAAAAAGACCAGAAGATTACAGTACATTAGGAATGACGTTATTGTCTCCTCAGCTCTTTTCAATGTGAAGAGAAAACTGTTGGGCATTGAAAGCGTTGCCAATTTGTGTAAGATTCTCATGGAAAATATCAAAGGATATCTGAATTAAAGAGAAGTCCTTCTAACAAACACAACATCGTAAAGCAAACATGCTCCAATAAAAATTAATAAAAAAAAAAAGTCCTTGAATTTCATGATTGTAGAAGAGACAACTGGTACTTACTTAAAGAGGACTGGAAAAGTGAATCTTCAGTGATCAAATTGATTTAAATAAAACAAATGTTAAGATCTAGGATGGTGCCATTAAAATGCGTGAAAATATGCCCATTACAGCAAAATTCACAGAGGAAGGTCAGCGAGATTCTTACAAATGCATGTTTGTAAAAATAGTCACGCGCTATAGCACTTAACTCTTGAAGAAATTATTGTTTGTGTTTTTTTGTGTCCTATTTAAATAGGGCGGGTGTGAAGCTGTTTTGCTCATATTTTATTTCTAACCTGTACATTATTGCCTGGTATTTAGAGGGGAACTTGTGTTTGTGGAATGAATGGACCATGTTCATTCTTTGGATATGATAATGAAGAGGTTTGATGAGGAAGTGACAGAACTCTGAAATATTCTCAATTTTACAAGTTTTTCGAGTAACACTATTATGTAACTATAAAGAGAGATAATTGAAATATTTTAAATTATATCAAGCAAATCTGTGGCCGAAATCAAATGGTTTCCTAACACTGGTTTCAAATTTGAAATTATCTTTTGTTTAAAATTTCTATTTTTCATACTAACAATTTATTTTAATCAGGGACTGTTTGGTTATAAGAAACCCATTGGAACAAGCATAAACTAAAGAGTTTGTTTGTTTGTCTTTATAAGGAATTAAGTGAACTCCATGGTGCCCAAGGGCAGGAAGTATAGCCAGGCCTCATAGGGAATGGAAGGGTGGCAGAGACAATAATAATAGCTGGTCAGCATCTGTGTTCTTGTACGTCTTTGTCTTTCTCCCGAAACATATTTTCCTGTCACCATATTCACTTTATTCTTTTTCCCCCAGATTTCTGTTTCTCCTCATGTAGAGCAGAAATGGCTTCCTGAGCCCCCTAGGACATGGTGACTAAGTTCAAGGCCACGAGAAGACAGTCTGTGGTCTTCGAGTGAGAGGGTCTGTTTGGCATCTTGGGCGGGGTGTCCCCTTGGGATCCAGTCATATAGCCAAGAGCTCTGGTTCATGTATTGTCATGGTTACTAGAGGCCAGTTTAACACAAAGTGAGCATGGGCTGGGCAGGTACCCAGAGAGGTATCTATTACACTGTTTCAGGAGTTTTTTCTAAAGAGATTCCAAGTGAAACTAGAGGCATTTTGCCTTTGTCTTTAGCAGTAGAAGCAGTGCCATTGTTTATCATCTGAGAGGAATGATGAATATTTCAGAGCCATTTGTGACAGAGTCAAGAAGTCATGCCAAAAAATTATCTCCAAAGGTTTTGAAGTTGAAAGACTTTCCCAGAGGAAAAGCCTTTTTTTCAGAGGAAAAAGTGAAAAAAAAAAAAAAAGATTATGATTTGAATGATATGTTATGTCTCTGTGTCTTCAGAGGAGCAGTATAAAATCGAAGCATTTCCAAGGCTTCGATACTGTGTCACTAAATTTAAATTTGTATTTTTTGGAGAACGATTACAACAAAAGGAAACCAATCTCAGAACTGCTATTTAAATGGAATGTATCATTTAATTAAACAGTGGTCAAATATACACAGAGATTTTTATAGACAAATTGTAAATAGTGTTCCAGAACTTCTGCTTTACTGAATCTTGAAATTCGACTTCATTTTTATCCTATCTCAAGTGGTTTGACTGCCCTGTGTGTGTGTGTGTGTGTGTGTGTGTGTGTGTGTGTGTGTGTGTGTGTGCGTGCACGTATGCATTGACACAGTGCTTCTTGCATCTCAGGTCTATTATATATTACTTTGTCTTAGCCAATCAGCATAGTAAACTCAGAATGCTCTTTTTTTCTGCTCTTTGTCCTTTAAAGACTTCACTTATGTAGCAGTGTGTAGAGACACTCAAGGGCTTTGCCTGATGGCTGTCAAACATAAACTGAATGCCAAACTGGTAGCACCAGAAGGTCCCAGTGGTGTTTTGGAGAAGTTTGTTGCATCAGCTGAAAGAGATATTAAGGTTCTGTTGATTTAATCTTATCTGTAAGAATTTTGCACTTTGCTTGGTTTGTTCTTATACCTTATATCCTGAACTTTGGTCAGTAGGTCCAAAGGTTGGCTGCTGTGGCTGTAGCTGTTGGCAGTCTTGTTGGGATGACAGTGTTATTTTATGAAAAATTTCTTGTATTGTTTAAAATAAATAATCTATTTGGAAAATGTTAACCGAGTAATCTTTCTGCTTTAACCTTTTCTCCCTTCCCTTCAGTATTTTAGCGACCGAATCCCACAGCCTAGCATTCGAGGCTGTCAGTCTGCCCTTCCAGCCTCTCCTTGGGCCCCCTCGGTGGAGCTCAGCTGACGACAGTCCAAGTCAAAAGCCTATATACATTGTACTGGTTGAAGTAGATTTTTTTTGATAGTAGCTTTTATTAAGATATATTTTACATACCATAAAATTCGGTCTTTTTAAAAAAAATTTATTTATTTATTGTTGGCTGCGTTGGGTCTTCGTTGCTGTGCGCAGGCTTTCTCTAGTTGCGGCGAGCGGGGGCTACTCTTCGTTGCGGTGCGCGGGCTTCTCATTGCGGTGGCTTCTCTTGTTGCGGAGCGCGGGCTCTAGGTGCGCGGGCTTCAGTAGTTGTGGCTCGCAGGCTCAGCAAAGTAGCTTCTATGTAAAGAAAACAACCTAGAAACCAATAATCACATTCAAAGTTACTATTAAACCAATAATCACATTCAAAGTTGCTATTAAACATCTGTGCATTTTGATTATTTACAAAATATAGATGATTACCTCATTAAAGGTTCTCTCTGATCTTGCATCAGCCTCATTGTAACTTCACAAGCTCTTCGAAAAAGACCTTCTGTTCCCATAGGACCCATTCCGTTAACCATATTATGAGTCAGGCGAAATGGAACAGTTTCTGGGACCTCAAAGTTTTCTCCCTTAAAACAATGAATTTCATTAAAAAGTAAAAATTTTGGAATTTTAAAATCTTTATGCAAAAAATTTAGAGCTTTTAGCAAAGAGCAAACATACCCTCAAAATATTTGTATTTGCAACTTACGTTAGAGGCCTACATCCTGAACGAGCCATATGACTCTACCTTTGCTTTTGAGGAACTGAAACACAACTCCTTGGATAAGATCTAGAGGATGGATGGATTCATCTTTCACTGAATTACTAAAGTGAATAGCATTATAGAGCAATATTTATGCATTCAATATTTAGCCTTATATTAACTGCCTTAATGTCCTTCTTCAATAGTATAAAGTAGAAACAAAAATACTCTCATAATTTTCTTCTTTTCTTTAAGACTTTCACTTTAAAACAGGAGGGGAAAAGAAATAGCCAAGCGTTAGATGCTCACAATCCCTGAAACAGGAAATGTAGCATGTAATATAATGAAGTCCAGTTCATTTATTTTCTGCCATTCTCTAACACCTGCCTTTCCTAGGGCTTTTCCATCCCTAAATTCCTCTCTTGTATGAATCCCCTGTACCAGTGGTTTATCTTTGATTTGTTTTCAGTTGGGTCTGTGAGTCACCTTTCTTGGTTTCCTGTGACAGCAGACGGCAACCCATAGAGAATGAGGGTGAAGGAGAAAGTGGGTTTAATTATTAGTCTGCCTTTCAGGATCATAACATTGGAAAATTGGAGGGGGGGCCTTAAGGAGAGTCCAACAACCTTATTTTATTCCCAGACCTCAGTCTGGACCTACAGAATCTGAATTTCCTGTGATGTTTCCTAGGTATCTGCATTAAAACAAAAAACAAAAAAAATTCTTAGGTGCTGCTGCCAGGTTTGGAAACAATCACATTAAACTACTCTGTCTCTCTAAAAAAAAAAAAGCCTATATACAAGTGATTTGCTTGTTGTACTTCTCAAATATCCTGCCTTTCTTCCTCTTTCTACTTTTGTTCACACTGTTTAGTCTTCAATAGGATGGACCAAGGCAATAGTAAAATGGCTGGACTGTTCTGTGACATATTTGGTTCTTCATTGGCACTTGCCAACCTGCTGCTCTGATGGCTGTGCTCTCTGTGAGGCTCCTTGGCTGGGACTCCAGGATCACCTGCAAGGAGAGGAGGATTGAACCAATTTTACTAGGACTTGTAACAGTTGCACTAAGTAAAAAGTTGGACACAGAAGTCCAGGGATTTAGTTTGGCATCATGCCAAGAGGCATTATAATTTTTCTTGGTAGTATATTTCATTTTACTTTATTTTTATCTTTTTAAAAGATTCATTTACTTAAAGATTATTATTATCTAGCGTTCAAGGTATTTTTAGAGGCTAATTAGGGAGGCAGGTCACCTTTGATTTAGTGAATGTTCTAAAAAATGCTCATTGAAAGTCAAGTAATAAGTGCTAATTTTGTGGATTAGAGATTAACTCTCCCTTAGATTTTGAGGATTCCTTTGTCTGGTATTTCAGAATGTTTCTTCTTGGAATTCATGGAATGTTGGAAGAATTTTTAATAATAGCAACTAACATTATTAAAAATTTGTAAAGTCAGAAGTCAGCTTAGTTATAGGCTAACTATATATCTATAAAATCTGGCTTTGATGCTGATTATAGTTTATTAAAAAATGACTGATAAAATTGCTAAGACTAACTTATTGAACATATATTTTATAGAGAGTTAGGCTTATTTATATACATCTTCTCATTTAATCACACAGTGACTTTGAGATAGAAATTTATATCCCACTTTTTTATATTAACGTTATGGAGGTATAATTTACATAAAATAAAATGTACCCATTTTAATGAACAATTCCATACATTTTGGCAGCTATAAATAGCTATTTAACTACACCACAGTCAAGACGTGGAACATTTTCATCCTCCAAAGATATAGAACATTTTCTTTCCTCCACAAGTCAGTTCCTTCCACCACCATCCCCCAACCCTTGATCCTTATCTTCTCTCTGAAATTATAAACGGTTTTGCCTGTTTTAGAATTTCATATAAATGGAATCATATACTATGTAGTTTTGGGTGTATGGCTTCTTTCATTCAGCTTAATGGTTTTTTTTTTTGTTTTTTTTAAATTTAATTTTATTTTTTTTCAGCTTAATGTTTTTGAGATTCATCTATACTATTCCTTATATCAATGCTTTGTTCCTTTTATTGCCAATAGTAGAACATTGTATGGATATACCACAGTTAAAAAAAAATTCATTCATCTGTTGAAGGGCATCTGAGTTATTTCCAGGTTTTGGCTTATATGAATAAAGCTGCTGTTAAATTTTTGTACATGTCTTTTTGTGGAGATATGTTCTCATTTTCTTGGGTAAATACCTAGCAGTGGTACTGCTGTGTTGTAAGCTAAGTGTATGTTAATCATTAAACTGTTTTCCAAAGTGGTTGTACTATTTTACATTCCTACTAGCAATTTACGAGCTCTCTAGTTATTCCATATTCTTACCAACATTTGATATTGTTGGTCTTTTAAATTATATTTATTCTAGTGGATGTGTAGTGGTATCTCATTGTAGTTTTGATTTGCATTCTCATGTGCTTATTGGCTATTCATATATCTTTTGTTAAGTGTTCAAATGTTTTGATTGGATTTTTTTTTGTTGAGTTGTAAGTGTTCTTTATATAGTCTGGAAAGAAGTTGTTTGTCTGTTTGTCAATATTTTCTCATACGTCTATGGCTTCTCTTTTCATTTTCTTAATGGTGTCTTTCCAAGAGCACAACTTTTTAACTTTGATGAAGTCAAATTTAACATTTTTTCTTTGTTGTTTATGCTTTTGGCTTCTTGTTTAAGAAATCTTTGCCTACCTGAAGGTCTTAAAGATTTTCTCCTAGAAATTTTATATTTTTTACCTTTAACATTTTGGTCTATGATCCAATTTGAGTTAACTTTGACCATATGCATGTTAATTAACCATTTAAGTGTGGGCCCATTTCTGGACTTTACATTGTATTCCACTGATATGTCTATCCTTATGTGAGTATAACTCTGCCTTGATTATTATAGCTTTGTAGTAAATCTTTAAGTCAGGTACTATAAGTCCTACTACTTCTACTATTTCTATGTCCATAGAAATTTTAGAATTAGCTTGTTAATGTCTGCAAAAATCCTGCTGAGATTGCATTGAATCTGGAGGTCAATTTGCGGATAATTAAGATCTTAATAACATCGAGTCTTCCAATGGATGAAAATGATAACCTCTCCATTTATTTAGGTCTTCTTTAATTTCTTTAAGTATTTTGTAGTTTTTAGTGAGCAGGTCTTGTACAAATTTTGTTAAATCTACCTCTGAATATTTCATATTTTTTGATGCTAATTTATAGTATATCTATTTTCAACTTTCTTTTTCTAACTCTTTGTTGCTAATATATTGAAAATATAATCCCCCCATATTTCTTTTTCTTGCCTTAGGCCACTGACTAGAGTCTCCTACATGTTGTTGGATTCAAGTGATGAGAGCAGGCATTCTTGCCTTGTCCAGATTTTAAGGGAAAATGTACAGTCTTTCACCATTAAGTATAATATTGGCTGTATATTTTTCACAGACACCCTTTATCAGTTTGAGGAAGTTCCCTTCTATTCCTAGTTAATTGAGAGTTTTTTGTTTTGTGTTAAAATCAGGAATGGATGTTGTATTTTGGCAAATACTTTCTTCATCTATTGAGATGATCATGTGGTTTTTAAAAAATTTTATTAGTATGGTGGATTGACTTTTGAATGTTCAACTTACCTTGCATTTCTGATGTAAACTTCAGTTGGTCATGATGTATTAGCCTTTTTATATGTTGTTGGATTCAATTTGCTAAATAAAATAGTTTAGAATTTTGCATTTATGTTCATGGATGATATTGGTTTGTAGTTTTCTTTTATGCTTGTTACTGGTTTTAGCATCATGGCAGAACTGACTTCAGAACAGAATGAATTGTGAAATGAGAACCATTTTCCTCAGTTTTGGGGAATAGTTTGTGAAGAATTCCCAAACTTATTATTATTATTATTATTTCTTCCTTAAATGTTTGGTGGAATTCTCCAGTGAAACCACTTTAAAGTACAGATTAAATTTCCTTAATAGATATAGAACTTAGGTCATCTACTTCTTCTCAAGTGTCAGTAGCTTGTATCTTTAAAGGGATTTGTCCATTTCATCCAAGTTGCTGAATTTATTGGCATAATGTTTTTCATAATGTTCTCTTGTTTTTTTTTTTAATATGTAAAATCTGTAATGTTGTCACATCTGTTCTTCCTGATATTGGTAATTTGTTTCTTCTTTTTTCTTTTTACCAGTCTGGCTAATTTTTTAATTTTATCTTTTCAAAGAACCATCTTTTGACTTTGTCCATCTTCTCTGTTGTATTTCTGTTTTCTATCTTATTGATTTCCATTCTGATCTTTGATATTTCTTTCTTCTCTTACTTTGGGTTTTCTTGTTCTTCTTTTTCTTTTTTTTTTTTTATTATTTTTTTAGAAATTCACGATCTTTTATTTATTTATTTATGACTGTGTTGAGTCTTCGTTTCTATGCGAGGGCTTTCTCTAGTTGCGGCAAGTGGGGACCACTCTTCATCGCGGTGCGCGGGCCTCTCACCATCGCAGCCTCTCTTGTTGCGGAGCACAGGCTCCAGACGCGCAGGCTCAGCAATTGTGGCTCACGGGCCCAGTTGCTCCGTGGCATGTGGGATCTTCCCAGACCAGGGCTCGAACCCGTGTCCCCTGCATTGGCAGGCAGATTCTCAACCACTGCGCCACCAGGGAAGCCCTTGTTCTTCTTTTTCTAGTTTATTAAGTGGAAGCTGAGGTCATTGATTTGAGATCTTTCTTTTATGATATTGGTGTTTAATGCTATAAATTCCTATCTAAGTACTGCTTTAGCTCTGTCCCTCAAATCTGGATATGTTATATTTTCATTTTAGTTCATCATATTTCTTATTTCCCTTTTGATTTCTTTTTTGACCCATGGGTTATTTAGAAACGTCATTTAGTTTCCAGAATTTTCTAGATTTTTCAGATATCTTTCTTTTAGTGATTTTGAATTTAGGTCCATTATGGTCAAAGAACATACTTTATATGATCTACATCTTTTAAAATTTACTGTGACTTGTTTTATGGGTTCTGGTATGGACTGTCTTAGTAAATGTATAGCATCTTGTGAGGGTACAAAGTTGGTGTCAGTACATGCCTACGTTTCTGTTAATTAACTTTGTATCTTAGGATGATTCCCTTTTTTTGCACGATTATGGTACTGGCAATAGTGACTTCATATCAGAAAAGAGGGACTAATAGTTTTTCAGAATAGGTAAAGCAGAGACTTCTGGTCTGACCTAAGAATTAAAGGTATTTCGGAAACCAGGTTCTTAATGGAAGTGTATGGAGGGCCCAGATGTGCTTCTGTTTCTTTTGAACTAGTCCTTTTTCTTTATTATTTTGGCCCTTAAGGGCATTGAGCTGCTCTCACCTCCAGGATATTTCAACAGAAGTTAGCATAAGACCTTTTGGGACATTTGATGGGCATTCCAGATGGCACAGGCACTCCAGATCACTTCTGGTTGCACGGCAGGCTTTATGTGGCATTTTCTGATTGCTGATCTCCATTGATTTTCACTGGATCATTAGTCTGCTTTAGGGGAAATAATTGAGATTGCATATTTCCATTCTCCCAAAGGATATGAACCATGTCTAAATTTCCTAGTATGTGGCATCATTCATATTAACTTGTATATGTTGATTCTTAATAAATCAATCTCTATATTTATTTGTGTGGCAGATATGGCTCTTCTGTTTCTATCAAAATAAAAAATGAGACTTCTATTTGATATAAGCAGCCTACCTCTTCATAGAACAGTTCTTTTAATACTTTTCCCAGGCTGCTGTCAAACCTCCAATTTATTGAAATCCTTCTTCACATTTCCAGAGTTAGGCGAGAGATCTTTTGATTCTTCTGCTGGTTCTATATCAGCGTATAAAAAACAAAACCAGCAGTGGCTTTACCCTTCCCATTTCCCTTTTGATGCCATTCACATTAATACCATTAGTAACAACCCCACCAAAAAACAAATCAATCAATAAATAAGATTCTTGTTTTTCTTCTGCCTTTGGCTACAGGGCTTGGTTGTAAAAGGAAGAGAACAAAGTGTTTTAGTAGGATCATGTCTTTAGTGGTGGGGAATTAGAGCCATTAAAAAAATAAGCAAGTTAAAAATTGTGGCCAAATAGGAAGGTGGATGCGAAGGGATTTAGGAACTTCCAGGGAGGTCTCTAGACTTCAGATGAAGTCCACATACATCTAACTTGTGGGGGAGGTGAAGGGACAAAGGAAGAGAGAGAGTTAACTTGAGGAGAAAGAGAAAGAAATTTTTTAAAAAGTTTTCATGCAGTCTGAATAAAATTTATATTTCCCCCCTCCTTGGGCCTTAGAAATTAGACTCTTTTCCTATTATTGTCGCTCTATATGGGAAACCCTGTTTGATCGTGGTGCTGTAAACCTAAATTGAAGTGGTTGCATTCAGCGTATAGAAAAGTTCCAACTCCATCTCTAGTTAGTTCTTCCTTTGTACTTATGCCTAAACCTCTCCATCTGGAGAAGTGCCAATTTGCCACTAAATTTAAATAAATAAGAACATTTCTCATCAATAGGGGTGGCAAATTTAGCCCCTCTTCAGAGCACTGAGCAATTTATGACCATATGTTAAATACCATAAAACAGCTTTAAAGACTTGGTCCCTGGCCATTGCCAGATTGCACTGTAGGAGTAGGCAGCACTGTGAGGGGCTGGGAATGTTTCCTCCGGCCCTTGGAGGCCTCAGTAGCTCCCTGATGTCACAGCCAAAGAGGCCTGTTTTCAAACATTCCCTTTATAAAGGTGAAATACTAAAAGATTCCATTTTGGCATTTGGGTGCAAAGAAGGCAAGGCTTCTTTTTGATTTTTAAGGGTCAAAATTAGTATGGAAAGTGTTGTGTGGGAGAATGAGTAACTTGGCAGCAGTGAGTCCAGAAGGCAGGTCTAGGAATAGGTAATAGATATCCTACTCATTCTTTTTCTTGGAGCATGAACTGGACTTTTATAAGGCATAAGCAAACCAAATGTCACATGTTTCTGAATCGTTTTCATTTTGCCAACTTTTATGGAATTAATATTAATGTTAAAAACAATTTTTAAAATTTTGTCCTATAGGGCTGCCAGTTCTAAGGATTTCTTTTCTTCCAGGAGGATGACTCATTATTTGGTGAACTCCAAATATTAGTTTTTCTTCTTACCATCATCACAGCCTGTGAATCATTTATGGCATTCAGTGGGCTTGTGGCTGAGAAAATGAAGGTGTGTGCCAGCAAACATGTGATTTTTGGTCACGTAAGTGCTGTAGGACCTTAGATGGACTTCTAACATGTGAGGAAACCACTGGTTCAGGCAGGGGGCAGTGTTATTAAATAGGAATAGGCACCAAGAAGCTTTGTACAAGATGTTTCTGACTATTCTCTCTGAAGGATAACTCTTCCTACAAAGGAAAATGATGAAATTTGGCTGTCAAAAGTCCAGGATTCCTAGCCTTCTTAAATGTGTAAGTGCCAGCCCGAGGGCTGATTTCCTGTCAGTTCCTGTGTGGTCTGCACTACATCCTTCTTGCAACAGATCAGTATTTTAGGTCATCTATCATAACTGCTATCCTGTAAATTCTTGGAAATTTGATCTCAGTTTGCAGAAGGCAGCTGGCATACTTCTCTAGGAAGTGCAGCTGGAGAGCTCCTGTCTCCCTCTTCCTCAGGCCAGGAAGTACCCTATTGTTATTCATCGTTGCTTTCTTCCTTTGAAAGAACAAAAATCTTCAAAACTTTGGCAACTTCTAGAAGTGCTGGGTAGCAGTTTGAAATTACCCTTTCCATTCTGTTGGTCTAGGGCAAAAACTTGAGTGATCTTAGACATCATTTGTAAATCTTGTCTGTTTTTTTCCTAACACATGTATATGCATTAGTGGAAGTTTTCCCCCCATTGCAAATGAGTCATGCTTAAGTCTTCAGAGTCATGTGGGGTACTTCATTTTATTTCGGGCTTTGATTTTCAAGGATATTCTAATGACTTAGGCCATGTTGTTGCCCAGTTATTTCTTCTCTGTGTGTCTTCCTGTTAACAGTGAGAATTTTCAGTTCCTGCTACCAGCATCCATTAAGACTGTTCACCTTGGATATGACTTCAGTATTTGCATTGGATTTTCACTCTTTGGAAAGCAGAGATAATTTAAAGCACATGTCTTCACTACTTAATGTGAAGATAAATGTCATCTTAGTTCTAATTTGTCATGCCACAGTGGGTGAACTATGTTGTGGGACTTAGAAAAGAGCAATTTTCTTACTTTCTTATGACTCGGAGGTCACATTCTGACAACTTGATTTTATTCATGTAGAATAGGAGTTACCTTTAGCCCGGTTCGTCTGAGAGAAGAACCTGTTTATAAAGAGAATACAGACCCATGCATGAGTTATTTTAAGTGGCATCCTTAACAGTCTGTCCTGGAACACATCATTTCTACTTCTGACTCTTCTTTTCATATTTATGAAAACCCCATCTTCTGTGAGGTTCAACATCATTAGCGTAGCTCTCTGTTTCTTTTGTGTTCTGGTTCTTAAGATGAGAGGAAAGGAAAGAGAAATTGTGCTGCTTTACAGAAAAAGTGAACTTTCTGAAGGTGGATTTTATGTCAGATTTATGGACATCAGGCAGTATCATCATAGAAACAGACTGAATCCTGATAATGCACTAAGGAGAGCATGAAGGAAGAAATTTGGATTCCAAGACATGGGAGAATTTGTTATCCAGATTATTTATATCCAGTCAAATCTGTGGTTCCTGAAATAACATATTGCTAAACTCTAGGGGCGGAATCCCTGGGATCTCTAAGGTCTATATGCCCCACATAGTAGCTGATCAGGAAATGCTTATTTATTAAATGAGTGAGACCAGAGCACTAAAAGATTTTATCTTATGTGGAAAGTCTCAGTTGGAAGGATACTAATTTTCAGTGGGACTTTCAGTGGGACAAGGGCGTATCTAAAGATTTGAGAAAGAGTATCATGGTTTTTGCACTGAAGACAGGGAAAGAGAGCTCTGAAAGTTTATATAAATCTACCAGGTTGATATGCATGTTTAGAAAGAACCAGGGAAAAGACTCACAAAAGTAGTTTTGCCAACACTTGGCTACAATAGGACTAAATGACTTTACTTTGTAAAGAACAACTCTTGATTGATGAATCTCTTATTTTAAAATGATGAGTATAATACATTGGGAAGAAAAGAGTAGGTTGAATTTATCCTGAGAGTAACAGCGCTTTTGATTCTGTCTTCAGGATGGGTCCAATAAGCAGATCATGAAATGATTAGTTAGACATGAAATACGTTGCTTGACAGTATGCCTAAAGACTGTCATGACTGAAGAATGAATGCTACCTCATGTTGAAATCAGACAATTTAGTCATCCTAATGTAGAGCAAATTGCAAAATGTTTTCTTCTCCAGTTAATTTTTTTTTATTGTTCTTATCTTCCTGTTTCTTCTTTTCTGTTTTTCTAAGTGTAATTTCATTACTCTTGGGTAAGACAAGTTCCAGGCAATCACCCTTAAATATCAGATTGTTTACTTGCTTTCTCAGGGTTGGCCATCTCCTATAGAAAGGAAAGAATTCACGAATCTCAGAGCACTTTCTCCCATCCACTCATCCAGTCATTGCTCAGCACCTCCTCAGTCCAAATTCTGAAGCCCAGTATTTGAGGGCCTCCATTGTTTGGCACTATCATAACCTTGCCAGCACTCTCTCTTCTCTTTACCCCCTTCTTTACTCAAAACCAGACAACTTGGACCATCTGTCTCTAGCCTTCATTTTCAACTCTATCTGCCCTCTCCCTTCTGAACATCTGGTTCTTCCCAGTGTAGTCTGCTCATCATCCCCTGGGCACGTAATTTGCTTTCTACCCCCCAACTTTTGCTAATTCTCTTACCCTTGCCTACAATTACCTTCTCAAATTTCTTTGTTTATCTAAGCCTACTATGGACAGGACTAAGAGTAGACATTTTAAGAGAGAATTGATTAGACTGAGCATGATTTTATTTTTTTAATTTTTAAATTTTTATTTATTTATTTATTTATGGCTGTGTTGGGTCTTCGTTTCTGTGTGAGGGCTCTCTCCAGTTGCGGCGAGCGGGGGCCACTCTTCATCACGGTGCGCGGGCCTCTCACTATCGTGGCCTCTCTTGTTGCGGAGCACAGGCTCCGGATGCGCACGCTCAGTAGTTGTGGCTCACGGGCCTAGTTGCTCCGCGGCATGTGGGGTCTTCCCAGACCTGGGCTCCAACCCGTGTCCCCTGCATTGGCAGGCAGATTCTCAACCACTGCGCCACCAAGGAAGCCCTGAGCATGATTTTAAACTGAAACAAAGTAGTGAAGTAGGAGACTGTGGCAGACTGTCCAAAGATGGTCACGACAGTATCTCCTGTCCTGCATGGTCTTCTGTACTGAGTGTGACCTTGCCATTCCTCCTTCAAGAGTTGGAGTATAATTTTCCTCCCCTTGAATCTGTGTGGGCTTGTGATTATTTTGACCAATAGAGTATGATGCAAGTAATGCTGCTTGACCTCTGAGGCTGGGTCATCAAAGGCAATTCAGTGTTTGTCTTATTAGCAGGAACACTTGGGTTTGGAGCTTTGAGCCACCGCATGAGAAGTCTGACTGTTTTGAGTTTGCTATGCTGTCAAGTAGCCAAGCCACATGAAGAGTTCACATGTAGGCACTGCAGTTGGCAGTTCTTGCCTTGGGGTTATCCCAGCCCAGGCACCAAACATGTGAGTGGAACCATATTGGACCCTTCAAACTAGTCTGTCCATCAGCTGAATTCCACTGAGTGATCTCAGGCAATGCTGTGAAGAGCAAAAGAATCAGCCACCTACATTCTACCCGGATTTCTAACCCACAGAGTCTGTGACCGTAATAAAATGGTTGTTATTTTAAGCCTCTGAGTTTTGGGGTAGTTTGTTCAGTAGCGTTAGTAATTAGAATACAGACCCTGAAGAATAGCTGTGGAACAAGAGCCTGTAGGAGGATGGCAGAGGTGGAATCAAGAGCAGAGACCAGAGGTTAAGTCTCTAGAGGATTAGGAAAGAAACGGGTAAATTTTGAGGAGGAAGGGTGGGGAATTCACACTGATGATCTATTATATTAATTATGTATGTGTATGTATATATATGTATATATATATATATTTGAATATATGTTATTTATTTTCATATTTGGATGAGGTTGGAGTTGAAGTCTCCTTCCAAGAGGTGGAAGGTCTGGAGAGGGCTTGGCTGCGTGGTGGAGAGTATTCAAGACAGTGCAGATAACTGACCATCAGGTCCTTGCCTTTGACAAATACTCTTGTGAGGAAAGAGAGTGGCTTGGTGTTTAGTCATTACGGTGTGCCTTCCTTGAGTGAGCTTTGTACGTAGTGTATACTGTCAGTGTGAAGTACTGGGAACCCTTGGAAGAAGTACATGGGACTCTCTCCAGAGGAGTGCCTTGGACCACCACGACTCTGTGTGAGTTCTGAACCTCGACATGGCTCTTCAGGATTTCGAATAACCCAGAGATGCCTGTGGTTTTGGGGAATGGAAGGGATCCTACCTTTGGAGTGGGGCATTGATTTTAAGTAGCAGCTTTCTTGAGAGAAGAGGGGAACAAATCTACAGTTTTAGTTATGGAGCTTCAGAGGGCTTTTGTCCACATTGAAGACTCGGCGCGTGTTGTGATTGAGTGGTGGAATTGCTTCTATAAAATAATTGTTTTCTGTAGCCATCCAGCAGTCTGGCCACCAGACACATGCAAGTCAATTTGTTTCTGTGAAGGATTATGAGCTCCATGTCTAAGTGTACTCTTAAGAGTCTGGGAATCCTGTAGTTTTAGATAGTTTTCCATTCAGTAAAATATTTAATTTGTTGAAATCTTTTAACTAATGTTGTAAGAAGAGAGATGCTGTAGCCTCATTGAAATCCTATTACTGGATAAAAGAGCGCTACTTTCATGACAGGGTAACCATGATGTATCAACCCTTTACTTCACGTATTGTGGTCAAGATAGAATTTGCCCCTGTGTTATAAGGAATTCTACTATATTTCACTTGGTCTCTGTTACATGCTTTTAGATTATACCATTTCTTAATTTTTTTTTTTCCCCACTCTGTTGGAATGACCTTGGCACTTCTGAGATGTTGTGACTTGTTTTGCTTATTTCTCCACCCTTTCCCTGAAAATTGTGATACATGTAGATAACTTGCTCTTACAGACCCTGCTTGATTTGTTTCTTTCTGACTTGCGTAATTTTCCTGGCTGGAGCTTGACCATCTCTGTCCTTTGTTATCATCAACTTAAATTATCAAACAGAAACACTGTCATCGTGATACCATTGCTTTTAAAAAACTGTTCATTTTATGTTGCTTTCTTTTTCTTTTTTCCTTTCTTTTTTTTTTGAATGTTGGCTAGAGCTTTAACTGTTTTTACTTTGGTAGTGGTTTTACTTTTTAAAATTTTATCATTCCTTGTTTCTGTAAAGCATTTTCTTTTATCTACTTTTGAAGAATTTTAATCTATTCATCCTTATTTTTCAGCATCCTAAATTTTCATTCATTTCAGTAGATTTCCCCCCACTTTAGCTTCTGTGGGTTACGGGACTTGCTTTTGTTCATTGTTAGACTTGTTTGACTCTGTCGTGTGTGAACTCAAAGGATCTTTCATACTATTTTTTTTTAATCTTTCTTGGTCCAGCTGCTGGGCATTTCAGAGTTATTTGACAGTAGGAAGTATTATTCAGTTTTGTTTTTTTTTTTCATGAATTCCACAGGCTAGTGCTTGGTTTTCACCAAGTTTCTGAAAGTTTATGAGTGGGCTTTTGCACAATCTTCCAAGCCTTGTTTTGTGGGAGCTGAAGTAAAAGGCCCAGGCTGAGATTGCTCCTTGTGTGCTCATTTGATTCTGCTGCTGGTGTTCTGGTTTGTGCCAGTGGATGCAGTCAGCAAAAGACACATTGCTAAACAATGAACTCAGAATTGAAAGAAAGATTGGTGTGGTTTTTTTTGTTGTTTTTTTACCCCATCTAGCATTCTGTGGTTATTTCTCCTGATTTTGTGGCCAGTGTTGCTCATCTGTGTCAAGCTGTGGGCACAGCAGCTTTAAATTTTTGCTTTGTATAATTCAGCTAGGAATTAGAAAGACGTATTAGCAATCATATAGCATTCCATATTTTCCAAAGTATTTTTACTTAAATGATCTCACTGTAATTGCCCAACAACTTTCAAGAGGGCCAGTTGCCCTGTTTTACATACAAGGGAGGACTCACAGAGTCCAAGTGACTAGGTCACATAACTGGGAAGTCAGGGAGCCAATTCCAAGACTTCTGAGTACAAGCCCGATGCTTTTCCCACTGTAACATGCTGGGAAAGAATTATTGTCTTTATTACCGTACACTCACAATTGGCTTCTTAGTAGAAGCAGATAAGAGCAAATCAACGTGGTGAGAAAGTGATGCAGGGAATAAGAACAAGCAGTGGCATTGCTGAATAGGAAGTAAATACAACATCAAATGTTAATGCTTCAGTCATACGTCAGCTGGGAAAGGTGGTGGTCAGTTTGACTAGTACCTGACTGGGAAACGAACTGACAAACTTCCACTTTTGTGTGGATCTCTCTTGGACACTTGAAGAGTAACAACTCATGGTTGGTTATTTTTGTTTTGTTTCTGAGGGCGAAAATCACAAGCAGAAGTTGCTGAAAATAGGATGAGAAGTTAATCAGGTTTATGAGAGATAAAGGCTTAGTTTCAACTCTGAGATGTAGAGAATAGTCTGAAATGCTGATTTTACTGTGTGTGTCTTTAAGCCTGTGATCTTCAGTTATCTTATAGACCCTAAGTTAGCAACATAGCTTTATGATTCAGATCTATTATTATCTGGCCGAATACATCTTTCATTGTCTTAATTATATCTTTGTGATATAGTAAAATCTGTTGTTTAATTTGCAATCAGATCACAAATTAGACAACAGTTTCGAGCAACTTTCTAAAATCACTTGGATGGTTTTGATTTAATGTGGGAAAGATGAGGGAAGAAAACTTAAAGGTCAAGATAACTTAAAGGTCAAGATAATAAGGTGGACCAGATATGTAGAGCTAAACTTTTTGGGCACTTTTGAGTTGAAAAAATTGGCTTTTCATTTAAAAATGTACTTAACATTTATTTTGAAATGAAATTATCAAAAGATTTTGACCTTAGCATAAGCTTTAAATATCAAATACTCAGTTTTATTTTATGAAACAAAAGGAATCTGAAAGAAATTAGACATGATCAAAAGCAAATTTAATTAAAATAGAATATTCTACCTTCAACCTATTAGTCTTGCTACAATTCCTCTTAAGAGACATGGATTTGTTAGAATTTATGTCATCCTAATAATTAACTGAAGTGAAAGAATTTTATTTTTAGAGCTACAGACTCTTTGATGTCATCTAATCCACTACTGATTGTAGCAATTTCTTTAGTAGTGTCCTTGGTAAGTGGACATATAGCTACTATCATTAATAGGAATCTTATTATTCATGAGACAGCATTGCAGTGCTCTTCAAAAAATATTTTTGTCCCAGAGACAAAACAGCTTTATTTTGTCATCTGCATGACAGTTTTATGGTACTGAAAGGAGCACTCAGTGGAATTCCTGTTTGAATTAATTAGCCAAGCCAATATTCCTTTTATAGTGGTGATCTTTTTGAAAAAATGGAATTACTGGAATTATTAGAACTACCAAGTAATTATCGGGGTTGAGAAATTGTGGATAATGGTAGCAGACTACAATGAAGAAAAAACATGGTCCTAATATTTAAAGAAAAGGAAGGAGAGATATATTCTTAAAGTGACAGTTTAATTTTTATATTGATGTTGGGTAAGCTTCAAGAGCTGGTTATTAAACAAGTGGTTTGAGAGCATTTAAAACATGTTATATCTTTAGTAGCCAACATAGGTTTACTTAGAAGCAAGTTATGCCAACCTAACCTTATTTCTTTTTTGATGGTAGATCAGCTGACATAGCAAATCATTTCAGCAGAAAGCTTTTTTTGTTGCTGTTTTTTAAAAAATATTTATTTATTTATTTGGTTGTGCTGGGTCTTTGTTGCGGCAGGTGGGCTCCCTAGTTGCAGCTCACGGGTTCCTTAGTTGCGGCACATGGGCTCCTTAGTTGTGGCATGAGAACTCTTAGTTGCAGCATGCAATGTGGGATCTAGTTCCCTGACCAGGGGTCAAACCCGGGTCCCCTGCACTGGGAGCGTGGAGTCTTAACCACTGCGCCGCCAGGGAAGACCCTCAGCAGAAAGTTTGACCACTTTCCTGTGATGTCTTTCTGGATATGTATGCTGTTAAATCAAAAAATGGTTAAGTAGATTCGCAGTAAATTGTACAATCATTGGAAAGTCTCTGAATGAAGTACTCTAGGGTTGTATTTTTGACTATGTTTTGTTCAAGATTTTTGTGAGTGATATGGACATATTTGCTCAACTTGTGGAGAACACAAGTTTAAAGAGACTGATACAATGATGCAAGACAGACAAATCCCAGTAGGCTGGTATGTTGGTTCAAAAACAACAGGATGAAATTTAACTGTGTAAAGTCCCTTATTTAGATTTCAGAAATTAGCTGTGTAGGTAGAGGAAGTCAGTTACATGAAAAACAATCTGGGATATATAGTATGAACCAATAACATGATGTGACTACTGAAAAAGCTAACTCAATCTTTTGCTGTATTAACAGAAACATTGGGTCCCCAGCTAGGAATGAGGTTCTTCTGCTGTGTCTGTGACATAGTGGACTATACATGAGTATGGTATTGACAGTTGGGCAGCACAGTGTAGGAGAAACATTATCAAACTAGTGTGTGTATGACAGAAATCACGACACATAGGCAATGCTTGAAGAAACCAGGAGTGCTAGTTTTTAAAGATAAAAAGGACTGGAAGTGGAGGCTGAGAGAGGTTAAGTAAATTGTCCAAGATGGTATCATTAGTTAATGGCAGATCCCATTCTCTACTCTTAGTTCAGCGTTCTTTCTACTCATCACAGTCTGTTCTCCCAGAAAGTATTAAAACCAATACTACCAGGGACAGGTTATTAGGAAGAGGATTTGGGCTCTGCACAAGAGCTTTTAGTGATTGGTGTTGTCCTCTAATGTACTGAGTTCTTTGTTACTGGAAGAATTAAAATCGATTCCATATAACTTGTTTATTAGAGACATTGTGTATTTTAAGGGATAATTGTAAGCTGTCAGAAACTGAGCTGGTTATCATATGTGGAGGGCGATCAACCATATTCCTTTTTACATCTCTTGTCCTGGTTAATTATTAATAACGCCCTCTTTCCCACTCTAGGGTGTCCCAGTTTGGATGATAAATTGTATGATTGCCTTCATTATAAGGTCCCTTCCAACTCTGTGTCTGCTGAATGAAGATTATTTCAACATAAATTACATTGTTTGTCATCAGAGATCAACTCTGGTGTCAATATGTGGAGGCTTTGAGAAAGTCCGTTAACTTTTTTTTTGGAAAATTTCAAATGCAAAAGTAGGGAGAGTGGTATAATGAATTCCTAGGTACCTATCACCTAGCTTCACAATTATCAGTTCATGGTCCATCATGTTTGATGAGTCCTCCGTCAACTTTTTCCCGGATTATTTTGAAGTAAATCCAGAGTGTCATATCACATCATCTATAAATATTTCAGTATGTATTGCTACGAGATAATGACTCTTTTTTAAAACATAACTTTACTATCATTGTAACACTTCAAAAAGTTGATACTAATTCTAAAATCTTTCATTACCAGGTAGTATTCAAATTTCCCTGAGTCAATGTATACAGACACACACGCACACACGTAAACAAAATGTGCATGTGTGTTACACACACACATATGTAAACAAAATGTGTGTGTGTGTTTTACAGTTTGTTTGGATACTGAGAGTGTATATATTGCAATAGACTGATGTATTATTTACAGTCATCTCATCCCTGGTCCCTCCTTCTTTCTCCTGTTTTTCCTTTTCCTCTTCATGGTGTTTTTCTTTCCTGTTCTCTTTCCTCCTCTTCCTCCTCCTTCAGTCTTTTTTCCCTCTTCTTCTTTTTTTTTTTTTTCACTTTCACTTTATTTGTGAAGAAACTGGGGCATTTGTCCTATAGAGTTTTCCCCCATCTGAATTTTGATGATTTCAGCCATGTCATTTGCTCCTGTGTTTCCTGTATGAATCAGTTTTCAAAATAATGAGTAGTTTCCTTCACATCTTCCAAAGATAACGTGATTTTTTTTTTTTAGTGTATCATGATTAACTCATGGTTAATTGGTTATTGATGTGTTTTAGCCCATTACACTTATTATTGTTGTTGACGCTTGAAGTGACCCATCTTTGGCCAGTGAGAGCCTCTTCGTGGTGTTTCTGAGTCTTGTCAATATGACCCCAAAAGCCTTTGATGGCTTTCTTGCTTTCTGGCATGACCAGATATTCCAGGCTCATATTGTACTTTTTTCATTCCAGGCCTCACGCCAGCATTTTCACTCTTCCTCTCCCTCCAGGGAACAACTGCGGGAAGCAATTTCTTGTAAGAAATTGTTGCACTTTGCAAAGTTGCATGTCTATCTCTAGTGAGTTGCTGAGCCAGATTCTCTCAGGTCTCAAGTTACCCCTTGGTTTGTTTAAGTTGGTAGATCAGGCAGCTTTAATAGTTTGAACCATTCTCCTCTCTTTGAAGTAACTTGGTTGGTTTGTTCAGTCTTTATTCCTTCCTTTGCCTTTTGAGTACAGGCATGCTGTGTTCCTTTTCTGCTTGTGAAATAGAAGTGGAAGGACCAAAGCCTTGTCTCATGATGCTGAACTTTAGTGGCTCAGACCAAGTGCTGAGCAAAACTGTCAGAGGTGTGATTTTGGAAACTCCCACCTAGTCATGGTTAGATATTAAACATTTCATTTCTCCAGGAGGAATGTACATTTCTTCTCTGAACAGCCAAATTTTCTGCCTTAAGTTTGGATACTTAGAACAGCAGAGCCTGAGACAAGGATTTGGGTACATATAGTTTATTTGGAAGGTGATCCCTGGAAACACAGTGAGGGAGTGGGGAAGAGAGACAAGGGAGGCGGAAAAGCCAGAAAAGGGTGCATAAATGAGTGGGTTATTGTTGTGGGTAGATGGGGTTAAAGCCTACTTCCAGCCTCCCAACCATGTAGAACGCCTCCATATTGTCCCAAGGAAGGGCAAAGAAGTTCTTTAGATATCCATTCTCATCCTTTGGTCTTAGTGTCATTCACTTTCAGGCACTGTAGCTTTTTGTCTGTTTGGTTTTTTTTTTTTTTTTTTTTTTTTTTTGCCAAGCTCTCTTTTAGGCCAGAGAATGTCCTTAGGCAGACAGGTGAAATTACTTGAGCTGGTTTATAGTGTATGTGGGGGGTAGCAGGATGAGGAGGGGAGTTAGGGAAATGGGGAGTGGGGTTTGGGGTGGGGAAGTTGTTTTGCTCCCCAGAGACCATTTGGCCATATCTGGAGATACTTTTGGTTGTCACAACTGAGGGAGGAGGAGAGTGTTACTGGCTGGCATCTAGTGGGTAGAGGCCCGGGATATTGCTAAACATCCTACTCATAGAGTGGCCCCCTACAACAAAGAATTATCCAGCCCCAAATGTCAGTGGGACTGAGGTTGAGAAGCTTCCGTGTACAGGAATCCAGAGCTGCAGTGAGTGCTGAGGTGGGTGGACCAGGTGGATATGGGTGGGGCAACGGCGGCATCTGCTACACTTCTCTAGATATGCTTTGGGTTTCCTACAACTCTGCTTTTGCTGACGATGTTCCCTTCCTAACTTCATTTCTAAATCCTTTTCATTCTTTAATTTTTTGGTATATGTTCTGTATTGTTTCACTTTTTATGAAAGAATATATTAATGTATTTTGTAATTTTTTTTCTTTTAGAGTTGTTTTTGTTATCTAACACCCAGCTCAAGTGCCACTTCTTTGATGAAGCCATCTCTTATATTCCTTACTAATACCTCCATTTTCAGAATTTCCATGGCATGTTATTTTGTCCATTTAATGTGACACTAATCAGTTTTAACCTTATACTGTTTTTTTCTTTCAAATTGTTATTTTTAAAAATAACATCTATCCTATAAAAATTTTGAAAGAATTGTACGATGAACATCTGTAAAATCTTTATCTTATTTGTCAGTTGTTAACATTTTACCATATTTATTTCTCTCTTTACTCACACACGTGTGCATACGTATGCAGATATAGATTATATTTATATCTATATATCTAAATCTTTTTGCAGAGCCATTTTAAAGTAAGTTGCAAACATTTTGATACTTCACCTCTAGTACTTCAGTATATATCTCTCATTTAAAAGGACATTTTTCTTCTATAGAATCTCAATGCCATTATCACGCTCAAGAAATTTAACATTGATACAATAGTATTATCTAATATGTGGCTCATATTTATATTTCCAGTTGTCCATTAATGTCCTTTTAGCTCTTTTCCCCTGATCTGTGGTCCAGGGAAGGATCATCACTGTATTTACTGCTCATACCTCTTTTATTTTCTTTAATCTAGAATAGTTCTCTTACCATTTTTTTTTTTCCTTCACTCATGATATCTATGGTTCTGAAGACTCCAGGCCTGTTGTTCTGTAGAATGTCCCACAGTTTGGTTTGTCTGATTATCTCTTCATGATTGCATTTAGCTTAAACATGTTTGCCAAGCTTTCTAAACAGGTGGTGTTATATCCTTCTCAGTGCAGTCATCATAAGGTCCATGATGCCCGTTTGTTCCATTGTTGGTGTTGCTAAGTTTGACCACGTGGTTAAATTAAGGTAGCATCTGCCAGATTTCTCCATTATAAAGATACTTTTTTTTATATTGTAATTTATTAGTTATCTGTGGGCTGATATTTGAGACTATCCTGTTCCCCAACAAGTTTTTGTCCAATGGTTTTAGTATCCATTGGTTGATGCTATTCTGAATCAATAATTTATTAGTGTTTATAGTTATTTTCATAAATGTCTTACCTCTAAGATCATACCTCCTAGATTGCAACCTTAATTGGAGTAGAATCTCTTAATTCTTATTCTGTTACTGACATGACGTAGAGTATTGTATATGCTCAATATTTTTTGAGGTATTGAGTGAATGAACAAGTAAAGATTATCTCTAAAAATGAGAAAAAAAGCCTTCTTTTATCCTGCCAGTTCAACCTAAATCTTTACAGTTACATACTCTTTTTTCTTAAGCTTCTTCAAGTATAGAATAATCAGTTACCTTTTTTTGTGTGTGTGTGTATTGCGTCACATACAATACTATGATTTTTTCCATGGTATCCTCCAAATGGCAATGTCTCTTCTCTGTAAATGCAAAGTTACTTACTCTGTATATTTAAATCAACTTTTTTATCCATCTCACTATGATATTTAGTTCACAGAAAATGAAATGTAAATACATAGTAATGTAGAGGCTATATACCTAAATTAATTAATTAACATCAGTTTCACTATGTCATGACAGTCATTATTACTGATTTGTTTAAAAATTATATTTGATACCTAACTACTTTCTAAAACTACAAAAAACAATCATAGAAAGGTTGAGAAAGCTTACTTTCTTTTTATGGTTTCAGATGCATTTTAGTCATTAAAAAAAGTTGGTAACAAATTGTATTAATGAAACATTTTGTGAATATGCATCAGAAAATTATTAAGATTAAAGTTGTCTACAATAGAATATTTATTACTCAATAAAGTAATGCTAATTCATAGCATTTGACTTAAGATATTGTTATTTTATGTGCTGAAATAAGGATACAAAATTTCAAGGTTAAAGGTTCATTTAAATCATAGCATCTGAAGATGGGACATTATACCCCTTTCCTAATTAGCCTAAGTTTCTAAGAATCAGCAACATAGCAAATTCCCTTTGACATACCTAAGAATTATGTAGCTTAATTTCCTGACAACTGTCTCTTTTTATAAACCACTGAAACAACTGACATGTTTTATCTGGAGAAAAGAAGAATAGAAGAAGTCATTTGCAGATGATTTAGGTACTGCCATGTAGGATAATGCTTAGGGTAGGACTTCCATGAATAGGTAAAAGTGATCTGTAGGCATATATATTTTTTCTGTACAAGATAGTACTTTATGCATCGACTAATGACTGCCCAGCAACAGAATCTGCTGCCTATGAAATAGTGAGCACATTTTACCTGGAAGTGGTCATGGAAGTTTGCGTGACCTTCTTACTTTCCCTTCATTCCCTTTGTTCTCGTCTTTCCTTTTATTTGTTCCTCTAGCTCTGTGCTGCCTAGCGTGGTCACTGCTAGCAACAAGTGGCAATGGAGTATTTAAAATATGGGTAATCTGAATTTGAGATGTGCTGTAAATGTGACACAACAGATTCTGAAATCTTAGTACTAAAAATAATGTAAAATATCTCATTAATTACCTTTATATTCATTGTGCATTGAAATAATACTGTTTTGTATCTATTGGCTAAATAAATAATTAAGATTAATTAATTTTAGTTAATTGTTTTGTTTATGATTATTTATTAAATATTTATTTATTAATTAATTATCAGTTCCAGATAAGAAGGAATATTCTCCACCCTATCTCTCTCAGTGGTTACAATTAAAAACCCTAGAATACCTAAAGAATATAAACAGCAACTACCTGAGGACTCAGAAAAATAAATAATAGCAGACATACTAAGAAGAGAGATCAAAGCTCAAAGAACGGCCCATATAGAGGTTAAAGGTTAGTTTCCTGTCGCCCCTCCCCCCCATTTTTCCTTTCCCATCTCCTGGTTTAGACCCTAGAGTACCCTGGATCCTGGAACTACGCAATGGACATGGACAGAAGAAGCTGCAAGGAAAACCCTTTCTCTCGGGTCAGAAGATCAAAAGGGTGGGGTGGGGGGGCTTTAGTATGGAGCTTTTTAAACTCTCCTGGCCTTAACTCAGGTAAACTCCAGTGGTGAAACTGGACTCCTGCAGCAGCCTCTCTAGCTCTTTTGCTGCTTCACCTTTAGGTGGACACAGTCATGGGAAGCACACGAGAACTTGGGAAGGCTAAAACTCCTGCTTTCTAGCCGGAACACCAGGAAAAGTCACCCCTGGGAGTCAGAGAGTATAGAGGGAAATCACGGAGAGCTGGAGAAAAAGCTGGAGAAAAAGTGAAACTGATGTTAATTAATTAATTTAGGTATATAGCTGGAGAAAAGCATCCTTTAATTTGTGTATGGAATCTCAGGCTTATTTTCGAACTACACATGTATGGAACTGGACAGAATCAATATAGCAAAGGCTTTGAGAATTAAACTGTGGTGTAGACTCTTGCCCAGGTCCCTGACTGGTCTCTGGGTAACATACACTTGGGGAAAACCAGGATAGCATTAAAAGGCTTTGAAAACTCTACTGCCATTTGAACCAAGTCCATAGAACATAGCTTAGCACTTTCAGTCTGAACCTAACTTTATATCAACTTATTTGACAGCTTAAATGAGCAAACTCCTTGAAAGACATAAATTATCAAAACTCACTGCAGAAGAAATAGATACTCTGAATAATATTATATCTGTTAAAACAATTGAATTCATAGCTTTAAAAAAGCAATCTTTCAAAAATAAAACTCCAGGTCCAGATCATCTCAGGCGAATTCTACTAAACATTTAAGGAAGAAATAGCACCAGTTCACCACAGTCTCTTCCAGAAATTGAAGTGGACACAAAATTTACCAACTCATTTTATAAGGCCACATTCTCCGGGTATAAAAACCAGTCAAAGAAGTACAAGAAAAATAAAGTTTAGACCAGTATCCATCATTTGAAGAGAAGCAACTCTTCAAAAAATATCAGCAGATTGAATCTAGCAGAACAAAAAAATGTATCATGACCAGGTGGGCTTTATCCTAAGAATAAATAACACGTTCAACATTTGAAAATCAATCATGTTATTCTCATTATTTACAGACTAGTATACAAGATAAACTGTATGATCATATCAATAGATGCAGAAAAAACATTGGACAAAATTCAAAATCTGTTCATAACAAATACTTTTAGCAGACTAGGAATAGAAAGGAATTTCCTCAACCTGAACCTGAAAAGACATCTACACAAAACCTACAACTAACATCATACATGGTAAAAAAAACTAATGCTTTCCTCCTAAGATTGAGAACAAGGTAAGGATGTTCACTTTCACCACTCCTGTATAACTTTATACTAGAAATTGTAGACAGAGTAGTAAGGCAAGAAAAAGAAATAAAAGGCATGCAGATTGGAAAGGAAGAGATAACACTGCCTCTGTTTGCCTCTGTTTGTGTTCTAGCGGGAAGTGACACAGGAAACTGTTACAGAGTAGAAGAATCTCAACCCTTTGATATGACATGATTGTTTATGTAGAAAATCCCAAGGAATTTCTAGAAAACTCCTAGAACTAATAAGTGAGTTTTCTGTGGTTGTAGGATACAAGGTCAACACAGGAAAATCAATCATATTTTTTTATGCTAGCAAGAACAGTTGGAAACAAATTTTAAAAACAGTGCCATTATAATAGCTACTCTCTCTCAAAATAAAGTACAATAAATAAAATGGAAAGAAAAAAGAAATAGTTATAAATTTAATAAGATATGTTCAGGATCTATATGCAGATGAAAGGAATCAAAGACCTTGGGACTTCCCTGCTGGTGCTGTGGCTAAGACTCCACGCTTCCACTGCAGGGGGCACAGATTCCATCCCTGGTTGGGGAACTAAGATCCTGCATGCCACATGGCATGGCCGAAAAAAAAAAAACAAAGGAATCAAAGACCTCAGTAAATGGAAAGACGTATCATATTGATGGATTGGAAGACTCAATATAGTTGTCATTTTCCCTAAATTAATCTATAGTTTTAGTGTAATTCCCATCAAAATCCCAGCAGGATTTTGTAGATATTGATAAGATGATTTTAAAATTTATTTGGAAAGGCAAAGGAATTAGAATAGCAAAATAATTTTGGAAAGAGGAACAAAGTTGGAGGAATCAGACTACTAAATTTTAAGACTTGTCATCAGGGTGGTACAGTATTGACAAAAGAATAGACATGAATCAATAAAATAAAATACAAAGTACAATAATGGAACCACATAAATATGGTCAGTTTATTTTTCACAATTATGAAAAAAACACTTCAATGGAAAAAAGGGATAGTCTTCTTAACAAATGGTGCTAGGGTGATTGGGCACCTCTATGCCAAGGGAAAAAAAATAACCTCCATCTATATCTTAAACCATGTACAAAAAATAATGAATCACATTCTGAAATGTAAAATTTCAAACTATAAAACTCTGAGAATAAAACGTAAGTAGGAAGTCTTTGTAACTTGAGTTAGGCAATGAATTCTTAGATACAGCATCAAAAACACAATCTGTAAAAGAAAAAAGTTGATGAATTGGATTTCACCAAAATTAAAACCTTTGTTCTGCTGAAGATGCTGTTAAGAGAGTGAAAAGATAAGACACAGTGGGAGAAAATATTTGTAAATCACATATCTAACAGAGGACAAATTTCAAGAACATATAAAGAGCTCTCAAAAGTCAATAATAAGAAAACAAACAACTGAATAATAAGCAATGAGCAATAGATTTGAACAGTGTACCAAAGAAGATATACAGATAGCAAATAAGCATGTAAAAAGATGCTCAACTTCCTTAGTCATTAGGTAAATGTAAATTAAAACCATAATGAGATGCCATGAGACACCTGTTGGAAGGACTAAAAACAACAAGGACTATGAGAACAACAAACTGACCACATCAGTTGGTGAGAATGTGTATCAGTTGGAACTCTCATGCATTGTTTCTGTGACTATTAAATGAAACAGCCATTCTGGAAAAGAGTTCGGCAATTTGTTTTAAGGTTAAAGATACACTTTTTCATATGATCTAGCAGTTCCACTCCTAAGTATTTACTAGAAATGATAATCATTTTTCTAGAGATGGAAATTTTGTATTCATACAAAAACCTGTACATGGATGTTTGTAGCTGCATTATAAGACTGGAGATAACCCAAGTGTCCTTCATTGGGTAAATGGATAAACAAACTGTGGTACATCCATACGATGAAACACTAGTCAGCCAAGGAAAGGAACAGACTATTCATACATGCATTTAAATGTATCAATACATTTGGCTGGATTTTAAATACCTTCCTATATGATTCTAAATATGACATTCTGGAAAATGTGAAACTGAAGGGACAGAGAACAGATCAGAGGTTGCCAAGGATGAGGGATGGTGGGAAAGTTCAACGACAAAGGCATAGCATGAAGAGATTTTGGAGGGTATCCTAATTTTGGTAGCATTTATACAAATCTATGCATGTGAATCTACACATATGATAAAACTCATTTAACTCTACACAAAAAAGGTACATTTTACTGTATATAAAATTTTTAAAAATAGTTAAAAATTTAATTTCATCCTTTTCTTTTTACTCTTTTCAAGTTGCTACTAATAATTTTTAAATTATGTATATGGCTTGTATTATATTTCTGTTGTGCAGCGCAGCTTAGATACTGGAAATGCAAATAAGGAGTACATGTGGTCTCAGTCTAGAGACAGGAATCTGATAGAAGGAAGTCTCATAAGGAAAGGAGGGAAATTTAAATGATCTCAGTTTAATCTACCCCCACTTTCATCCTTTCCTCTACAGATAATTTTTGAGGGCCTGTTTCATGCAAATTATAACAACTCTCAGATATAATTCTTTATAGTCTCTTTTTCTTAATATAGGAAAAGAAATTTTACCTCTTAAGACAAAAAAATGTGCTGTACAATGGAATCATTGGCAGTATCTCTGAATTTGTGGGGAAAACAGAGTGTATGTTTGATGCATTTGATAAGTTTCTTCATCATATCCTTGTGATGAATGTTCAGGTTTGTAGGTTTTTTTTTTGCAAAATTTTAAGATTTATTAATTATTGATGCTGTGTAACTGAGCATTTTAATTTTTATATTTTTCTGCATTTAAAATGTTTCTACATATTTGAAATACTTCATGTTTTAAAAAGATATCAATCAATTAAAAAAATAGTAGGCATATAGATGGTAGATAGACAAAAATGATAGATAAATGGATAGTGATATGGGCATAGACTAGATCCTAGTACTTCATTCAGCCTTTTACTAGTCCTAAGCATGAGGGACTCCTATAAACTTCAAATAAATAATCCACATGTGTACAAATGTTGTAAGTTACAAAGTGCTTTCGAACCTATTATTTCATTAGAACTAGACAGCATCCCATAAGGTATGAAGAACAATGATTTTCATGTCTTACATTTTTTTCAGATGAGGGAAATGAGGTTCAATGAGTTTCAATGATTTATAGAAGGTTACACAGATAATATACTGTGAAACTATTACTCAAATCTAACCTATTCCCTTGCCAATCTACCCTATAGGAAGGAGTATGAGGGGGTAGGGGAAGTCTTTACTACCCTGTCTTGCTGTCACCCAATGGATTGGGGAAGAAAGGGTAGAAGAGAACTGGGTACACACACTGAACCTCAGAGGTGGGGGTCTGCTTCGTGCATGGGATACACTCGTGGTCCTGCAGGCCTCCAGTACGTGTCTTTTGGTAGAACCTGGGCAGACAGTCCCCACAGACGGCATTAGAGGTAGCTGTACAGTTAGCCTTCTGGATACGATTGATGACAGCACAGGTGATGCAAGTCTGACATCTATGGTGGCCCCAGCTGCTTTTGTATCTGAGGGGAGGGCAGGCTGTGCAGTATGCATCTCTACCTTCTACGTAACCACAATCCTGCTAGTACTGGAGGGTCTCCTGCAGAGGTGGGGAGGCGGCTGTGGCTCACCGCGGGGACAAAGAAAATGGCAGCGGCAGTTCTGGGGAGGACTCATTGGCGTGAGCCCTCCCGGAGGCTGCTGTCAGTCCCACCCAACAGCCTGTTGGCTCCAATGCTGCAGGTTTGTAGTATTTGGGGGTAAATATTATTGTTTGAATGATTGCACCCAAGAGGTACTGATAATTGAACTGTGGCTGCCAGAGAGGGAGTTTCCCAGAAGCATGGTTAGCCAGTCTGTGTATAACTTGAAAGTGAGGGTGCCAGCCCTAAATTGGAATAGAACCTAAGAACATTCTGATGGGTTGTAAATAGAGAGGTGAATCTAACAAGACTGAAATGTAATAGAGATAAATTTAAACTCCTGAAATGGCTTCCGAAATTCAGGTATCCAAGTTAAGAATGAGGGATATATGGCTTAGCATTAGTGTATATGTAAAATTTGGGGGCTTTTAGTTGATAGGACGCGTAATATGAGTTAACATTGATATGGCTGCCAAAAAAGCTACTTCAATTTGCAGTGGTATTTATTAATAGAAGTTTAGTATCTAAAATGAAGGCATGGATTTTTTTTTTTTTTACTTGATTCTGTGTTCTTTAGAGCACACCTGGAATCTTGTGTATGGTTATGGGTATTACCCTCTAAGAGGACTGTTGACAAACTGGTACACATGCAGAGAAGAGAGAGGAGACAGTGATAAAGGAAATGGAGACCAAGTTATAAGAGGAATAGTGAAAGAAACTGGGATATTTAACCTGGTCAAGAGGTGACTCATGGTGGGGTTGAAAGAGAGGTCTCAAGAACTGCCTGCAAATAATTGAAGGGCTCTGATATTAAAGTGAAACTACACTTGTTCCATAAATACCTAAGAACCAGTAGATGAAATTTTCAGAGAAAGATAGGTTGCATTTCAGTGTAAGGAAACACTATCAAGAGTTAGAACTAACTTTCGGAAATAAGTTAACCTCTCCAAAATCTTTTGTAGAACTGTTGCTTAAACCTGCCTTTCTGTTGAAAATCTCCTTCAGCCTAGCATTTCCACAAGACTCTTGTCTGACCCTTACATCCCATAATTGGGAGTTTCAGTAAATAATCATTTTATGTAGCCACTGATAGGAATAATTCTTCCATCATTGGCAAAATACCACTTATTTACCATTTGAATTGCTTCTTTGAAACTGTGTTTTCCTGGCAGTTATTTAAGCTTAAGATAGACAAAATAGCACTATACTATAAGAATAAGGAAAGGAGCTTGTGGACAAGCTGTGTTCCTTCTGTAACCGGGGAGCAGGACATGTGGCCCACTCTGTGGATCTGGTGATTGGGCCTTCCTGAGATGGTGCTGATATGCTCTGAAGAGTGTCAGCTGCCAAGGCACAGCATGTAAATAAAAACTTTCTAGCACCGATTGTGATTTCTATGAAGAATTGTAGATGTGTATTTTCAAAGAGAAGTTTTCCTGCCCCATTGGTCCTACAGTGGTAGTCTGTCAATTTTCAGGGAATCATGAAAAATAAGACTTGAAACTGCCATTTTGTTGTTAGGTGTTTGTTATACTTCTAGCCATTCTAGGTGTTTTGTTTCTTTACTTTTTCTTTCTTTCTTTGTTTCTTTCTTAACCTCACCTTATATCACCTCTGATCCTACTTTTATTTCTTTGTTCTCTTGCCTGCTCTTCCTTTTTATGAAAAGTTGGAGTAAGCAGTATCCAAGTGATCTATACTCTGTGTTTGTATCATCTTCTCCAGGGTGAAATAAAGGAAATGCGATGTTATTGCTCTTCTCCATGATTTGTGTTGGTCTTTTTCCACCATCTCTGCCTTGAGGTCAGGGACTATGTTTTCTACTTCCTAGATAACTCCCCAGGTATCTAATATGTGCATCTGTGCATGGTGGGTTTTTAATAAATGTTCTCGTCTGATTTACTGACCATTCTCCCTAGCAAGGAAACATTGCTGCATTTTATTCCCAAGAGGCTACAGAGTATTAAGGTAGAGTGTTTTAGGAGTTCTTTGAGGTTGAAAGTAAGATTTTGAGAAATTCTGAAATGTAAGAGTGTGAAATTCTGAAAGATATTTATTTCTTTGTTTTGAAAATTACTTGTATAATATTTTTACTATGTGTAATATGGTAATCTCTATTTTCTTTCTCTCTAAAAGGATCCTTTCAGTTGAGGGTGTAATAATTGGTATTGTTTCCTTTAAAAAATTTATTGCATATTTAAATAATTTTGGCAGCTTTAAAAACTTTTTTCAAATCAATGAAAATTAAAAAAAAAATTAACACTCCCCAGTACTCTCTTTTAAAAGGACCCATTTGGGGAACTTCTTGAAAAATAAAGGTCTTTGTAAGTATTCATCTTATAAAAACATTCTTTGCTTTTAAAAAGGACTCATTGCAGAGTTTCTTTAAATGGAGAACTCTCCAATTGCATTTTCAAGATGATTTTATTTATAAAAAATAATTTACTCATAACCGTTGAGTAAACACTTTCTAATTTATTTGTGTTTAATAAGTTTGGATTAAAATGGGATGAATTTTTGCATCAGATTAAAGAAAACAATGGCTTTATTGAGATATAATTCACATACCATGCAATTCACTCTTCGAAATGTACAATTTAGTGGTTTTTAATACATTCACGAAGTTGTGCAACCATCAACACGAATTCCAGAACATTTTCATCTCCACAAAAAGAAACTTTGTGCTTGTTAGCAGTAACTCCCCACTCCCCCCTTTCCAGGCCCCTGGCAACCATCAATCTACTTTCTGTCGCTATGGATTTACATATTCTGGACATTTCATAGAAGTGGAATTACACAACAGTCATACAATATGTGGCCTTTTGTGTCCGGCTGTTTTCACTTAGCATAAAGTTTTCAAGGTTTATCCACATTGTAGCATATATCAATACTTCTTTTTTTTTTTTTAATAGTTGAATAATATTCTATTATATGTATATACCACATTTTATTTATCCATTTATCAGTTGATGAACACTGAGTTGTTTCTTTTTGGCTATTGTGAATAATGCTGCTACAAACATTCACGTGCAAGTCTTTGTGTGGACATACGTTTCCATTTTTCTTGGGTATATACCTAGGAATGGAATTGGTGGGTCCTGAAGTAACTCTATGTTTAGCATTCTGAGGATTGCCAAACTGTTTTCCAAAGTGATGGCACTGTTTTATATTCTCACCAGCACTGTATGAGGGTTCCAGTTTCTCCACAGCCTCACTAACACTTGTCATTATTCGTCTTTTTTTTTTTTTTTTTAATGAGGATCTTGAATCAGATGCGTATGTTTGATTGATTGATTGATTGATTGATTGATTGATTTTGGCTGTGTTGGGTCTTCGTTTCTGTGCGAGGGCTTTCTCCAGTTGTGGCAAGCGGGGGCCACTCTTCATCACGATGCGCGGGCCTCTCTCGTTGCGGAGCACAGGCTCCAGACGCGCAGGCTCAGCAATTGTGGCTCACGGGCCCAGCCGCTCTGCGGCATGTGGGATCTTCCCAGGCCAGGGCTCGAACCCGTGTCCCCTGCATTAGCAGGCAGATTCTCAACCACTGCGCCACCAGGGAAGCCCTATTCGTCTTTTTGATTGTAGCCATCATAGTGGGTCTGAAGTGGTATCTTATTGTGGTTTTGATTTTCATTTCCTTAATGACAAATGATGTTGAGCATCTTTTCATACGTTTATTGACCATTTTTGTATCTTCTTTGGAGAAATGTCTATTCAAATCCTTTGCTCATTTTTAATTGGGTTGTTTGCCTTTTACTGTTGAAGTAAAAGGGTTCTTTATATTCTGGGTATGAGTCCTTTATCAGATATGTGATTTGCCAAATCCTAAATCCAAATTTTTTCCTATTCTGTGGGTTGTCTTTTCACTTTCTAGGTATTGTTCTTTTTTTTTTTTTTTTTTATAATTCCTTTTATTTATTTATTTATTTATTTACTTTTGGCTGTGTTGGGTCTTCGGTTCGTGCGAGGGCTTTCTCCAGTTGCGGCAAGCGGGGGCCACTCTTCATCGCGGTGCGGAGACCGCTCTTCATCACGGTGCGCAGGCCTCTCACTATCGCGGCCTCTCCTGTTGCGGAGCACAGGCTCCAGACGCACAGGCTCAGTAGTTGTGGCTCACGGGCCCAGCCGCTCCGTGGCATGTGGGATCTTCCCAGACCAGGGCTCGAACCCGTGTCCCCTGCATTAGCAGGCAGACTCTCAACCACTGCGCCACCAGGGAAGCCCGGTATTGTTCTTTGAAGGACAAAAGTTTTAAATTTTTATGAAGTCCAGTTTACCTACTTTTGTTGCTTGTGCTTTTGATTTATCATCTAAGAAAACATTGCCTAGTTATGAAGATTTACTCGTCTGTTTTCTTTGAAGATTTTTATAGTTTTTGCTCATACACTTAGGTCTTAGATCCATTTTGAGTTAATTTTTGTATACGGTATGAGTTGGGACTCAAGTTCATTCTTTTGCATGTGGCTATCCAGTTCTCCCAGCACCATTTGTTGAAAAGACTCTGTCTTAGTCTGTTCAGGCTGCTATAACAGATTACCATACACTGGATGGCTTAAACAACAGATGTTTATTTCTCACTGAGGTTCTGGAGGCTGGGAAGTCTGAGATGAAGGTGCTGGCAGAGTCAGTGGTGAGGGTCTTCTTCCTGGTTCATAAACAGTCTGTCTTTTTGTTATAACCTCGCATGGCAGAAGCGGGAGGGGCCTTCTCTTGGTTCTCTTTTATAAGGGCACTAATCCCATTCATGAGGGCTCTGCCCTTATGACTTAATCACCCACAAAGGCCCACCTACAAGTACTGTCATACTGGGGATTAGGTTTCAACATATGAATTTTAAAGGGACACAAACATTCAGTCTATAGCAGACTCTTTTATTTAAAAATTTTTTAAAAATTGTGTAAAATATATATAACAAACATCTCAGTAGTGTTAAGTACATTCACATTGTTGTGCAATCTCCATAACTCTTTTCATCTTACAAAACTGAAACTCTGTACCCTTTAAAGAACAACTTCCCATTCTCCCCTTCTCCCAGCTCCTGCTAACCACCATTCTCCTTTCTGCCTCTATGAATCTGACTACTCTGGGTACCTCATATAAGTGAACTTGTACAGTATTTGTGTTTTTTATGACTGGCTCATTTCACTTTCCATAACGTCCTCAAGGTTCATCCATATTATACCATGTGTCAAAATGTATTTGTGTGTGTGTGTGTGTGTGTGTGTGTGTGTGTATGTGTGTGTGTGGACCATTTTTAAAGTCTTTATTGAATTTGTTACAATATTGCTTCTGTTTTATGTTTTGGTTTTTTGGCCACAAGGCATGTGGGATCTTAGCTCCCTGACCAGGAATTGAACCCGTACCCCCTTCATTGGAAGGCGAAGTCTTAACCACTGGTCTGCCAGGGAAGTCCCAGAATGTCCTTTTTTAAAGCTGATTAATATTCCGTTGTATTTGTATGCTGCATTTTGTTTATCCCTTCATCTGTCAATGGACACTTGTGTTGTTTTCATTAGTCTATCGTGAATAATGCTGCTGTGAACCTGAGTATGAAAATATTTGTTTGAGACACTAACACTGATTTTACTTCTTTTGAATATATACCCAGAGTAGAATTGCTGGATCATATGGTAATTGTATTTTTAAATGTTTGAGGTACTGCCATATTGTTTCCCATAGCAGCTGCATCATTTTACATTTCCACCAGTGGTGCACAGGGGTTCCAGTTTCTCCACAACCTCGCCAACACTTGTTATATTCTCTCTCTCTTTTTTCTTTAATAGTCATCCTTATGGGTGTCAAATGATGAAAAACTCTTTTTGCCCCACTGAATTGTCTTGGCGCCCTTGGCAGAAATCAATTGACTATAAATATGAAAGTTTATTTCCAGAGTCTGAATTCTGTTCCATTGATCTGTATGTCTGTCCTTATGTCGTTACCACACTGTCTTGATCACTGTGGCTTTGTAATAAATTTTGAAATTGGGAAGTGTGAGTCTTTCAGCTTTGCTCTTTTTCAGGATTACTTTTTGGCCATGGTGGATCCCTTGCATTTCCATATGACTTTTAGGATTGGTTTGTCAATTTCTGCAAAAAAAATAAGCCAGCAGGATTGCATGAAATCTGTAGATTAATTTAGATAGTATTGCCATCTTAACAATATTAAGTCTCCTGATCCATGAACATGAGTTGTTCATCTCCCATATACGTAGGCTTTCTTTAAAGTCTTTCAACAATGTTTTGTAGTTTTTAAAGTGCAAGTCTTAACACTTCTTTCGTTAAGTTTATTCCTAAGTATTTCATTCTTTTTGATGTTGTTGTAAATGGAATTATATTCTTAACTTTATGTTTGGATTGTTTGTTAGTAGTGTATAGAAAAGCAGTTGATTTTATACATCTATCTTGTATCTTGCAACCTTGTGAAACTTGTTTATTAGTTCTCATAGTTTTGTGTGTGTGTCTGTGTGTGTGTGTGTGTGTGAATTCTTTAGGGTTTTCTATATGCAGGATCATGTCATCTGTGGATAGAGATAAGTTTAGTTTTTCTTTCCAATCTAGATGCCATTCATTTCTTTTTCTTGCCTAATTGCCCTGGCTAGAACCTCCAGTACAGTGTTGAATAGAATTGGCAAGAGTAGATATCCTTGGATCAGATTTCTAATGTTTAGTGGTTTGGAAATATGTATTACTGACAGTGCTCCTTTGAGAACTTGAAAATCCAGCTTTGTGTCCTCCTGTAGTAACAAAAGTAATAAAATTTCTTCTGTTGGAATTTAGCATGCTATTTATTTTTTGAACATCAAGGCACAATAGATTCTAGCTTGGCTTTTTCCAAAACTTTAATGCCTCTATTCTATTAACTTATGGGTATAGTTGAGTAAGAATGAGTAATCAGTACATTTATATTGTCTTTGCCTCTTAGTCTTGGCTTGGGGTAATGCTTTATAGTTAGAACACTTGAAGGAGGTTTATAATTTGTAATAGATATAGTTAAAACCAGGGATAATGATTGTGGTAGGGTGAAGGAGAGGTAGTGATTTTACTACTTTTGATAACTTAATTCCACACCCAACTTCTGAAGAGTATATTTTCTTGTTTAGATTTATTCCCTACAGAAAGTGGTAGAAGTAACTCTTCCATACTTTATTCTTTTTTTTTTTAAATAAATTTATTTATTTATTTTTGGCTGCGTTGGGTGTTCGTTGCTGCGCGCGGGTTTTCTCTATTTGTGGTGAACAGGGGCTACTCTTCATTGCGGTGCGCAGGCTTCTCATTGCGGTGGCTTCTCTTGTTATGGAGCACGGGCTGTAGGCTCACGGGCTTCAGTAGTTGTGACACGCAGGCTCAGTAGTTGTGGCTCGCAGGCTCTAGAATGCAGGCTCAGTAGTTATGGTGCACAGGCTTAGTTGCTCTGCGGCATGTGGGATCTTCCTGGACCAGGGCTTGAACCTGTGTCCCCTGCATTGGCAGGCAGATTCTTAACCACTGCACCACCAGGGAAGCCCTATTCTGTACTGTAGATTTTGTCAGTACTTAGATACCCAATTCAGAGAACAGAATTTCTTTCATATATTGAGCATTTCTTGAATATATTCTGTATCTATTGTACTTTGCCCTGTCGGAGAAGACATGAAATAAGTATAAGAGCATATTTATTCTCTGAATGCTTACAAGAGATTTAGGAAGATCAAGTATATGTACTTACTTTGTACTGCTGTGTATTTGTGCTGCAGTGTATATGTTCTGTCCCCCTCACTAAATGTAAGCTCCTTGGGATAACCATCTTTGTATTGACATGGTATGTATCATAGTGCCTCACATGTACCATGTGTTTATTATGAATTTTTAAAATTAATGGAGCTACGAAACCAATATAAGACTACAGTTAAATACTCACTGAATGGCATAACCAATCAGTATTGTTGAATTTCAGAAGTAACAATGATCAGTGTGTACTGGATTTATTAGGGAAGGCTTCATGCAAGAGAAGGTAATTAAGAGGGCTCATACAGGATGAGTAAGAACTGAGCAAGGGGAAAGAGCATTTCAACTAGGTGTCATAGTTTGGAGGTCAGCGAGTGGATCATGTTGATTGGAATAGAAAATTGGTATCGGCTTGTAGATAGAGAGAAGGGTGGATAAATAAGGAACATTGTGTTTTGGAGGCCTTAAATGCCAGTTTGAAAAGTTTGCTCTTACTCCATTTGACATTAGAGAACCATTGAAATTTTTTGAGCTAGGATGTTTTGGGGCAAAGCAGTACTTTAAGATTTACTTTATGATAGTATGTATTATGGGCTGGACGTATTGGGAGACCATTTAAGAGGGTATGGTAGTAATTCTTCTAGTCTGTTGAGTCCTTAAAAACAGAGTTTTTTGTTTGATCTTTCATGCCCAGCATAGTGCCTAGAGGAGAGTTCAAATTTTTGTTCTTTGGATGCATAACTGTATGGACTAAGTCATCTGGGCCTGGGTTGAGCTGTTAGCAGTAGGAAATATGCATATGAGAAACATTTTGGGGAAAAAATTGAGATGACTTGTTTTCTAAGAGTATAAAGGGTGTGGGTCAGTTCAAAGATGACATTAAAGTTTCAGCATAGGTGACTAAGGAGTAGCAGTGCCATCCCTAGAAATGGGGAAGTCATTTAGGGGAAGAGAGGAGTGAGAAAAGGGATAGTCATGAGCATGTTTTTAGACTTGTTGAGTTTGAAGTTGAAATACATAGTACACAGGGTTAGAAAGGCTCAAATGAAAACTGAATTCTGAATGTTTGAATTTAGATGTCACTATGAAGATATTATTGTTTGAGCAGTAAAAATGACTGGACTGATACAACACTATGTGTGTGCATGGGTACAGAGGTTGTGGGCATGTATACAAGTATACACACTCTTGTACACTAGAACCCAGTATGTGTGTTAGATTGTGTATATACTAATCTGCTTGTTGGTGTTAGTGGAATGATGAGGACTGATTCTTGGGGTGAGCAGAGGGAAAAAAAAGGAAGCTAAAGAAGGAGAAAGGAGAGGAACAGAGAGGTAGAAGATCTTATAGTACAAATTTGCCAAGGAGCTTTTGTAATTTATCTTATGCTTCAATATAATACTTTCAATAGTAATAACACTGTTACTAACAATAGTAGTACTCCTGTATGACTTGTTGAGTGCTTACCATATGCCAGACACCTAGCTAGACATGCTATCTCTTTTTACCCTCACAACAAATCTGTGATGTCAGTACTATTATATCTTCTTTTTACTGATGAGGAAACTGAACTCTAAAGAAGTTAAAACTTGCCCAAATGACTTGAACTAATAAATAATTAGGAGATCCTGTGGTTTTAAATCTGACTTTTTGGACTCCAAGCCAAATGTTCTTTCCATTATACCAAAGGTTTGTGTGTTTAATTTCTTCAAGACAAGGACTTTATCTATAGAAAATCAGTCCTTGATAAAGGCTTATTAATTAGCAGGCAGTGATTGGACAGTAATGTTTCCTATTAACAAAATCTGCATGTACTTTGGATGTTATTGCTTCTACTTTTCTACATGGGTATTTATATTTATAGTGTATTAGGAGGTAACACTTTCTGATTGCATGCTGTGGATGTTAATTTAAAAGAAGATATCAGTTCTTTCGTTTCTGAAAGTGCTTTTCAGTATTTTTGTTAAACTAATATAAACTTCTTTTAGAAGTTTTTCTGATGCACTCCTCAGATCATTCATACATTTGCAAGGAAATAAGAAGGGCTGACATTTTCTTTTATTTCAGGGGATATCATTTTCAATGCCCAGTACCCAGAGCTGCCTCCCGACTTTATCTTTGGAGAAGATGCTGAGTTCCTGCCAGACCCCTCGGCTCTGCATGTGAGTACTGCAGGCCTGTTTGGATGATCTCTGTTTGCTGAAAGGAGAATAAAGTTAGCTTTTGATAATTCTTTAACAGATACATTTGCTGAACATATGGATTTTTTCCACCCCTTTTTTCTCTGTCCTATGAAATAAGTGTAACTCGTTATGTGCCAAAATAATAAGAGATTTTTTTTCATTGCAGTTTTACTTTCAGACTATTTTGAATTAATGAAAACCTCTAGCATATTGGTTAAAATATATTTACTTCAGCTGAAGGAGACATGTTGAAAACATTTTCTTTGTTTTAACTTAATATTTCATGCCTGCAATCAATTTTCTAATGTTTACTAACACTTCATCACGGGGCTTGTTAGGGGAGTGTTTCTTGGCTCTTCAGGAGGCCTTTTTTTGTATAGAAGTGAAAGTGGCAAATTTGGACTTACATCTGCGTTTTCTCAGTATTATTATCAGAAGGGTAAAGACCAGATTAAGTGTTCTTTATTAAGCAAGACCAAAAACTTTGTAGTTGAAATAAAATGTTTCTGGATTTAAAGCAGAGAAAAGGGTGGTAGTACTTGTCAGAGCACATGTGGTTTGTATAAAAAATGTTTTTTTCATGGCTAGTGGAGAAAAGCATGTGCCATTTTGTTTAAAAGGTCTGACCAGACAAAATGTCTCTCTCTTTCCCTTCTCAAGTTTGAATTTGCTATGATGCCTATACCATAAGAGGTTCTATTATTGTTCAAAAACTATGTTCTTAGTTTTGTTTTTTGGAAATTTTTTTTTGTCTCATTGAAGTTTTGTAATTAAAAGTTTGAGGACTTGCTTTGAAATCTTGTCCCCCCTCCCTTTTTTAAAAGGGAAGTATTAAACAGGAAGTACTAACCCACACCTAAAGAATTATCTTAAATTTTGGAACACAGCTGTAAAAATACAGTTGGCAAGAGTAGGATGGGTTTGTTGCAAAATTTCTAATAATTACACATAAACTGTTACTTTAGTTGATTTTTTTAAAAATTGTAGTTTAAGTATGGTCCCTTTAGATGCTTTGTGTTACAAATTCACCCCATATTGAAGCTGAAGGCCTTACCTGGAGAAGATAAGGCAGAAGTACCCCTACAGATCTGTCCTGTATTAAATACGCCCAGTGGAAGGTAGCATATGCTAAATGCCAAAGATATATTACAGGCTAAGAGCTCCAGAAGTTTAAAGAAGCTTGTCAGAAAAGGCTTTGTTGCGGAGGTGAAACTTATAATAATACTTGAAGAATGGAACAAAAGTGGGGAGTGTGGCACAGAGTATTTCAAGGAAGGGGAATGACATAAACAAATGATATGTATAATATATTGTAGAAGAAGGTACTTGACAGGTTTGCTGAAGAGTACGTTAATATAAGGAAGGGCTAGAAAAGGTTAGAAAGATAACTTGGGATAAGATTGTGGAATGCATTGAATGCTAGGTTAAGAGCCACTGAAGGAAATGATACTTGGAGAATTATCTAACAGCAGTGTGGTCTGTATAATGGATTAAGAGAGATGGAGGACTGTTGTAAAAATCTGTGGGGGGGGAGGGGCTTTGAGCTAGCATGATGCAAGAGGGAACACTATGATGGAAAGGATAAGAAATATATGTTTACAATTTCTCTTTTTGGAATTGCCCTTAAAATACAAGGCACATCTTCAATATTAGCAGGACTGTGGGTATAGACGTTATCTTCCTATCTATCTGTCTCTCTCTCTATTTATTTTGGTGAGAGTATAGACTTTAAAAGCTAGAAAGGACCTTAAGTTTTATCTTATTCCACTTTTCTGTTTTAATATTCAGGAAATCGACCTAGATTTATTTTATTTTATTTTTTTAACATCTTTATTGGAGTATAATTGCTTTACAATGGTGTGTTAGTTTCTGCTGTATGACAAAGTGAATCAGCTATATGTATACATATAACCCCATATCTCCTCCCTCTTGCGTCTCCCTCCCACCCTCCCTATCCCACCCCCTAGGTGGTCACAAAGCACAGAGCTGATCTCCCTGTGCTATGCGGCTGCTTCCCACTAGCTATCTATTTTACATTTGGTAGTGTATATATGTCCATGCCACCCTCTCACTTCATCCCAGCTTACCCTTCCCCCTCCCCGTGTCCTCAAGTCCATTCTCTACGTCTGTGTCTTTATTCCTGTCCTGCCCCTAGGTTCTTCAGAACCATTTTTTTTTTTTTTTAGATTCCATATATATGTGTGTTACCATACGGTATTTGTTTTTCTGTTTCTGACTTACTTCACTCTCTAGGTCCATCCACCTCACTACAAATAACTCAATTTCGTTTCTTTTTATGGCTGAGCAATATTCTATTGTATATATGTGCCACATCTTCTTTATCCATTCATCTGGGAAATCGACCATATTGTTGTGTTGGAGTTGATATTATAACTTCACTCTTCTGATGTTTAGCTTTTTTTTCTTTTTTTTATAAGTGTAAACTTCTTATTATTTATTTACTTATTTAATGGTGCATATTTTATTTTATTTTTATTTATTTATTTATTTGGTTGCACCGGGTCTTAGTTGTGGCAGGTGGGCTCCCCAGTTGCGGCTCGTGGGCTTCTTAGTTGTGGCTCACTGACCCCTTAGTTGCAGCACACAGGCTCCCTAGCTGTGGCATACGAACTCTTAGTTGTGGCATGCATGTGGGATCTAGTTCCCTGACCAGGGATGGAACCTGGGCCCCCTGGAGTCTTAACCACTGCGCCGCCAGGGAAGTCCCCTGATGTTTAGTTTTGAGTGAAGTTATCATAAATGTTTTTGAGACATTAGCTGAAAAAGAACAGCCAAAAAAATAAAGCACTATATCTAAAAGAAAGATTACAAATCTAGGGGAACACCTCTCTTTAGCTATAGTTTATCTAAGGCCTCAGGCAGGTTACCCAGTGCTTCTTTATGGACCAGTCAGCTGGACAAGCCTAGATAAGCAACCAGGATACACCCTGCACTAGCTGGGTGAGGTCTACACAGCTCTGGAGGGTGCCCTGTATCTTTGCAAAGAACGGTTTGAAGTAGCTTAAAGGATACACATAAGGTTAATAAAAATATATGAGGTGCTCTAATCCATCTGATGAAGCCACTTTTTTCTAAACTCAGACTCTTCATTCAGGAAGGTGAATTTCATTATGGACTTTGAGATTCTCAGCTGAATGGAAAGTACTAGATAGATACCAGATCTAGAGATAGGTATCTCATAGATATCAGGGAATCATAAAATTATTGTTAGGATCTTAATGGTACAGTTGGTCCCACTTCTGGTTTTACACTTGTTTTGTTTTACACTTGTTTTGCTAGAATAATTTAGGAAGCCTGTTAAAAATACAAATTTTTGAACCTCACTGGACATACTGAATTAGATAGATGCTTTAGGGAGCCGCAGAGTCATTAAGTTCCTTGGGTGATTTGTATGTGTCAGTCTGTGAACTGCTATTGGGAACCACTAACTGAATCCATCTCTTACAGTAATATCTCCAATAGAAGGCCATTTGCCTTTGCTTGACATTATTTCCAGTGAGGTATCATTTTCCATTTTAGGAATAGCTCTGATTTTTTAAAAATAACTTCTTCATTGAGACATAATTTATATGCCATACAATTCACCTATTTAAAGTGTATAATTCAGTGGGTTTTTTTTTAACATCTTTATTGGAGTATAATTGCTTTACAATGGTGTGTTAGTTTCTGCTTTATAACAAAGTGAATCAGCTAGACATATACATATATCCCCATATCTCCTCCCTCTTGTGTCTCCCTCCCACCCTCCCTATCCCACCCCTCTAGGTGGACACAAAGCACCGAGCTGATCTCCCTGTGCTATGCGCTGCTTCCCACTAGCTATCTGTTTTACATTTGGTAGTGTATATATGTCCATGCCACCCTCTCACTTCGTCCCAGCTTGCCCTTCCCCCTCCCTGTGTCCTCAAGTCCATTCTCTACGTCTGCGTCTTTATTCCTGTCCTGCCCCTAGGTTCTTCAGAACCTTTTTTTTTTCTTTAGATTGCATATATATTTGTTAGCATATGGTATTTGTTTTTCTCTTTCTGACTTACTTCACTCTGTATGACAGACTCTAGGTCCATCCACCTCACTACAAATAACTCAGTTTCGTTTCTTTTTATGGCTGAGTAATATTCCATTGTTTATATGTGCCACATCTTCTTTATCCATTCATCTGTGGATGGACACTTAGGTTGCTTCCACGTCCTGACTATTGTAAATAGAGCTGCAATGGACATTATGGTACATGACTCTTTTTGAATTATGGTTTTCTCAGGGTATATGCCCAGTAGTGGGATTGCTGGGTCATATGGTAGTTCTATTTTTAGTTTTTTAAGGGACCTCCATACTGTTCTCCATAGTGGCTGTATCAATTTCCATTCCCACCAACAGTGCAAGAGGGTTCCCATTTCTCCACACCCTCTCCAGCATTTATTGTGTGTAGATTTTTTGATGATGGCCATTCTGACTGGTATGAGGTGGTACCTCATTGTAGTTTTGATTTTCATTTCTCTAATGATTAGTGATGTTGAGCATCCTTTCATGTGTTTGTTGGTAATCTGTATATCTTTGGAGAAATGTCTATTCAGGTCTTCTCATTTTTGGATTGGGTTGTTTTTTTGATATTGAGCTGCATGAGCTGCTTGTATATTTTGGAGATTAATCCTTTGTCAGTTTCTTCATTTGCAAGTATTTTCTCCCATTCTGAGGGTTGTCTTTTTGTCTTGTTTATGGTCTCCTTTGCTGTGCAAAAGCTTTTAAGTTTCATTAGGTCCCATTTGTTTATTTTTGTTTTTATTTCCATTTCTGTAGAAGATAGGTCAAAAAGGATCTTGCTGTGATTTATGTCATAGAGTGTTCTGCCTATGTTTTCCTCTAAGAGTTTTATAGTGTCTGGCCTTACATTTCGGTCTTTAATCGATTTTGAGTTTATTTTTGTGTATGGTGTTAGGGAGTGTTCTAGTTTCATTCTTTTACATGTAGCTGTCCAGTTTTCCCAGCACCACTTGTTGAAGAGGCTGTCTTTTCTCCATTGTATATTCTTGCCTCCTTTATCAAAGATAAGGTGACCATATGTGTATGGGTTTATCTCTGGGCTTTCTATCCTGTTCCATTGATCTATATTTCTGTTTTTGTGCCAGTACCATACTGTCTTGATTAATTTCAGTGGTTTTTAGTTGTGCAACTATCACCACAGTCAAATTTAGAACATTGTCATCACCTCTAAAAGAAATTCCAGACCCATTAGCAGTCACTTCCGTATCCTCCCCACCCCCACCTGTGTTCACTCTCAGCAATAACTAATGTAGATTTCTCTCTGTGGATTTGCCTATTCTGGATATTTCATATAAATGGAATCATATAATATATGATCCTTTGTGACTGACTTCTTTCACTTAGCATACTGTTTTCAGTGTAACATGTATCACTTCATCATTTTTTGTTGCCAAGTAATATTCTATTGTATACATGTACCACATTTTATTTGTACTTTTGTCAGTTGATGAACATTTGGGTTGTTTCCACATTTTGGCTATTATAAATACTGCTGTTGTGTGGACATATTTTTAGTCCTTTTGGATATATAGGAGTGGAATTACAGGGTCAAATGGTAACACTATGTTTAACTTTTTGAGGAATTCCCTGACTGTTTTCCAAAGTGTCTGTACCATTTTACATCCCCATTAGTGGTGTATAAGTGTTCCAGTTTCTTCACATTCTCACTAACACTTATTGTTATCTATCTTTATGATTAGACTCATCCTAGTGGGTATGAAGTGGTTATCTCATTGTGGTTTTTGGTTTGCGTTTCCCTGATGGCTAATGATGTTTTGCATCTTTTTCTTTGTTAATTGGCCATTTATTTATCTTCTTTGTAGAAATGTCTATTCAAATCCTTTGCCCATTTTTAAATTGGGTTATTTGTCTTTTTATTGTTGAGGTGTAAGTGTTCTTTATATATTCTGGGTACAAGTTCTTTATCAAGATATATGACTTACAAAATTTTCTCCCATTCTGTGGATTTTTTCACTTTCTAGATAGTATTGTTTGAAGGGCAAAAATTTTTAATTTTTAGGAAGTCCAAGTTGTCTTTTTTCTTTTGTTGTTTGTGCTTCTGGTTTCATATCTAAGAAACCATTGCCTAGTCCAAGTTTAATAATTTTTGCTCTTACTGTGAGGTAGGGGCCTTGCTTTATTGTTTTACAAGTGGAGATACAGATGCCCCAAGCACAGTTTATTGGAAAGACTATCTTTTCCTTATTGAATTGTTTTGGCTTTCTTGGCATTCTGAAACTCAGTTGACTATAAATGTGTGGGTTTGTTTCTGAATTCTCAATATGTATACCCGTACCACACTGTCTTGCTTTCTGTGACTTTGTAATAAGTTTTGAAATTGGGCAGTATGAGTTTTTGAATTTTGTTCTTCTTTTCCAAGATTGCTTTGACTAGTGGGTTGCTCTCATTTCCATATTAATTTTAGGATCAGCTTGTCAATTTCTGCAAGGAATCCAGCTGGGATTTTGGAAGAGATTGCATTTAATCTGTATATCCAGCTAGAGATTATTTCCATTTTAACAACATTAAGTCTTCTAATCCAGGAACATGAAATGCCTTAACATTTTTAAGTCTTTCGTTAATATCTTTTAATTTTGTAATTTTCAGAGTACAGGTTTTACACTTGTTTTGTTAAATTTATTCCTAAGAACTTTATTGTTTTTGTAAATAAACTTGTTTTTAATTTCATTTTCAGTTTCACATTGATACTATACAGAAACAATTGATTTTTGTATATTGATCTTGTATCCAGCAACCTTACAGCTCTAACTTTTAACATAAAGTTTTTCTTTCTATTGAGCAGAAATCTCTTTACAGAATTATGTTCTTCATCTTTTTCTACTTTTTTGATGTAAATCAGTTTGTTGTGGAAGCTGGGTGATTACATATTTTGATATTGAGATCTGGTCATAAAATACTGATATTGCTTTTCCTTTGATCTCTTAAACTCAACTTAAAGTGTTTCATAAGATAGAAATGGAAGCAGCATTGCAATTAGCTTACAGTATGTCTGGGAGCTTCTTTTAAGATCAACATTCATAAATTGTAGTAAATTTCTTAAAAATTTGCCTCATTGCTCTACATTATATATGCTAATAATTTATTCACCAAACCATGTAAGGTAATATTAATTGAAAGTTATGACCTAAGGCCTAAGCAATGGAGATAAAGCCTGAACTCTACACCATATGAACCAGCAATCCCATTCCTGGGCATATATGCAGACAAAACTATAATTTGAAAAGATACGTGCACCCCTATGTTCATAGCAGCAGTATTTACAATAACCAAGACATGGAAACAACCTGAATATCAGTCAACAGATGAATGGGTAAAGAAGATGTGGAACATATATATAGGAATATTACCCAGGCATTAAAAAGAATGAAATAATGCCATTTGCAGCAACATGGATGGACCTAGAGATTATCATACTAAGTAAAGTAAGTCAGAAAGAGAAAGACAAATACCATATGATATCACTTATGTGTGGAATCTAAACTATGACACAAATGAACATATCTATGAAACAGAAACAGACCCATAGACATAGAGAACAGACTTGTGGTTGCCAAGGAGGGTATGGGGGGAAGGGAAGAATTAGGAGTTTGGGATTAGCAGATGCAAACTATTATATATAGGATGGAAAAACAGCAACATCCTGCTGTATAACACAAGGAACTGTACTCAATATCCTGTGATAAATCATAATGAAAAATAATATTGAAAAGAATATATATATGTATAACTGAGTCACTTCACTATACAGCAGAAATTAACACAACTTGTAAATCACTGTACTTCAATTAAAAAAAAAAAGCCTGAACTATACTCTAGATGTGTTCTCTGGTTAGCAGGGTTAGCACACTACTTTATTTAATAGACAATATGAGAAAATCATGTGAATACAACATAGTACATGGCAGAGGGAGCAGTTAATTTGGTTTGGGGCTGGTGGTGGAAAGTTTTTAATACAACAATAACATAATCATCCAGTTAATCTGTGCTTAGAAGTATTTTTCAGGGACACTTAAGAAGAGTTGATTCTTGGTTGGAGAGGTTGTTTGTAGAGCTTTTTGCTGTTTGCACTTTTGCTTTGAGCCTCAAGTCTGAAGCATATGCTGATTAAAGAGCTGTCCCTGCCCTATAAGTGAATTTGTCAGTGACTTTGCTTTCACTCTGTTCTGTCTTATGTGTTTGCCATACTGTTTCATCTGTCATATTGTAACTAAGAGGCTGACTTATTGATGCCCTCCTTTATTAATGAAAAAGCATAAAAATCAACAAAAGACAAATTGGGGAAAATCCTATCTGTGGGTATTTATTGATTACACACTGTGTGTCCAACACTGTGTTATATGGAATTTGACCTCAAGGAGGCTAAATTTTAGGGAGACATAGATACGTGAAAACAAATGGCCATAGGTGTATATACTTCAGTGCTGGAATACTTGATACCAAGAAGTGCTGTGGGATAATTACATAGTGTTTTCACATATATTATATAATATGAGAGGAGAGGGTGATCACTAAATTAAGACAGAGGCTCCATTAAAATGAAAAAGGGGGCTTCCCTGGTGGCGCAGTGGTTGAGAATCTGCCTGCCAATGCAGGGGACACGGGTTCGAGCCCTGGTCTGGGAAGATCCCACATGCCACGGAGCGGCTGGGCCCCATGAGCCACAATTACTGAGCTTGCGCGTCTGGAGCCTGTGCTCCACAACAAGAGAGGCCGCGATAGTGAGAGGCCTGCACACCGCGATGAAGAGTGGCCCCCACTTGCCACAACTAGAGAAGGCCCTCACACAGAAACGAAGACCCAACACAGCCATAAATAAATAAATAAAAATTAAAAAAAAAATGAAAAAGGGAAAATTATCATGGGTTGGAACTGCAGGATTAAAATCATCAGAAAGAAGTTGGAACTTGTGCTGAACTGTAAGTGATGGGTCTGCTCTAGCGGTTATAATTGCTTCTCCTTCCATTCTATTCTGTGCTCACTCTTTTCCTGCCACACAGGCCTCCTTGCTATTCCTCCAAAAGTCTGAGGACCTCCTTAGAAACTTTTTATTTGCTATTTACCAGTTTCATTCCCTTCTGCCTGGAACCTTCTTCTCCCAGTTATCTGAATGGCTTGTTCTCCTCCTATCTTCAAATGTCATTATATAAGAGAGGCCTGCCCTGACATCCCTATGCAAAATAGTAGTAACGCTCTCCCCATTACTTTCTCATCATTATCCTGCTTTATTTTCTTCACTGCACTTCATCACCATTTGATAAATTTGGGGCTGCTTATTTATTAGGGTATCTGTTTCTGCTAAGGTGACCAACTGCCCTGTTTGTCCCAGAGTGAGGGATTTTCTGGGATTTAGTATGTTCACTGCTAAGACGGGACAGTCCCAGGTAAACTGGGATACATGATCACCTTTGTTTATTCACTGGATTGGAAGCTTCTTGAGAGAATGGAATTTGTTTTCTTCACTGCTGTTTCCTAGTGTCTAGAAGGGTACCTGGTGCATAGAGGTGCGCAGTGTGTATCTGTTAGATGAACAGTTTGCCTTTAAGGTTCTGTATCCTTAAGGGACTTATTGGTTTCCAAGACTAGAAAATGTCTTAAATGAAAATTTCAAACGAGAAGAAAGAGATTCAATTTTTGAGAAATTTGTAGGATAAAAATCAGTTAACAGAAACTCTGAAGCTGTGATTTTTCAGCCTCGCTTTTGCAACACCGTGTGGTGTGTTCAGCTGCCTTAGAGGGTATTGTGAAATTCTTTCCCCCCAAAGTAATAGTGATAATTCACTTTAATTTAAAATAAAATTGCATAAAGGAGGAAGGGTGGATCATATATTTAAATGAGAAGAACATGTTGCAATTATAGCATGGTTAGAAACCACTGATATCTGACTTCCTAGTTTGAAGAAGATGACGACGATTTTGTGTTTGCGACAAGCATCTTCAGGGTAGGGGACCTAACGCTACTGCAGGTACTACCCACTGGTTGTGTAATTATTTCACTGACTCTGTTCTGCTTGTGGAATATAAGTGTAGAAAGAGTAGTGTGCTCACACCTTGTTACTTCTCCTTCCCTGCTCTTCTCTGTGCTACCTAAAGAAAGACATCTTTTGAATGTGTCCATGGAAAATAGTGTACGTATCCTGTGTACATAAAAGATATTTGAAATATATGTGAAGAAAGCACTAAGCTGAGATAGACTGCATGGCCCACTGTTCACAAATGCCATCCAGATGTGTGGTGCTGCTGTTCCTCGACACTTCCATTGCCACGGCCATTAACATATTATAAAATAGAACGCTCTGCATTTTTCAAATATCTGTTTAATGCCTCAATTGAGGCCTATAAAAGACTCATCCTTCACCCTCAAGCTGGACATAATGCTCAAGACAAATAAGTGAACAGAACCCCAGCCTCGGGAGATACGAGCAGGAAATAGAGGTATGTGCACACGGTGCTGGGGGGACATGTAGGAGGAGCAGTTTATCAGATCCATGGATAGTAAGTGTCAAGGACTTAGAAACATATTATTTGGTTGTTTATAAATAATACACATTTTATGTAACTTATTGAAGAATAACATGCCTACAGAAGAGTGTACAAATCGTAACTACCTAGCATGGCGAATTTCCAGAAAGTAAAGACATTATGTAATCGGCACCCAAATCAAGAAACAGAACATATCCAGCTTCCAGAAGCCCCACTCATGCCCTCTCCCATCACTGTGACCACCTTGCCCAAGAGTAAACACTGTGCTGACTTTCTCACCATTATTAATTTGCCTCTTTTTGATCTTTCTGCAAATGGAATCAAACAGCATGTACTTGTGTGCCTGACTTCTTTCATTCAACATTTATTTGGGAGCTTTACCCGTGTAGCTGTTGTTGTTGCCTGCTCGTTGCTCATAGTGTTTCACTGTGTGAGTGTACCACGGTTCATTTATCCATTCTAGTGTTGATCAACATTTGGATTATTTACATTTTTTTTTTGCTGTTGTGAATAGTGCTATTATGAATATTCTGCATGTCTCATTGGACATATGTGTGCATTTCTGATGGGCGTATACTGAAGGGCGGACTCACTGGCTCACGTTGTGTAGAGGATTAAGGAGAGGACTGTTAATATATACACATGTGCATATACACATAATTTTGATGGTATGTGTTATCAATAAGTCTTTAAAAATACAGTTGTAGAAAAACAGAACATCTTGAAAGTACAAACAGGGTACACTTAAAATGAAACTTGACCATTTTGTCAGTCAGCGTTCAGTCAGGAGACAGAAACCATGTCAGTAATTTGAGGAGGGCAGAGGAAGAATGCCCCAAAAGGAACAAACTGGGAAGACCCTTTTCTCATGGCTCCCTGCAACCCCCCAAGGCTGAGACTCTGACCTCCTTGTTGGAGAGGGTGTGGCTACAGCCCCCTGGATGATGGAGACCCTCACTTGGGGGTTCTGGTAGGCCAAGGCTGGCAAGTAGAAATGGGCTAGGTGCCAGTTAAACGGGCTGGAGGGTGAGCACTGCTGGGTCTCCTGTGTGCCTCTAGCAGCTGCACCATAGGTGCAGCTCTGAAAAGTGCACTAGAGCCAGGGTAAGAAGCTCCCTTTCTGTCACACCTTGCACCGTCCCTCCATCACTTTCTATTGACAAGCTAAACGTTGCACCAGCTGACAGAGGAAACATGTTTACAGGGCTCAGTTCCAGTTTCATAAGCAGGACAAAGAAGAGTAGATTTGGGAGATGAGAGGCAATAAGGGAATAACCAGCACAACTATGTAACACCAAACTTACCTTCCAGTTTATTTTTTCTGCTGTGTCTAATTTGCTGTTAAACCCATCTAAAGAGCTCTTAATTTTAGGTAATATATTCTTCAATTCTACAATTCCATTTGGTTCTTTTTATAAGTTCTTTAGTGAATTTAGCTTTTCATCTATAGTTTTCTCCATTTTCTTGTACATACTAATTGTATTTATTTTCAAGTCCTTATGAACCAATTCCAATATCTGAAATATTCTTGGGTCTATTTGTTTTGCCTGCTTTTTTTCTTTATCAGTGATATGATTCTGTATTTGGTGTTTCTAGTTGTTTTGAGTGGATGTCAGACATTCCAGTTCAAAAACAATAGAGGCTCCAGGTGATGTTCTTTTCTTCTAGAGAGAAAGTTCATTGTCCCCTCTCATAGGCAGATACACGTTGACCGATCACCTTAATCCAGACAGGGACTCTGCTGGGTTGAGGCTGGTTTATGGCTTTGGTAAGGGTACGTCTACCTCTGCTTTACTACTGTTCCTGAAGTAGAGCTCTTCAGGGTTTTTAACCAAGAGTCTGGAGTGGCCACTGTCCTTAGACCCTTTTAAGTGCTTTGGCCAATAAAATATTTTAAAATAGATACCATGTTATTTATCAAATTATTTGAACACCTGCACAGCATGGATCTTTGCCCTGAGAGATCTCATATTCTAAATTTTGTCTTGTTAAGCCTGCTGGTAACTCTGCTCTGCTTTTCAGAAGTGGTTCCTTAATTTTTAGCTTCTTGCCCTTGGGCTGCCCCAGAATTTATCAGATGTCTTGAGGGGAACTGGCTGCATGTTTGAGGTCTCTCAAGACTCTGTTTTGATGATTTTTCTGAGTCCAGCAGCAACTTTGTGCTGTGCAAAGCCTGGTTTCTCAGCCTCCTTCCTGTGCCCAGAATTTGCAAATGTCCCAGGGATACCTCTCCCTGATGCTCTCTCCTTTCTGAATTCTCAGCCCCTCCAGTTCTCGTTGCTTCAGCAGACGTCGAATACCTTCAACTATCTGGCTTTCTGGTTGTTCTTACTGAGACTGCTGGTTTATACAAAGCCACTCCATCTGATCTGGAAGCATAAGTCAGTTGTCCTACATATAGTTTTGCCCTTTACTGACTTATATACACTATTGATACTATGTATAAAATAGATAACTAATGAGAACCTACTGTACAGCACAGGGAACTCTACTCAATGCTCTGTGGTGACCTAAATGAGAAGGAAATCCAAAAAAGAGGGGATATATGTATACCTATAGCTGATTCACTTTGCTGTACAGTATAAACTAACACAATATTGTAAAGCAACTATACTCCAATTAAAAAACAAAACAAAACAAACAAAGCAAAAGTACAAAACCTTAGTGGACCATAAATACCACTTCCTATGTTGGCAAGAATACAGAATTAAGAAAAATCATTATTAATAATAAAAATACTTAATGTTAATAAAATTTCAATAACATTAATAAAAATTATTAAAATGCCAAAGAACAGTGTACTTCTTCCTTTCTTACGAAAACCTAGATTTTTAAAAAATTTATTTATTTATTTATTTATTTATTTATTTATGGCTGTGTTGGGTCTTTGTTTCTGTGCGAGGGCTTTCTCTAGTTGTGGCAAGCGGGGGCCACTCCTCATCGCGGTGTGCGGGCCTCTCACTATCGCGGCCTCTCTTGTTGCGGAGCACAGGCTCCAGACGTGCAGGCTCAGCAATTGTGGCTCACGGGCCCAGCTGCTCTGCGGCATGTGGGATCTTCCCAGACCAGGGCTCGAACCCGTGTCCCCTGCATTGGCAGGCAGATTCTCAACCACTGCACCACCAGGGAAGCCCAAAAACCTAGATTTTAAGTTCCAATAGATTTTCCTAAGGTGGAAAGAAATAAGGGTAAACATTATTTAGAGATGGCATCTCTGGTTCTCTTGATCTGAATGCAGCTTGGATTCAAAGGATGCATCAATGTATGATCCAAGTGAATATGAGAAAATTATGAGAAATTTCGATGCAAACTTGGTTTATGTGCTGATGAGTTAAAAACTCTGTATTTCCACCATTATCTATTTTTACTTACCAGCCATGGAAACATTTTATGAGGTAGGAAATATGCTGATATTGTTATTCTTTGTAAAATGTACCTCCTTAGGGGAGACAGTGGAAGGCCCCTGGTCTAGGAATGATGATTTATGAGTTCATCTATTTTTTCAAAGGTGTTGCTACCATAACCAACTGTGGAATAAGATGAGTATTAATTTATACACATATGCATACACACATATCATTTTGAAGGCATGTGTTACAAACAAGGCTTTTAAAAGCACAGTTGTAGAAAAACAACATCTTGTAAGTACAAACAAGGTACATTTAAAATGTTCACTCTTGAAGTAAGTCAGAAAGAGAAAAACAAATACCGTATGCTAACACATATATATGGAATATTAAAAAAAAATGGTTCTAAAGAACCTAGGGGCAGGACAGGAATAAAGATGCAGACGTAGAGAATGGACTTGAGGAGATGGGGAGGGGGAAGGGTAAGCTGGGACGAAGTGAGAGAGTGGCATGGACTTATGTATACTACCAAATGTAAAATAGATAGCTAGTGGGAAGCAACCCCATAGCACAGGGAGGTCAGCTCGGTGCTTTGTGACCACCTAGAGGGGTGGGATAGGGGGGATGGGAGGGAGACGCAAGAGGGAGGAGATATGGGGATATATGTATATGTATATGTATAGCTGATTCACTTCGTTATAAAGCAGAAACTAACATACCACTGTCAAGCAATTATACTCCAATAAAGATGTTAAACAAAAATAAATACCAAAAAAAAATGTTCACTCTTATAAGACAAATGAAAAAAAGGCAAACCAAGTTATTTTTTGAAATCTAATGGCAAATATAACATTTAGCATATATTGCCAGTTCTGATTTACTCAAGTGAATTTGTAAAAATGCTTTTGGGAAAATGAGGTACTGAACTGCGTGCGTGTGAAGCATTTCAGTTCAAAAACTGCTTATTCAGAGGAGTTACTTGATGATCAGTTTTGAAGATTATTCATTGTCTTTGGTTGGTCATCTCTGTCATCCTCTCTTTATCACCTTTTTTCCTCTCCAGCACTCTTCTCAGAGTTGGATTTTTAAATTATAACAGGGTATTTTTATTATTAACAACATATAAAATACAGATAAGTACCAATAAAAACAAATCCTTAACCCCACAGTTTAGAGATGAGTATTATTAACATTTTAGTGGATTTACTCTCAGTATTTTTCTATGTCTTTGTCACATGCATACATGTCCTTTACAGTTTTCAATATATATTCTTTTACCTTACATATTATTGTAAGCATTTTTCCTTTGACATGATGAATTCGTCTGAAGAATCTTTTAAAATTGGCTTCTGTTCTTTTGCCCTGTCCCTGATGGTTAGTGCATCCCCAGGAACATAAAAAGTGTATCTCAAACCAGTCCTTTTTCTTTACTTTCAAGTTTGTTTTTCATCGAAAACAATGAACTTCACTTAAGTGAAATGGGAATAATTTGTGAATTGTTAATACCTAATAGTTGGTGATTATAATATTACTTAATATTACAATAACTTGCTTAAAAAAGTATATTAATTCATCATTGTAAGTCTAATTTCTGTGAACAGTGATTCTACCCACACTTCTCTTAAGAAAATAGAGGTGAAATTAAGGTTTTAGTGAAATAACATCCAAGTTGTTTTTGGCTAACATGTATACAGCATTGAGTAGAGATAAAGAACTCTACCTTTCAAGAGGACTTTGATTTAATTGGAGAAACAGAACTTAAACATAAATAGAGAAATATTGTAGCATATTGTTACAATATTGTGTATTGTCATAACACATTATCTATACCTCTGTAGCACTACTATTTTGTCCAGTTGTTGTTTGTTTACATTTTTTGTCTCCTCTGCCATTCCGAGAGCACCTTGCAGGCAGAGACCATATATATATATATATATATATATATTTTTTTTTTCTTAACATCTTTATTGGAGTATAATTGCTTGACAATGGTATGTTAGTTTCTGCTTTATAACAAAGTGAATCAGTTAAACATGTACATATATCCCCATATCTCCTCCCTTTTGCGTCTCCCTCCCACCCTCCCTATCCCACCCCTCTAGGTGGACACAGAGCACTGAGCTGATCTCCCTGTGCTATGCAGCTGCTTCCCACTAGCTTTCTGTTTTACAGCTGGTAGTGTATATATGTCCATGCCACTCTCTCACTTTGTCCCAGCTTACCCTTCCCCCTCCCCGTGTCCTCAAGTCCATTCTCTACGTCTGCGTCTTTATTCCTGTCCTGCCCCTAGGTTCTTCAGAACCTTTTTTTTTTCTTTAGATTCCATATATATGTGTTAGCATATGGTATTTGTTTTTCTCTTTCTGACTTACTTCACTCTGTATGACAGACTCTAGGTCCATCCACCTCACTACAAATAACTCAATTTCGTTTCTTCTTATGGCTGAGTAATATTCCATTGTATATATGTGCCACATCTTCTTTATCCGTTCATCTGTCGATGGAGACTTAGGTTGCTTCCACGTCCTGGCTATTGTAAATAGAGCTGCAATGAACATTGTGGTACATGACTCTTTTTGAGTTATGGTTTTCTCAGGGTATACGCCCAGTAGTGGGATTGCTGGGTCATATGGTAGTTCTATTTTTAGTTTTTTAAGGGACCTCCATACCGTTCTCCATAGTGGCTGTATCAATTTCCATTCCCACCACCAGTGCAAGAGGGTTCCCTTTTCTCCACACCCTCTCCAGCATTTGTTATGTGTAGATTTTTTGATGATGGCCATTCTGACTGGTGTGAGGTGATAACTCATTGTAGTTTTGATTTGCATTTCTCTAATGATTAGTGATGTTGAGCATCTTTTCATGTGTTTGTTGGCAATCTGTATATCTTTTTTGGAGAAATGTCTATTTAGGTCTTCTGCCCATTTTGGATTGGGTTGTTTGTTGTTTTGATATTTAGCTGCATGAGCTGCTTGTATATTTTGGAGATTAATCCTTTGTCAGCTGCTTCATTTGCAAATATTTTCTCCCATTCTGAGGGGTGTCTTTTCGTCTTGGTTATGGTTTCCTTTGCTGTGCAAAAGCTTTGAAGTTTCATTAGGTCCCATTTGTTTATTTTTGTTTTTATTTCCATTTCTCTAGGAGATGGGTCAAAAATGATTTTGCTGTGATTTATGTCATAGAGTGTTCTGCCTATGTTTTCCTCTAAGAGTTTTATAGTGTCTGGCCTTACATTTCGGTCTTTAATCCATTTTGAGTTTATTTTTGTGTGTGGTGTTAGGGAATGTTCTAATTTCATCCTTTCACATGTAGCTGTCCAGTTTTCCCAGCACCACTTGTTGAAGAGGCTGTCTTTTCTCCATTGTATATTCTTGCCTCCTTTATCAAAGATAAGGTGACCATATGTGTATGGGTTTATCTCTGGGCTTTCTATCCTGTTCCATTGATCTATATTTCTGTTTCTGTGCCAGTACCATACTGTCTTGATTACTGTAGCTTTGTAGTATAGTCTGAAGTCTGGGAGCCTGATTCCTCCAGCTTCGTTTTTCTTTCTCAAGACTGCTTTGGCTCTTTGGGGTCTTTTGTGTTTCCATATAAATTGTAAAATTTTTTGTTGTAGTAATGTGAAAAATGCCATTGGTAGTTTGATAGGGATTGCATTGAATCTGTAGATTGCTTTGGGTAGTATAGTCATTTTCACAATGTTGATTCTTCCAATCCAAGAACATGGTATATATCTCCATCAGTTTGTATCACCTTTAATTTCTTTCATCAGTGTCTTATAGTTTTCTGCATACAGGCCTTTTGTCTCCTTGGTAGGTTTATTCCTAGATATTTTATTCTTTTTGTTGCAATGGTAAGTGGGAGTGTTTCCTTAATTTCTCTTTCAGATTTTTCATCATTAGTGTATAGGAATGCAAGAGATTTCTGTGCATTAATTTTGTATCCTGCTACTTTACCAAATTCATTGATTAGCTCTAGTAGTTTTCTGGTAGCATCTTTAAGATTCTCTATGTATAGTATCATGCCATCTGCAAACAGTGACAGCTTTACTTCTTCTTTTCCGATTTGGATTCCTTTTATTTCTGTTTCTTCTCTAATTGCTGTGGCTAAAACTTCCAAAACTATGTTGAATAATGGTGGTGAGAGTGGACAACCTTGTCTTGTTCCTGATCTTAGAGGAAATGGTTTCAGTTTTTCACCATTGAGAACGATGTTGGTTGTGGGTTTGTCATATATGACCTTTATTATGTTGCGGAAAGTTCCCTCTTTGACTACTTTCTGGAGGGTTTTTATCATAAATGGGTGTTGAATTTTGTCAAAAGCTCTTTCTGCATCTATTGAGATAATCATATGGTTTTTCTCCTTCAATTTGTTAATACGGTTTATGACATTGATTGATTTGCATATATTGAAGAATCCTTGCATTCCTGGGATAAACCCCACTTAATCGTGGTGTATGATCCTTTTAATGTGCTATTGGATTCTGTTTGCTTGTATTTGGTTGAGGATTTTTGCATCTGTGTTCATCAGTGATATTGGCCTGTAGTTTTCTTTCTTTGTGACATCTTTGTCTGGTTTTGGTATCAGGGTGATGGTGGCCAGAGACCATATCTTAACTCATCTTTAATTTCCCTAATACTTACTTGTGGTATAGGCATTTAGTAAGTACACACTACTAAGGTTTGTTTTGTTTTGTTTTTAAATGAATGAATATGCTAAGTACCACATTAATGGTACAGGAGTTCTGATGAAGTGTTGATTATTGTGCCTTTATGGTCATCTGAGGCTTTATGAGGGAAGAAGGGTTTTAGCTGGGTCTTTAAGCAGCGGTAGGATTTAGAAAATGAACATAGGTAATGACACTGTAGTCAGGAAGACAAAGCTACAGTGAAGTATCACAAACCAAGTATGGCATGTTGAGAGCATTGAGCAAACCAGTTTTCTTTTGTTTTTTTTTTAATTGAAGTACAATTAATTTACAATGTTGTGTTAGTTTCAGATGTACATCAAAATGATTCAGTTGTGTGTGTGTGTGTATATGATATTCAATATAGTTCCCTATGCTATACAGTAGGTCCTTGTCATTTATCTGCTTTATATATAGTAGTGTGTGTATGTTAATCCCTAACTCCTAATTTATCTCCCTCACAGCGCTGTCCTTTTTGGTTACCATAAGTTTGTTTTCTGTCTGTGAGTCTATTTGTGTTTTGTAAATAAGTTCATTTCTATCACTTTGTTAGCTTCCACATATAAGTGATATCATATATTTTCCTTCTCTGCCTGATTTACGTAGTATGATAATTTCTAGGCCCATCCATGTTGCTGCAAATGGCATTATTTTGTTCTTTTTTATAGCTGAGTAGTATTCCATTGTATGTATATACCACATCTTCTTTACCCATTTATCTGTTGATGGACTCTTAGGTTGCTTCCATGTCTTGGCTATTGTAAATAGTGCTGCAGTGAATATTGGGGTGCATGTATCTTTTCAAATTAGAGTTTTCACTGGTTATATGCTCAGGAGTGGGATTGCAGGATCATATGGTAACTCTATTTTTAGTTTTTTAAGAAACATCCATACTGTTCTCTACTGTGGCTGTACCAATTTACATTCCCACCAACAGTGTAGGAGGGTTCCTTTTTCTCCATACCCTCTCCAGCATTTATTATCTGTAGACTTTTTAAATGATGGCCATTCTGACTGGTGTGAGGTGATACCACATTGTAGTTTTGATTTACATTTCTCTAATAATTGGTGATATTGAGCATCTTTTCATGTTCCTGTTGGCCATCTGTTTGTCTTCTTTGGAGAAATGTCTATTTAGGTCTTCTACCCATTTTTTGATTGGGTTGTTGTTTTTTTTTGATATTAAGCTCTATGAGCTGTTTGTATATTTTGGAGATTAATACCTTGTCAGTCACATCGTTTGCAAATATTTTCTCCCAGTCTGTAGGTTGCCTTTTTGTTTTTTTTATGCAAACCAGTTTTCTTGGAGTAGAGTTTGCATAGGTAAAGAATAGAAAATATTGTTATAGAAGTAGATGGAAGCAACATTGTTAGGGGTTTAGGATAGAAACGATTATTCATTACAGATTTAGGCTGTGATTTTAAGAAACTGCTGCAGTCTTAGGTTTTGTTTTATTTTGTTTTCCTTTTTAAAAAAATATGGTTTACCAAGACATGCTTTTGTGAGATATTCATGATCTGAAGATATTTTTTCCCCTGTGCTATTAAGAATTCCAGAAATTTTTGATGCCTTTATTTTTTAGCCACCTGTTGGTGAGTACACTTCTGGAAATAGTTATGAGCTTCATATGTGTACATTAGTTTTTCAGAGGAGTCAAATTTTATTTTACATTTTTAAAGAAAAATGTGTACTTGATTGTTGATTATGTTCCCTCAGAATGTCTAAATTGATTATTTCCCATTCTCTACTTGTTTCAAAGGCTAGTCTTACAGCTAGCTTACTTTGTGTGCTGTTGGTATGCAGGGCCTTATGAGTGAAGGGCTATTTATTTTTTAATAAACTTGTAATTTTTAGAACTTTCAGTTTTAGAACTTTTAGCTTTAGATTTACAGAATAATTGCAAAGATAGTACAGAGAGTTCCTGTGTACCCCACATTATTTTGCCTATCACTAACGTCTTACATTACTATGATACATTTGTACAATTAATGAACCAATATTGATTCATCATTATTAACTAAAGTCCACACTTTATTCAGATTTCCTTTGTTTTCTCCTAATGTCCTTTTTCTGTCTAGGATCCCATCCAAGATACCACATTACATTTAGTTCTTTTGTCTGTTTAGGTTCCTGTAGTTGTGACAGTTTCTAAGACTTTCCTTGTTTATGATGACCTTGACAGTTTTGTGGAGTACTGGCAAGGTATTTTATAGAATGTCTCTCAACTGGGATTTGTCTGATATTTTTCTCATGGTTAGACTGCGGTTATGGGCTTTCGGTAGGAGGACCTCAGAGGTAATGTGCCATTTTCATCACATCATATCGAGGGTGCATACTATCAATATGACTTATCACTGTTGATATTATCCGTAATTACTTGGCTTGAGAGAGTGTTTGTCAGTTCTTTACTGTAAAGTTACTCTTTTCTCCTCCTTTCCATACTGTCCTCCCTAGAAGGGAGTAACTGTGTGCAGGCCACACTTAAGGATTGGGAGGTATGATATACCTCTTTAACGGCAGAATATCTACATAATTTATTTGGAATTCTTCTGCATGGGAGATTTGTGTGTTCTCCCACATCACTTATTTATATCAGTATGGACTTATTTATTTTGTACTTTGGGTTACAATCCAATACTGCATTATTTATTTTGCTGCTGAAATTGTTCCAGCTTTGGCCACTGGAAGCTATTCAGTTGGCTCTTGTATCCTTTTGACATGCCCCCATTATTATAGGTTTGTTTGTTGGATCACTTTCTTACTTTAGAGCATGACAAGATGCTGAGGCCCATCTTATCTCTTTCCTGCTCTTGTCTTAGAATCAGCCATTTCCCCAAGAAGCCCTAGTTCTTTTAATTTTATTGGAGAAAGGTATAAGAAACCAAGAACTGAGTGCTAAGTGTGCTTGTTGCTACTGGGGTGTCATTCCTTTTGGGTCCTCTGAGCTAACAGAGCAAGGAAACACACATATCTATAAATGTTTGTATATATTAACCATTTGTATCTATATTAAGTGAAACATGATTTTATACTGATTTCTCCAACTCTATTCCACAACCACGTGGATCATTCTAGTCTCTGGAAAGGGTTATTTTAAGATATCGTTTGTGTGTCCTGATCTCTGCTCTATTGTAATACTATTTCCAGCTGCTTATTTGTTAGTTAATTCCTTCTACAAGCATGTATTGAATCTGTACTATATTTAAGCCTTTGTACTAGGTGTTAGGAATACAAAGATGAGTGATTGATGTAGTTACGCTTTCTTCAGTACATGTTTATCAAATACCTCTGTGTCAGCCCCTGTGCTCCATGCTCATAGTTCAATAGTAGAGAAAATGTGGCTGCAGATAATTATGATATAAGGTAAAAAAGAAAGGTAATAACAAAATTCAGATGGAGAAGTGCTTCAAGAAGGGAAATCACACAATGAATTGTATCAATTAGAACCTGGTAGCATTCAAGTGCCAGAAAATGTCACCGAACTGGCTTAAGTAAAAAGAGGATTTATTGGTCCACATAACAGAAAAGACCAGGGATAAAGCTAGCTTGGGGCATGACTGGTTTTAGGATCAAACAGTGGCATCAGGGCTTTGCTCTGCCTCCTGCTTTGCTGACATTGTTCTCACACCCTTCATAGCATCTCCTAATACCTCTAGGTCAACATCACAATACCAGAAGAAGAGCAAATCTGACATCATGACCAAAAGTCTTAGAATTGAGACTTGTTAGTCTTTTTTGTTTGTTTGTTTTTGTTAGTCTTGATTAACCTCACTTGGGTCATCATATCCATGAACATTGTTGCCTGGGGGATAGAAGGTGATGGTCAGCCTAGCTTTGTACATGTGCTCCATTCCTTTCACAGGTGTTGGTTTTATGATTATTAATTGAGCTATACATTTTTGTTTTGTGATGTTGTCTAAATATTTGTTATATTTTACAATAAAACATTTAAAAAATAATTGAATACATTCAGCATTCAAAAATTAATGTAATTGCTCATATTCAGGAAGTCCAGTTAATCCTAAGAAGGTAGTATAAAGAAAAGCACTTCTAGATACATCATGGCAAAATTACAGAAAACCAGACAGTAAGAAAAATCTAAAAATAGCCAGAGAAAACAAAAGAGTAACTGTTAGACTGTTAGTTGACTTCTTATGGCAACATGGAAGATAGACGACAGTTTAATGATATCTTTAATGTGATGAAAGAAAAACACAACCATTTAAAATTTGTATCTAGCAAAAATATTCTTCAAGAATTTAAGTGAAATAATGACATTTTTAGGTAACAAAAGCAGAGTTCATCATCAACAGACCTTTACTAATTCTTCGGGGAGAAGAAAAGATTTCAGTTGGAAGATTAGAGATGCAGAAAGGAATGAAGAACAACAAAATCAGTGAAGGGAGATAGCAGTAAAGAGGGGATAAAATTATAAATCAGCCAGAAGGTATTTCAACTACACCTATCTTATACATTTTGGTGGATGTTAGCACTTACATTCCCAATAAAATTTATGTAGGCACATATTAAAATTAAGTGACTTTTTCTTGGCGTTTACTTGGGAGTGGGGATGTGGGTGTCTATAGGGTGAGGAAAAAAATAGCATTAAAGCTTGGCTTTACACAGGGTCAACTTAATATTGACCATGTCTGCCATCCGTCCTTCTACTCTTCTGTTCTTGTATTGCTTTGTGTAATACTGTGATTCTTTCGTGGGGACCACTGGAAATATACTGAGCCTTCTATCTCCTGAAGATTCTAATTTAGGTATTTAGTCTAGGTTAGAGCCTGGGCAGCAGTGGTTTTATTATTATTTTTAAAAATAAATTTATTTATTTATTTTTGGCTGTGTTGGGTCTTCGTTGCTGTGCACGGGCTTTCTCTAGTTGCAGCAAGTGGGGTCTACTCTTTGTTGTGGTGTCAGGCTTCTCATTGCAGTGGTTTCTCTTGTTGCAGAGCACGGGCTCTAGGCGCGCAGGCTTCAGTAGTTGTGGCTCGCAGGCTCAGTAGTTGTGGCGCATGGGCTTAGTTGCTCTCTTCGTTGCAGTGTGCAGGCTTCTCATCGTGGTGGCTTCTCACGTTGTGGAGCACGGGCTCTAGGTGCACAGGCTTCAGTAGTTGTGGCTCGCGGGCTCTCAAGCGCAGGCTCAGTAGTTGTGGCACACGGGTTTAGTTGCTTCGGGACATGTGGGATCTTCCTGGACCAGGGCTCGAACCTGTGTCCCCTGCAGTGGCAGGTGGATTCTTAACCACTATGCCACCAGGGAAGCCCCACCAGTGGTTTTAGAAAGCCAATTCTAGTGTACAACCAGGGCTGAGACCTAAGGGTACTGAAAACAAATATGGTTGAGATAGACCTGAATTCTAGTTTTAGCTCTGTTGATTACTGTGTGGTTTATGCTGGCCAAGGTACTTAGCATCTATACATTTATTTATTTATTAATAAAACTGCTAATATTAGTACCTCTATCTCACAAGGCTGTTGTGAAGAATAAAGAAAGTAACATTTGAATGGAAAAACGGAAATAAAACTAGAGGTGTAGAAGCCAAAATGACCAAGGGCAATGTATAATCTTAGCTATAGAAGGTTTAGCAGATGTTTGTATTTTCTGAGAAGTCCTCTGGTTTCCCTTTATAACTCAAAGCAATTTATTCTGATCTTTGAGTTTGCATTTCAACTCATATAGAAGTGAGGTTTTGTACTTATTGAAAGTCTTTAGGGTTGGGATTATTTTGCTATACTTGGATTATCTACGGGGATGGGAACATTAAAAAGGAAAAGAATATTATAAAATTTGAAACTGATTCTAATGTATGCTTTCTCCAACATTTTTAAAAAGCAAAAAAAAAAAAAAACAACAAACCCTTAGCCATTTAAAACAGTTTTTCAAATAAATTATCTGTATCCGGCTGAGAATTTTATGCCAAACTGCGGCCCCCACACAAGCTTTGGAGAGCCAAGATAGTTAAACCTGCAAAGTAAAGTGCCAGCTCAAACCTTACAATGGTCTGATGTAATCACTTAACCAGAGAATGGTTTGTAGCCTTGAATTGACAATGACTCAGTAGACCCTGTATACATTTTTTAAATGTTTTTAAGTTGTCGGGATTATGAAAATACCATAGAAGCACAGTATTATTATAAGCAAAACATTCAGCATATTTAATGCAGTTTCTTGAATATGTTTCAAGAACATTTGTGAAGAAGCCAGATTGAAAAGTAAGAAGTCTGGATTATTATAGATTTTTAAAAGAAGGACAGCTAATTACTTACAGTATCTAAAATATAGTGTACCAGAAATGATCAGTCACATTTTTAAATCAAAGGAGTCCTTTAGAAGATTTGAAAAAATTAATTGGTAAGAATAGTAATTAATATAACAATTGTAGATAATTTGTATGTTTAAAGGTACATTTTAAAAGGATTTATTTCTTTTATTACTTTGGAGATGTTTGCAAGGTTAACATGAACTTTTTAGCACAGTCAGCTTCTATGGGAATTATTTTAAAAATGTAAAATTTGTCTCAATGAAACTCGATTTAATTTAAAAATTAGGTTATTATATTAAAAGTGTAAGTTAACCATTTGTTTTACTTTCAACCCCTACCTAGGTAATACTACTAAACCCAAATTCACTAAATCCACCCACATTAAATTTAAAAGCATTTTAGGGTCAGGAAAAGATGAAATAACTGTTTCCAACATTTGAGTTTGTGTGTTTGTCTTGATATATGAATAGAACTGACTAGAAATAATTTTGGTATTAGTTATAGACTTATGTTATAAATGTATCTTTTGTAACTCATAGTGAATAAATCATAGGCACCCTTAATTATATTTTTACCAAATCAGAAAATCCGTATTAGTAATTATCAAACTTTTAAGACTAAAAATAAACAGCTGAAATACTCTCCATGAACCTAATGACTTCCACTTCCTGAAGAGAGCCTAGGAGCCATTTCTCAGTTTTTTTGTTAGTACTTTTTTATACCTTTTTATTTATAACTATTAAAATTGTGATCTAAATTTTTGTGCTATTCTGCAACATGCCCTGTGAGAATTTTTTTCCTAAGAAAATAATGCAGTGTAAGACGTTAATAACATTTAAGATAAAGGATAAATGGAGATTTTGAAAACTGAGAAACTCTTTTAGCTAGATTGAAAAATTACGATTAGTTTAATGATATAGCTTTTTTAACTTTTAGCATAAATTTAACTAGCGATTTTTAGAAATCAAAGCAAAATCTTAGATATAATTTTTAGAAATAAAAGCAAAACAAAATTCTTTGTAACTATAGAATTGCCTCATTTTAAAAAAACTTTGTATTATGGAAAATTTCAAACATATATAAAAGTAGGAAGTATTATATAGTGAATCCTCATGTGTCTGTCACCCATAATAATTGTCAGCTAATAATCAATCTTGTTTTATCTGTACCTTCATCCACTTACTCCCTAGCATACTATTATTTTTTTTAACATCTTTATTGGAGTATAATTGCTTTACAATGGTGTGTTAGTTTCTGCTGTATAACAAAGTGAATCAGCTATACAGATACATTTATCCCCATTTCTCCTCCCTCTTGCGTCTCCCTCCCACCCTCCCTATCCCACCCCTCTAGGTGGACAAATCCTGTACATTTTGTCATTTCATCTGTGAATATTTTGGTATGTTACTAAAAAAGATAAGGAATCTTTTAAAAAGCATAACCAAAATACCATTATCTTGTCTAAAAAAATTAACAGTAATTCTGTAGCATTGTGAAATAACCAGTGTTTAAATTTCAAATTGTCTGAATCAAAATCTATGCATTATGATTAATTTTTATGTCTTTTAAATATCTTTTAACTTGTAAGTTTTCTCTGTCTTTTTTCCCCCATTTGCAATTTATGATTGAAGAAGCAGAGATATTTGTCTTATAAAATTACCACAGACTAGATTCTGTTGATTGTATTCCCACGGCACAGTTGAACATGTTCCTCTGCATTTCCTATGAATTGGTAGGTGGAAATATGTCCCAGATTTTGTGCACCTTCAACCACCTGGTATGTAGTCACAAACCAAAAATAACCCCCACCCTCCCAAAAAAAGAGGTTCTGAATTTTGTTGTAGGGACTACATGCTGTAATGTATACATGAGCTATAGAGGCATCTTTAGTTTTTATTTAGATAATTGTAAATAATGCATGACTGAAGATTAAAATTTACAGTGACACTGGTTATAGCAAAATGAGGCAAATGTTTGTATAGTAGATAGAAAAGAACTATCAAAAGCAACAGAAGGATTATTAAGGTAAAGTATCCTGGCCTCATTCATTTTAAGGATAGCCTATTCACTTAAAAACCTCTAATGATCCACTGTATATATGTACCACATCTTCTTTATCCATTCCTCTGTTGATGGACATTTAGGTTGCTTCCATGTCCTGGCTATTGTAAATAGAGCTGCAGTGAACATTGGAGTGCATGTGTCTTTTTGAATTATGGTTTTCTCTGGGTATATGCCCAGTAGTGCGATTGCTAGGTCATATGGTAGTTCTGTTTTTAGTTTTTTAAGGAACCTCCATACTCAGCCATAAAAAGGAACAAAATTGGGTCATTTGTAGAGACGTGGATGGACCTAGACTGTCATACAGAGTGAAGTAAGTCAGAAAGAGAAAAACAAATATCATATATTAACGCATATATGTGGAATCTAGAAAAATGGTATAGATCTTATTTGCAAAGCAGAAATAGAGATACAGATGTAGAGAACAAATGTATACATAGCAAGGGGGAAGGCAGGGGTGGGAGGAATTGGGAGATTGGGATTGATACATGTACACTATTGATACTATGTATAAAATAGATAACTAATGAGAATATACTGTATACCACAGGGAAACTCTACTTGATGCACTGTGATGACCTAAATGGGAAGGAAATCCAAAAAAGAAGGGATATATGTATGTGTATAGCTGATTCATTTTGCTGTACAGTAGAAAATAACACAACATTGTAAAGCAACTATACTCCAATAAAAATTAATTAAAAATATTCATTTTTTCTCTAAAAAAAACACCTCTAATGATATCACTGTTTTTAAATACATACTGGCAGTGTAATATGCTCTCATAAAAATGACCTTGATTCATCGGGAAAGGTGAATTATATTTAATATGGCTTATTTTTAAAGAATAACAACAACTAGAGAGTCAGCAGTATGGCACTTAAAGGATTGAAGAATTATGTATCATAGCTGTAAAATATGGTGTTATGATTAATCTGCAATTCTTGTTAATACTATATGTAAATATGTACATTTTAAAGATAGGAGTCATATATAAAAATTACAGAAATTCTGCTTTATCAATAATAACTGGGAAATAAGGTATACTGGTTAATCAAATATTCAGACTCATAAAAATTTACTGTGGAAGTTATATATAGATCACCAATTCTTTTAAAATAATTGATTTTTGATAAAATACCCTTTACACTAAAACTAGAACATAATTTGATCTTTTTTTGATGATTCAGAAGCTTTTAAGGGGCTGTTTATAGCATCAGAATTATTATTAAGCTTGATTGTCATGATGTTGTAGCTGCGTAGTAGAGTTGATTAATACAGATTTCCAAAGTTATATTAACTCCCAGAGAATTATCACTGGATTAGGAAAGCCCAAATGGGCTTTGTGACTGTGGTGTTCATAGAGAGCCAAGCAAAGAGACTTATAGGAACCAGTATGCATGGATATATGTGAGTGGCTGCAGACATAGATATATATTTACATATGTGCACATGTGCACATATTACTGTTAAATTTATAATGAATATTGTTAAACACATAACACATATATACCGACTTGTGACATGTGCAGCCATTACCAGTACTGAGGAAATTGCAAATTGAAGGAATTTGATCAAAATTTACCAAGAGGAAATTGGCTCTGAAGCATAATGATTTTGGCTGGAGAAGATAGTGATCCTGGCACAGTACACTCTCTATTTCCTTGTGAGGGCTCCAAGATGACAAGAATTAGCTACATAGAGGCAGATGCTTGGTAGTTTTCTGGAAGCACAATTATAAGGTTTATGAAAAACAGGAAGATCAACAGCTCATGCAGGTTTTTTGAACGGGGAACTGATTTAATGTGCTATTTTGTACCCCTTGGACCTTGTCTGTTGAGCCATGATAATTTGATTTTGTTTTTAATAATTTTTTAATTCTTATTTTAAGTGTGCTAGCTTTTGGAAAGATATGATTTCTTAAAACGCTTTTAAGATAATATTTTTCAGACTGTTCAAACTTTTAATGATTGATGACTATAATTAGTCATATTGCAATATTGTATTTTCAGAATTGCTGTCCCGTTTTCTTTTGTCTACTTCTGCTCTTAACCGCGGATTAGCTTGGCTCCCAAAAGCCGGTGTCTTTATTTACCCTGGAAAATTTTCGGATCCTTTAATATATTTAACTTAGTTTATGATGAATTGAATAGTAGCGATCATTCATTTGACAAATAATTTGAGTGCCCACGTTGAATAGCCTATGATGTCTAGTACATCCCTTGTGCAAAGATCAATAAGATACTGTCCCTGTTCTCAGATAGTTTATAGTCTAATAGAGGGAAGATAATATGAAAGAACTGTATCACCCAGACAGTCATTCTTCATGAACATTAGTGGGTGCATTGAATAGGAGAATTTTCTTTTTATCTTTAATTTTCAATGCCTGAGGAACTTGAGCCATTCGTTTTGCATTTTGCTTATGTGACGCCAATAAACACCTTATGTATCTACCATAAGTGAAGGAAGCAAGGAAGGAACTAAAAAATATCTTGGTAAATTCCCTAAAGTCTTAATTCAGGTGTTGCAAACTCAGATGCCTAAAGGAGCCAGCAGGTAATACAAATGAGTGAAAAAGATCAGTGTATATAGCACAGTGTATAGCAGGTCACAATCACCACAATTGGTGGTGATTGTGACCTGCTGAAGTGTGTATGTTTTGTCTAAAGATTTTCAAAAAAAAATTTTGTGTGGGTCAGAGAAAGCATGTCTGCAGGCTGAGGCTGCCAGTTTGCAACCCCTCTGTAATTCCTTAATATAAATGGAACCATCATAAAAGCATTTGAGAGGAAAGATGTGATTTAAAATTGAACACAAATAAATACTCCCAATTTAAGAATGATGACACCATTTGGTAAGCTATTTGGTGTTTTTTTTCTGGGGCATAGATGACATTGGATTAGGAATGATGGGATCCCAGGAGGAGCTGCCTGGAAGATATAGATCTAGGCAGATGAGGGGATCAAGTTTAGTAGATTCTACTACTGTAGGAGAAATAGGAATTCACAAGAATGATCTTGGCTCTCCATTGTTGAAGATTTTTTTCTTTCAGGGTATGGATAGCCCTGGATTTCAGGTGTTAATTATTGTTAGAAGCAGGTCACAGGTCTGGAGACACGTTCTGTTACTTCCTGGGAAATATGCAGGGCAACTTGAATGGAAAGTTCTAGTGGATGGAGTCTTTAGCCATCATTTAAACAGTGGATCTTATGTGAAAGCCTAATGAGTTTATGTGAAATTATTTGGGTCTTTGATCACAATAAGAAAATTTGTCGGAAAGATGATCAAACTTCCTGGGTTTCTACCTTGCTATCAGAATGTCTGAACGTGACTCCAAAAATCACGAAACAGATTCTCTGGGGCCAAGGAGTGGGTATCACTCCAGGCTTACTGAATCAGTGTCTCAGAGTGTAAGATCTGAGAATCTGTCTTTTTGAAAGATACTTTTACAGTTATTCTGATGATAGGATGGGAACTACAGCTGTAGGTAGACAAGGTTTCATATACTTGCTGGAAGATGTCAGGTTTCTTTGGTCAATGAAGATTGCATATTGACAGTCCTCTATTGAAGAATTTTTTAAAAAGTGGTGTTTATTGATAGAAAGAACCCCATTCTGTTCGATAAAAGTGTGTTGATGGTAATAGATATTGGTGGCTTAGGATGTAAGGGCGTTGTTAAGGTTCTTGAGGCATTTCATTAGAGGGGTTTGTATCTGTGATTATTTACCCTAACTGAGATCCGGGGAAGATTGTTTGGGTGGTACAATTTGAAGTAGATGCTTTTGTTTAGTTGACTGTGAGGAGCACCACAGTTTTGAAACAACTGATGAGAGGAATGGCTTTGGGGGCTAGAGAGGGATGGTAAGTTTAAGGAAGTGACAATTCATGAAACCGAGTAGTCACTGTGTATTGCTAAGTTGACAAATGGTTTGAGGCTGTCACTGTGGCTGCTTTGTGGGGGCCTATTTTCACTCTCTCTGGAGAGAGAATTTGTGCAAAAGATATAAAGGTTTACTGGTCAAAGCTACACACTTCAAGCTTGGCATGGAGCCAGCATTGATAAGACACCATAGTACAGTTTGTCCATGCTGATTGTTTCACTCAAGTGGAGGAAAGGTAAAAATATCTCCTGTTTACAGGACCATGAAGCCAGTAAAGACCTCCTCTCTAAGCTCAGTGCTAATGAAGGGCTGGGCTGCGGCTTGTTGTATGCCTTCCCAAGACACGTGCCAGTAATCAAAGTGTCCTTATCTGGACTGGAACGGTTGTTCACTTTTCTCCTTCGTATCCTTCAACAGGACTATTGGCTTTTTCAGAAGTCTCGCTTTATTACCCACTGAATCAATTACCTTACTGGTGTTTGAAAAGCTCTGGGATGGGGAACATCTCAGATACCTATTTCAGATCCATTTTAACTAAAAGTGTATTGAATGAGTTGTAATATTAATATATAGGACTGGACTCTTCCTTCCTTCCTCCCTCCCTCCCTCCCTTCCTTCCTTTTAATTTACTTTTTCCTTAAGAGAGATGATTTTAATCATTGTTGGGTTAGTGGAAATAGCTTGATCCTCTGTGTAGATTTTCCTGCAGATAATGTAAGAAGCTGGCTAACTTTTTTCTCTAGCAGAAAACATAAGGACCCACATCAAATCTATACTTTAGATTAAAGGGCTTTTAAATAGTTATGAGTTTATGCATGTCTCCCTCTATTCTGTGTCTTAGAGGAGGTAAAATAGTGATATGGTGTATCAGTACACTTTTATTTCTTCTTTCTTTCTTCTCCTTCTCCTCCTTACTCTTCTTCTTCTGACAGAAAACCTGATTCAAACTGGCTTAAACAATAGAGGGAGTTCATTGGCTTACAGAACTTAAAAGACCAGAGGTGGGCTTCAGATAAGGCTTGGTCCAGTGGCTACAATCATGTCATTTAAGGACCTAGTTTCTATTTCTTTTCTTCTCTGCTCTACCTTCCACTGTGTTGACTTTATTCTCAGTCTCCATATCCACCCAGCGGCTCAAGTCTCTTCCTTTGTGAATATAAAATTGTTACTCCAATTCAGACTTTGTATTCTCCTATCATGGGAGGAAGGAACACTTTTATTTCTCAGATGTCTTTCGTTTTTCTCATTGGGTTTGATTGGATATGTGCACGTAGCTGAATTTCCTAGGTGCATAGGAAATGTTGATGGGATTAGGCAGTCAGGACCTGTGGAGCTTGAAGTGGAGGTTCTTACTCAAAACCCATGCCTGAGAATGGGGAGGGGTGGTTTCCCAAAGGACATTTGGGATTGTGTTACCAGAAGGGAAATGGGTGTTGGAAATCAAACAATAGATGTCTACAAATGTGGGTTTAGACCAAGGACATTATATGGACCTAGGGTGAGGTAGAGTTTTTAGGGGGAAGGATAAAGACATTGAAAGCTCTTACTACCTTGTGTATTGCATTTAACGGATGTCTTTTCCTTTAGTTCCCCTTTAGTTCCTTTAGTTTACATGGCTTTTCCTTCCTTGCTCTTATAGCTGCCTGTGGCTGGGGCAACAAGAAGAGCTTGAGGCAGCCTCCTTTTCAGTTGGAGTTTCCCCTGATCATTCACACACAGACTGTGTTACTAGGACACTGGTTGCTCTAAGCCCACTGGCCAGGAAGGCCCAGGACTGGGATTTTGGCTAAGAGGAAGAGGGTCTGGCAAATACTGCAGGCCTAGAATTAAGTCCAGGGAGCTCAGCTAAGGTGAGGAGAAGCAGTTGTACAGTGTAAATCATTGCAGCCCAGGGGCCAGGTCTAGCTAGGGAAATCATCTAGGGCAGGGGTCAGAAACCAGGGGTCAGAGCTTGCAGGTGTTTGGTTAAAAAATAACAACTTGGTTGAAGCTGTTTGTTCTCTGTCTTGTACCATACTGCTCATTCCTATAGGTCTTTTTGTGATTATCTCTGTGATTAGTTGGAAAGAAATGAGAATCTACCCTGAGGTCTGGTCCTGACTGAGGCAGAAAAAAAGTTGTCTTGATAGGGGAGAATGGATAGGACTCCTGTGATGTTGTGACTCACCTATGGCTATAATACACTCAATGCCAACAGAGGATCACTTCAGTCATCTTTAGCCATGATTTAAATAATTTGCTCCAAGCTTAAAATCTCTGTGCAGATGGGATTCTTAATCTTCTAAGTTTAAAAGACTCCTGAAGACATTTTGTAATGAAAAGTGAAACCCTAACAAAGTGTTTGCTTTAACTAAATGATTGCGGTTAATTTCTTGTAAAGAAACACAGAAGCACACTTTAACTTAAAATAAGCTCACACTGTTGTTTCTTGTAGTACAGCCAGGAAAACCAGTAACAAGCTGTTTCCTTCAAAATCACATCCCTGGATGATATTCGAGCAACCTGGACAATTTAAATGCATCCCCAGGAAAAACAATTTGAATTAAGTTGGAAATCATATTTGCTAATTTCCTTTCTGCCATTGCAATGTTGCCTTTTATTCTCAGAGTCTGAGTAGCCTTGATTGAGAAGGTGTGTGGCATCAGTGTCTCAGGTAAATAGTAACTTTCATTTCAGAGCCACAGCCAATCTTAGGTCACAGAAGGATTTTTTTGTTTGTTTGTTTGTAATTGTTGGGGTCTTAGTAAACTGGATGCATGCACAACTTAGAGGAATTTAAATTTCTTTAAAACACTTTGTTGGCCAGACAGAAGGATTTCTAATGTTTAGGGTTCATTAATCAAGTTTTAGTCTACACTGGCATTTTATCCAAAATTGAACTTAATAATATTATTTATTCGTACTTTTTTTTGAGAAACAGTAGGTGTAAAACTTGAGCATTTTGGCCCCAAATAAATTTGATTTTGTATTTGAAAGATAGCACCTTAAAGTTGTGTGGACAAAGACAACATCTTAGGGAAGAAATAGAGTGGATTTAGTTTTTATTAAATTCAGCACTCAGTGACTTTAGTGTTTCCAGTCTTAGTTCTTTTATATACATTTTGGAAAAGATACCATTCCTATTCTCTAATTGGTTGTACTGTTAAGAGAAGAAAGGCTAGTAAAGGCTCTGGGAAGGGTACTCTTTCTTTTCAAGAATGTTTCACTTGAGGAGGTGGGTTTCAAGATAGAAAATAATCTGCTCTTTACTCTCTTCCTCTTAATAAACAAGGAAGGCTGGATCAAGAGATGTGGTTTGAGATTCCTTTCTTCCTCTGCTCCCTCCCACCTCCCTCCTTGCTTCCATCTCTCCACCCCCAATTCCAAAGAAAGAAACAGAACTTAGAAAATGTGCTGGGTGATCCTAGAGACCTATTTGAAGTGGTAGTTCAGCATGTCATGAGGCTGCATGCTGGTCACTTTCTTTTTAGAGGAGCTGACAGGTAATCTGTAGAGCAACTTCTGATGGACAAGAAGGGATATTACAATTTTTTGAGTTTTTTAAATGGAGCCAAAGCTATAATTTTTAGATACTTTTGTACATTTTAGGTTAAAAGCATGGTTGACTGTGGAAGAAAGCAAACAAGTATGTCAGTTCCAATGAGTCTGTCACCCTAGCACAAAATTGGGATGGTAGAGAAATTCTGGTGTGATGCACCAGTAGGTCATCTCTTGGTAGATATTTGAAGATTCCCCAGAACTCCTCTGTTAATTGGAAGTTTCGCTTACCTAGCAACTGTCGGTGAGGCTGCCTACTGAATGGCATTTCAAAAAATTCAGATTTAGAATTCTTTATTTTGCTTTTTCTTCCTTATGAGCCTGTTGGTTCTATCATGAAATCATGTGGGAAAGTGATTTTTCATAAACTAAGCTATTTGTGTATTTTGATTGATTGTAAGCCAGGGAATGGACTGCTGTATTTTTTTTTTTTTCTGCAAGAAAATAAAAAAGACTTTTAAGAAAAGCCTAGATCACAAAAAGGTTTAAAAAAAAAGAAAAAAAAAAAAAATCCCGGGAAGTTGGTTGTTGATTGAGAGGGAGGTCAGAACCTTGGAGAGCGCTAGAGAAAGCAGGGGCAGAACCACAGCAAAAGCTGCCATGACTGGCCCCAAACAGACTAGATGTTTTTGAGAAGATGGCATTTCCACTTTGCTTATTGTCAAGGTATGTATGATTTAAGGAGATGAATCCCTTTTACTCCAATCATGAGCTGTATACATAGACTAATTTGGTGACTTGGGACTATAGTCTTAAAAACTAGAGAAAATGCTTTTCTTCAGCACATCTTGAAGGTCCTCCAGGCCATTTTATAATTCTGGATTCCTCCTAGGAGGGCCTCCGGGGTCAAGATGAAGATGGTCACAAATAGGAAGGGTAAAAGAAGCATAAGATTTCAGAGAAGTATTCACTACTTATTAGACTACCCCATTTTTTCCAAAAAATAAATTTTATTTTTCAAATGACATCTTAGGTAAAACTTCAACAAAACCCAAACCCAAACCCAAACAAACCAAACCAAACCAAACCAAAACCAAAAGCAGAATGGCAGAGGTGTCCTGGTTAAAACAGGTTAAGAGGTCGGAGTGCCTTCTACTCACATTACTTCAGTAGCAGGCACTGAACACAGGCTGCGAATTGCCACATTTTACCAGAATACATTCAGTTTACTGGTCAGACATAGTTCTTAAGTAAGTGTGAGAATTTAACTTAACTGTACTTTTAGGAATGCTTTTACTAGCCCGTATTAATCCCAGAAGTGGCCTTATATTGGTTGTCTTCTTAGCTATTCATTTGGATGTCACAGATTTGCATCTCTTTCTAATTAACTTCTGTGCTTCCAAGAAGCTACTGAGTTTTCAAGACTGTAATTAACAACAACTTCAAAGGACATGGCAACGTTCTCACATCTCAGACTCAGTCAGCTCTGCTTATAAGAATGAAGAGAATTATTAGAATATTTGAAAATGAAGCCACTGAGGATTATAAAACTACCCTAATTAAAATTTTGCCTTACCAATATTTATTTCTGTGAGTACTCTACAAATTTTATTAGAGCAGAATACAACTCTGATGTTCTTTCCCCTTCCACATGCGCCAGTTTGTTTTTAATAGTTGACTCTTCTCAAATATAAAATGCCAAAACATTAACTACAAGTTAATTATAACTATAAGGGATATGATTGGGAGTGCTGTGTTGTCTTTTTTGTTAGCTACATGACTATAAATACATGAAGGGAAGTTATATGGAAAAGGAAATAGACTTGCTCTGTAGAGTCCCAAAGTTAGTTTCTCTTAATCCAACTTTCCTCTCACCCACTCCCAAATTTATGTTATGTTAACTCTACTTTAAGAAGTTAAGAAGTTGGTATATTTTAAGAAAGTATGAAAAAAATGTTTAAAGTAATTTCACTTAAATTATTTCAGATGCTATATTAGAGGAGTTATAAATACTCAACCCTGTTCTAATGTATAGTGTAGACATTCATTTCTCATAATACTTGGTCCTCTTAAAAACAGATCAAATAGAAAATTTATTTTTGTTATCTTTTGTATTCTCCGGATGAAGTGACATCTTAAAAATTCATGCTGTTAAGTTACAGTTCTGTTAGAAATGTAAGATGTCAACTGGTCATTTCCTGAGACTTTCCACTTGAGGAGTGTACTACAAAAGAGTTTTGGTTGAGAGAAGAATACATTCCTACAACTGTGACTGTTACATTATAGCATATTGCATTAGCTTTCTGGAAATGTTCTGTGAGGCTTGGAACTTAGGAAACACCAGGTTCAAGGTTACTTGAAGCGTATTTATTTAGAAAGATTTATTCTCCAGAAGGCTGTGGAACTAACTTTTAGCTGATCAGAAGAGATGATTGAAGTCTCATAAAATATGTAGATGGCAAGTGGAATTTCTTAAACTTTGAGATTGAGAAGCAGGTTGAAGTGAAATGTCTGAAGTATGCTATTTTATTTAAAATTTATCTTTTTTCCATTATGGTATATGCATGTGTTTTGCATGTGCACATATACACATATACATACATATCTGTAGACACATACTCAGAAAATTTGGAAAATATAGAAAATTAGGAAGAAGGGAAAAGAAAAACTCTTCTAAACAGCTCCCAACTATAGACATCAGTTGTTAACATTTTTTATAGTAATTTTTCTGTGGATAGATGGTTTTTGCTGTGGAGGGTTGGAGGGGTAGGGGTAGTCAAAAGTTGTGATCATAATGTATATATAGTTTTATATCTGTCTTCATTTAATATTTTAATGAAAGTATTTCCTATGCTGTTACATAGTATTTGTGAACATATTGGCTGCATATTATTCCTTTGAATGACTATAACAGTTTTTCAACTGTTTCTTATTATCAGGCTTTTTAGGTTATTTGCAATTTGCAGTTTTATGATATTATAAATGACTCAAAGTATATTTTTTGTCTATGAAGATTCTTTCCCCCTTATTTTTGTTGTTTTCTTAGATAGATTCCCAGAAATAGGATTTCTAAGGGTATTGAGATTTTGAGAATGAACGTTTTTAAGACTCTTGATAAATAGGATTTCTAGGGGTAATTGAGGTTTTGAGAATGAACATATTTAAGATTCCTTTTTTTTTTTTTTAGTTGGAGTAAGTTGCTTTGCAATGTTATGTTAGTTTCTGCTGTACAATGAAGTGAATCAGCTATATGTATACACCTATCCCCTCCCTCTTGGGCCTCCCCTGACCCCATCCCACCCATTTAGTTCATCACAGAGCACTGAGCTGAGCTCTCTGTGCTATACAGCAGGTTCCCATTAGTTATCAATTTTACACATGGTAGTGTGTATATATATATATGGGAAAAAAAATCTTCCTAAAAAAATCATATATATAAAATGCTTGTACCGGTCTGTGCTCTCATGTGTAAAGTGTCTGTTAAACTACATCCTCACCAGCATTAGTTATTTGTTTATAGAGAGAACTTAGCTAATTTAAGATGTAAATTTTGTTTCTAATAATTATTGCTTGATTTTCTTCTCTTGTGGGGAATGCTGGGTGAGGGGCAGGCCAAATTAGTAAGTCCCAGGGGAACAAGAAACAACCTGTGGGACTGAGGCCCTGTCTTGGAGTAAAAGTCAGGCTAATGAGTTCAAACTAAGACCTGATCCAAGGGAGCCAGTTGAACCATGGGAAGCAGGTCATGGAGCTTCAAAGAGGAGAGGAGGAAGCTCCGAGTGAGCACAGCCAGAGGTCAGATGTAGGAACACCCAAGAAGGGCCAAACGTTGGTACTTTACGAGGTCCCAGTGTGGCTCCTTCTGGGGGATAAGAGTAGTCTTCTTGGAGAGTGGCGGGGGCGGGATCTGATAGTATAGGTTGGGAGGGAGACTTACCTTTATTCTTTACACTCTTTTATGCTATTGGAAAAACATGCTATTACTTTTACCATGTATATATTACTATTTCAATGAAATATTAGTTTATGAAAAAGAAGAAATCAGGAAAGTCACATTTCTTCGCTTATTAATAAGGTTACATACTTTTCATATATTGTTTTTTAACTTTTTATTGAGATGTAATTGACATATAATATTGTATTAGTTTTAGGTGTACAACATTTTGATTTGATACGTATATGAATAACGAAATGAGTACCACAATAGATTTAACTTTCATCACCACACATAGTTACAGATTTCTTTTTCTTGTGATGAGAACTTTTAAGATTTACTATCTTAGCAACTTTCAATTTTACATGGTAAATTAACTGACTGTAAAAAAAATGTTCTTTCTAAATCCTTCTGCTGTCTTAACTCTTGGAGTAGTATAGGTAGAAGGCCTACTTAGTGCTATATAGTACAGTATTGTATGTTGTATACAATGCTAGAGAGTTGTGTGAAATTTTATAGTAAGAAGTTTCAGACAATTTTAAAGAAGTATTTCTAATTTATGCCTGTACTTTATCCTTTTATTAATTGAAAATTTTTATTATAAGCTTTATTTTTTAAAAGAAAAATTTCTTCCCTTAGAAGATTTTGTTCCCCTTCATTATTAGGCAGTGATGGTCCCAGGGCTCATTTGCTAATTTGCTTATTTCCCTTCTTCATCTCCCCAGCGCTGTGAACCTAGTACATTGTTTCCCAGCTTTTTTCATATATTGGTGTCATTGTGAATGAATTTGCTTCAGTATGGCTGAGAAGCCTTGTTTTGAATAAGTGAGATGTGATTTGCGGGTGAAGTGAGTTAGGCGTCTGAAAAAGTTATCCTTCGCTATGTTTCTCACATAAGGAAGCTCACATAAGGAGCTGAGGATTGGTTGTGCCTTTTCAAGCCTGCGGGGCCATTGATCTGGGAGGATAATGTGCGTGGTGGAATGTATTGATGACAGAGATGTGGGAAGGTTGAGGGTCACATGAACAGGAACATCCCTCAAGTCAGGCAGCCTGGACAGGGAACCAAAGTGAGGAATCAAGAATTATTGCTAGGTGGGAGACAGGTTGTGACTACAAAGAGGTAGATGCCAATTCTTCGGTTAGAAACGGATATTTTAAGTGACCTGAATGGGGGAAGGTTGTCAGGTTTACATTCTACACTCTCAGTTCTACACTTGAGTATCCTCAGAGTTATTCAGCCTCTCTAGTTAACCAGGCTTGGAAAAAGCACTGCTGTGATACCTTCCCTGAACTGCTTCATAGGTGTCTGGTGAGAATGAATAAAGTTTCATAATAGCAGTTACTTCTTTTGCTTTTGTCTCTTTTATCGTATTATATCACTTTCTCCTAATGCATTTTCATTACTCTTTTCTATGTTAGTATATTATGTGTCCTATGCCTATTCTTCTTGACCATCCACATTTCAGATTTCCTCTTTCATGTATTACCAAAAATAAGCAGAATAAGAACTTTGTGCATAGAGAGAGAAACTTATTTTTCTTTTTTTCATAAAGAGGCCTCTTAATTTATGCTCTCTCACTCTTTCCTTGAGGAAGCTTTGGGTATTTTTCTCTATCCCCTACTCAAGAGAGTGGAAAACCCCAATGTCCTGCATTGTTAGACTTGTTTTTAAAATATGCTTTAGTCTTAGGAAGTGACCAAAAAAATCTTGTATATCTTCAGGGTTCTCGCCTTTGAGGCCAAGTAGTTCAAAGCACAAATTACTTAATATGTAAAAGTGGTCAAGTAGCAGGAGTAGAGGAATTTTTATCACTGTGAGCATGTTTCTGCTTCCCTTGATGGGAATGTTTTTCAGCTAAATCATTTCCCAGTGAAGTCTTCATTGAATGGCCAAAGAGGTCAAGTGCATTTCCATGTATTGGGAGGTTGTATTTAATGGAAAGGGACTGCTTGGCATGTCTTTACTATGCATTTAACAATTAGATTGAATCACTTGAAATGAATTCAAATTGGTAAGAGGTGTTTGCCAGCTTATATGCTTTCATAATTAAAAAAAAATTTGTGGATGTAAGCTTGTAACTTGCCAAATAGCTAAAGAGAAATGATAGAATTAAGAGTTTAAATTGAGGCAACTAAAGCTTTTTCTTTTTGTACTGGAACAAGGACTTGAAAGGAATACTTGACCAGGAAATGGAAGATTGTGTATTTTTCCCATTTATCAGTGTTTAATGATGATCTCTGAAGGAAATGCATAGCCAGCTATATAATGATCACTTTAAGTTCTATACTGTGTTGTTATATCCTTCTGCGGTCTTGAGTAGCCCCAAAGGACCTCAGGCTCTTGAGGTCCAGAGGTTTGCCTGTGAGGACTTTGTACTCTTTCTGTCAAATCGCTTCATAGCAAGGGCCCTCTGTCCTTCAGTGTAGCATGCTGAAGCTCTTACTTTTTCCTCTGTTCATCAAGTCTTCATTTGGATATCCCTTAAGACCTATCTTTCCTGTAAGTTTAGTGGTGTCTCCATTGTCATTTAGTCCCTAAATCAACCCACGCAGTGGAGCAAAATAATTACCATCCTTTTAAAGGATGCATTTCTTTACCTTTTGTTTGTTTCTTTTGATAGAAGACTTTTCTGGTGAGATTGGTCATGATATTAATGAATGTGGTTTTTAAAAATTATATACATGAAATATGTCAACATTTGGAAGATCTGTATAACTCAGTGAGTCAGTATTTTCTAAATGATCAATGCATGATACAAAGTCATACACGAGTAAAAGCTTCATTTAAAGTGTAGGATAGACAAATGGAATTTAGGGTAAGAGTATGAAGTGTTTATTAATATAGTTTTATCCTACTGTATAACACAGGGAACTATATTCAATATCCTGTAATAAACCATAATGGAAAAGAAAAAAAAGTAGTTTTAGATTCCACATTGCAACTAACCTTTAAGAAACTGCCACTTGTTGAGTTTTGGTGTAGTATCAAAGAAGAAGATCCAGAATTATTTGAAAAGGCTATTAAAATACTCCTCTTTTTTCAAAGTACATATTTGAATGAGGTTGGATTTTCTTCATACACTTCAGCCAAAACAACATATTGCAACACTGAATGTAAAAGCACATATGAGAATCCAGCTCTTTAATTAAACCAGACATTAAAGAGATTTGCAAGAATATGAAACAATGCCATGCGTCTCATGAGTTTTGGGGAAAATACAGTTTTTTCATTAAAAAATGTTTTTATGTTAACATGTAATAAGATTGTTATTTTAAAATGAATTAATAAATATTAAAAAAATTTCTCAGTTTTCATTTTTAATATAGTAAATTTAACCCATATAATTCATATATATAGAAGCTCCTTGGGGTCCTCAATACTTGTTAAGAGTGTAAAAGGTTCCTGAGACCAAAATGTGTAAGAACCTCTGCTGTGGTGCTTAAGCAGGGACTTGGAGTCAAATTGCTTAAGTTTGAAACCTAGTTTTATTGTTTAATAGCTCTGTGACCTTGGATGAGATACCAAACTACTTTTGGCCTCAGTTTCCTCACCTATAAAATGGTATAATATAACATAGGTTGTCATAAGGATTAACTTGAATATACGAAAAGTTCTTAGAACTTCTATAGTACTCAGCAAGCTATATAATTACTACCTGTTGAACATTTGTAATGTATTGCTGTTTTCCTTTATAGGTGCTAAATTTCTAGATTTCTAGAGATTGGGTGTTTTCGGGTATTGACCTGGTCTGTTATCAGTAAAGTCCCTGATATCCTTAACTTCTCTACCCCTTTTTCTTCTAAGTCAGTGGTTCTCAACTTTTGCTGCATGTTGAATCACCTGGGGAGCTTTAGAAAACAAACAAACAAACCTCATTACCCAAGACGTACTCCAGATTAACTCAGTTAAACCGGAGTCTGGAGGTGGGAGTAGGGCCCAAGCATTAGTATTTCTAGGTGATTCCAGTTTGAAGATTGATGACCACCACTCTTAAAGCCTGAGTATTCAGACCCTCTACCCTGAGATTCTGTCTTTCCCCGCATGTTCTCAAGCAAATTGTAGCTGATTTCTCTCTCACCTCTTGTATCACTGTACTTGGAGGGGAGGTAGGTGTTCCTGCTCCTCAGTGCTGCTGCCAAGGAAAGGTCATTCCCTTTCGGACCCCACCCCCAGCCTTGAAACTCAGGCCCTCAGGCAGTGGGACCCACCACCCCCTCCTTGTTGTTATCTAGAGGCATTCTTTGAAGATTTTAGCACATGGCTCACTGTTATTTTCCCAGCACTATTGCTCTTGCCGTGATTCCAGGTGACTTAATATTCATACAAATGCTCCTCCCAACATGCAGGCCTCTCAGTCCCTGACTTCCTTTCCTCTAGTGGTCTCGTCCTTCCTTCACGTCCTCAGCCAGGCACATGCTCAGCCAGGCCTCATCAGTACCGCTATAGATCACCTCCATCGTCTCAGTTGCAAACATCCCATTCTCTGACCATGCCTCGTGTCTTTCCGATTTCCTCTTTTTAGCATCTCAACTCCAACAATTCTTCCAGCTCACCAGGACCTTGGGTTCTACCACCTTTTCACTAACTCTCACTTCCCTTATGAACTTACTTTGCTTTTTCCTGGCTTAACGTCAGTGGTCCATAATTATGATCATTCTTTTGCAAACCCTCTAAGATCTCTTGCCCCTCTTTCTTTCTTTTGTACTTACCTGGCAAAATCCCAACCTTTGTTAAATCCAGATTCCTCCCACTCCACATTGCACCCAGGCAAGGGAATTTATGCTGTTGGTCTCACTTAAAAATCATACCTCAAGCTCAGTGGGGCTTTTGGTGCTAATTGGAACGCCTCCTCCATTTCCCCAGTCCGTTTATTCCTCCCCCATTATCCCAGTTCATTTATTTATTTTTTTTCTTTCCAGTTTTTTTTTTTTTCCACACACACACACTGTATTTTATTTTTACAAGAGATAAATAGACTGACACCAAGCATTGTACATGGATGACCACAACAAAAGCAACAATGATTGCAATTACCAAACATGAAACACACTCATACTATGTCATAATATTGACATTCAGTCCAGTAATCCTCCACTGTAACAGCTCTTTACTTTGCAGTGAAAATTGATTTGTATATTCTTTGCCTCTGAGTCCTTGTGGGATTTTTTTTTTTTAATTCAGACAGAAAGTCACAAAAATTATACTCATCCTCATCAGTTCACTCAGACCCATGTAATTAATTTTTTTTTTCATCTTGATCTTTTGTTAGCACTTTTATGAGTTCATCAGTTTTTCATTAGAGTTCTGAAAATGCTTATTCATTCAGTTCAGCAGTACAGTCAGTTACCAGAAACCTGTACTTGTCAGAGTCTTTTCCATGAATTTCTTGAAGATGAAACCCTTTTATAGGAACATATTTGCAAAATCATCAGAGTACACCCAGAACTGTCTGTAAATGACAGAAGACTTAAAAATGACCATGGTTAAAGATTTGATGAAAGTTCATAATAATGCAGTTGACAAGAAAATTAGTTATTTCTGAGATATACATTTTAAAGTAGTAACTAGGATTATTACTTATAACCTTATACCAGAACATATAAGATTTTTAGAAGTTTCCTGTAATGTCTGAAACATTTATATTAACATATTTCCATACATATTTCCATACAAATACAAATATAAGATTTTTAGAAATTTCATGTAATGTCTGAAACATTTATATTAACATATTTCCATACATATTTCCATACAAATACAAATATAAGATTTTTAGAAATTTCATGTAATGTCTGAAACATTTATATTAACATATTTCCATACAAATAACCTAATGAAAGTTTAGTATTAGTTGTTTTGTTTGTTTTTTTATACTGCAGGTTCTTATTAGGCATCAGTTTTATACACATCAGTGTATACATGTCAATCCCAATCACCCAATTCAGCACACCACCATCCCCACCTCACCGCAGTTTTCCCCCCTTGGTGTCCATATGTCCATTCTCTACATCTGTGTCTCAACTTCTGCCCTGCAAACTGGCTCATCTGTACCATTTTTTAGGTTCCACATACATGCATTAATATACGATATTTGTTTTTCTCTTTCTGACTTACTTCACTCTGTATGACAGTCTCTAGATCCATCCACGTCTCAACAAATGACTCAATTTCGTTCCTTTTTATGGCTGAGTAATATTCCATTGTATATATGTACCACAACTTCTTTATCCATTCGTCTGTTGATGGGCATTTAGGTTGCTTCCATGACCTGGCTATTGTAAATAGTGCTGCAATGAACATTCGGGTGCATGTGTCCTTTTGAATTACGGTTTTCTCTGGGTATATGCCCAGTAGTGGGATTGCTGGGTCATATGGTAATTCTATTTTTAGTTTTTTAAGGAACCTCCATATTGTTCTCCATAGTGGCTGTATCAATTTACATTCCCACCAACAGTGCAAGAGGGTTCCCTTTTCTCCACACCCTCTCCAGCATTTGTTGTTTGTAGATTTTCTGATGATGCCCATTCTAACAGGAGTGAGGTGATACCTCATTGTAGTTTTGATTTGCATTTCTCTAATAATTAGTGATGTTGAGCATCTTTTCATGTGCTTCGTGGCCGTCTGTATGTCTTCTTTGGAGAAATGTCTATTTAGGTCTTCTGCCCATTTTTGGATTGGGGTGTTTGTTTCTTTGATATTGAGCTGAATGAGCTGTTTATATATTTTGGAGATTAATCCTTTGTCAGTTGATTCATTTGCAAATATTTTCTCCCATTCTGAGGGTTGTCTTTTTGTCTTGTTTATGGTTTCCTTTGCTGTGCAAAAGCTTTGAAGTTTCATTAGGTCCCACTTGTTTATTTTTGTTTTTATTTCCATTACTCTAGGAGGTGGATCAAAAAAGATCTTGCTGTGATTTATGTCAAAGAGTGTTCTTCCTATGTTTTCCTCTAAGAGTTTTATAGTGTCCAGTCTTATATTTAGGTCTCTAATCCATTTTGAGTTTATTTTTGTGTATGGTGTTAGGGAGTATTCTAATTTCATTCTTTTACATGTAGCTGTCCAGTTTTCCCAGCACCACTTATTGAAGAGACTGTCTTTTCTCCATTGTATATCTTTGCCTCCTTTGTCATAGATTAGTTGACCATAGGTGCGTGGGTTAATCTCTGGGCTTTCTATCTTGTTCCATTGATCTATGTTTCTGTTTTTGTGCCAGTACCATATTGTCTTGATTACTGTAGCTTTGTAGTATAGTCTGAAGTCAGGAAGTCTGATTCCTCCAGCTCCATTTTTTTGCCTCAAGACTGCTTTGGCTATTCGGGGTCTTTTGTGTCTCCATACAAATTTTAAGATGACTTGTTCTAGCTCCGTAAAAAATGCCATTGGTAATTTGATAGGGATTGCATTGAATCTGTAGATTGCTTTGGGTAGTATACTCATTTTCACAATGTTGATTCTTCCAATCCAAGAACATGGTATATCTCTCCATCTATTTGTATCATCTTTAATTTCTTTCATCAGTGTCTTATAGTTTTCTGCATACAGGTCTTTTGTCTCCCTAGGTAGGTTTATTCCTAGGTATTTTATTCTTTTTGTTGCAATGGTAAATGGGAGTGTTTCCATAATTTCTCTTTCAGATTTTTCATCATTAGTGTATAGGAATGCAAGAGATTTCTGTGCATTAATTTTGTAACCTGCAACTTTACCATATTCATTAATTAGCTCTAGCAGTTTTCTGGTGGCAGTTTTAGGATTCTCTATGTATAGTATCATGTCATCCGCAAACAGTGACAGTTTTACTTCTTCTTTTCCAATTTGTATTCCTTTTATTTCTTTTTCTTCTCTGATTGCCGTGGCTAGGACTTCCAGAACTATGTTGAATAATAGTGGTGAGAGTGGACATCCTTGTCTCGTTCCTGATCTTAGAGGAAATGCTTTCAGTTTTTCACCATTGAGAATGATGTTTGCTGTGGGTTTGTCATATATGGCCTTTATTATGTTGAGGTAGGTTCCCTCTATGCCCACTTTCTGGAGAGTTTTTATCAGAAATGGGTGTTGAATTTTGTCAAAAGCTTTTTCTGCATCTATTGAGATGATCATATGGTTTTTATTCTTCAATTTGTTAATATGGTGTATCACATTGATTGATTTGCGTATATTGAAGAATCCTTGCATCCCTGGGATAAATCCCACTTGATCGTGGTGTATGATCCTTTTAATGTGTTGTTGGATTCTGTTTGCTAGTATTTTGTTGAGGATTTTTGCATCTATATTCATCAGTGATATTGGTCTGTAATTTTCTTTTTTTGTAGTGTCTTTGTCTGGTTTTGGTATCAGGGTGATGGTGGCCTCATAGAATGAGTTTGGGAGTGTTCCTTCTTCTGCAATTTTTTGGAAGAGTTTGAGAAGGATGGGTGTTAGCTCTTCTCTAAATGTTTGATAGAATTCACCTGTGAAGCCATCTGGTCCTGGACTTTTGTTTCTTGGAAGATTTTTTTTATTTATTTATTTATTTATTTTTGGCTGTGTTGGGTCTTCGGTTCGTGCGAGGGCTTTCTCCAGTTGCGGCAAGCGGGGGCCACTCTTCATCGCGGTGCGGGGACCGCTCTTCATCGCGGTGCGCGGGCCTTTCTCTATCGCGGCCCCTCCCGTCGCGGGGCACAGGCTCCAGACGTGCAGGCTCAGCAATTGTGGCTCACGGGCCCAGCTGCTCCGCGGCATGTGGGATCTTCCCAGACCAGGGCTCGAACCCGTGTCCCCTGCATCAGCAGGCAGATTCTCAACCACTGCGCCACCAGGGAAGCCCCGTTGGAAGATTTTTAATCACAGTTTCAATTTCATTACTTGTGATTGGTCTGTTCATATTTTCTGTTTCTTCCTGATTCAGTCTTGGAAGGTTATACCTTTCTAAGAATTTGTCCATTTCTTCCAGGTTGTCCATTTTATTGGCATAAAGTTGCTTGTAGTAGTCTCTTAGGATGTTTTGTATTTCTGCGGTGTCTGTTGTAACTTCTCCTTTTTCGTTTCTGATTTTATTGATTTGAGTCCTCTCCCTCTTTTTCTTGATGAGTCTGGCTAATGGCTTATCAATTTTGTTTATCTTCTCAAAGAACCAACTTTTAGTTTTATTGATCTTTGCTATTGTTTTCTTTGTTTCTATTTCATTTATTTCTGCTCTGATCTTTATGATTTCTTTCCTTCTGCTAACTTTGGGTTTTGTTTGTTCTTCTTTCTCTAGTTTCTTTAGGTGTAAGGTTAGATTGTTTACTTGAGATTTTTCTCGTTTCTTTAGGTAGGCTTGTATAGCTATAAACTTCCCTCTTAGAACCGCTTTTGCTGCATCCCATAGGTTTTGGGTCGTCGTGTTTTCATTGTCATTTGTCTCTAGGTATTTTTTGATTTCCTGTTTGATTTCTTCAGTGATCTCTTGGTTATTTAGTAACGTATTGTTTAGCCTCCATGTGTTTGTCTTTTTTACGTTTTTTTCCCTGTAATTCATTTCTAATCTCATAGCGTTGTGGTCAGAAAAGATGCTTGATATGATTTCAATTTTCTTAAATTTACTGAGGCTTGATTTGTGACCCAAGATGTGATCTATCCTGGAGAATGTTCCGTGCGCACTTGAGAAGAACGTGTAATCTGCCGTTTTTGGATGGAATGTCCTATATATATCAATTAAATCTATCTGGTCTATTGTGTCATTTAAAGCTTCTGTTTCCTTATTTATTTTCATTTTGGATGATCTGTCCATTGGTGTAAGTGAGGTGTTAAAGTCCCCCACTATTATTGTGTTACTGTTGATTTCCTCTTTTATAGCTGTTAGCAGTTGCCTTATGTATTGAGGTGCTCCTATGTTGGGTGCATATATATTTATAATTGTTATATCTTCTTCTTGGATTGATCCCTGGATCATTATGTAGTGTCCTTCCTTGTCTCTTGTAACATTCTTTATTTTAAAGTCTATTTTATCTGATATGAGTATAGCTACTCCAGCTTTCTTTTGATTTCCATTTGCATGGAATATCTTTTTCCATCCCCTCACTTTCAGTCTGTATGTGTCCCTAGGTCTGAAGTGGGTCTCTTGTAGACAGCATATATATGGGTCTTGTTTTTGTATCCATTCAGCCAGTCTATGTCTTTTGGTTGGGGCATTTAATCCATTCACATTTAAGGTAATTATCGATATGTATGTTCCTATGACCATTTTCTTAATTGTTTTGGGTTTGTTTTTGTAGGTCCTTTTCTTCTCTTGTGTTTCCCACTTAGAGAAGTTCCTTTAGCATTTGTTGTAGAGCTGGTTTGGTGGTGCTGAATTCTCTTAGCTTTTGCTTGTCTGTAAAGCTTTTGATTTCTCCATCGAATCTGAATGAGATCCTTGCCGGGTAGAGTAATCTTGGTTGTAGGTTCTTCCCTTTCATCACTTTAAGTATATCATGCCACTCCCTTCTGGCTTGCAGAGTTTCTGCTGAGAAATCAGCTGTTAACCTTATGGGAGTTCCCTTGTATGTTATTTGTCGTTTTTCCCTTGCTGCTTTCAGTAATTTTTCTTTGTCTTTAATTTTTGCCACTTTGATTACTATGTGTCTCGGCGTGTTTCTCCTTGGGTTTATTCTGTATGGGACTCTCTGCGCTTCCTGGACTTGGGTGGCTATTTCCTTTCCCATGTTAGGGAAGTTTTCGACTATAATCTCTTCAAATATTTTCTCTGGTCCTTTCTCTCTCTCTTCTCCTTCTGGGACCCCTATAATGCGAATGTTGTTGCGTTTAATGTTGTCCCAGAGGTCTCTTAGGCTGTCTTCATTTCTTTTCATTCTTTTTTCTTTAGTCTGTTCTGCAGCAGTGAATTCCACCATTCTGTCTTCCAGGTCACTTATCCGTTCTTCTGCCTCAGTTATTCTGCTATTGATTCCTTCTAGTGTAGTTTTCATTTCAGTTATTGTATTGGTCATCTCTGTTTGTTTGTTCTTTAATTCTTCTAGGTCTTTGTTAATCATTTCTTGCATCTTCTCAATCTTTGCCTCCATTCTTATTCCGAGGTCCTGGATCATCTTCACTATCATTATTCTGAATTCTTTTTCTGGAAGGTTGCCTATCTCCACTTCATTTAGTTGTTTTTCTGGGGTTTTTTCTTGTTCCTTCATCTGGTACATAGCCCTCTGCCTTTTCATCTTCTCTGTCTTTCTGTAACTGTGGTTTTTGGACCACAGGCTGCAGGATTGTAGTTTTTCTTGCTTCTGTTGTCTGCCCTCTGGTGGTTGAGGCTATCTAAGAGGCTTGATGGGAGGCTCTGGTGGTGGGTAGAGCTGACTGTTGCTGTGGCGGTCAGAGCTCAGTAAAACCTTAATCCACTTGACTGTTGATGGGTGGGGCCGGGTTCCCTCCCTGTTGCTGTGGCGGTCAGAGCTCAGTAAAACCTTAATCCACTTGACTGTTGATGGGTGGGGCTGGGTTCCCTCCCTGTTGGTTGTTTTGCCTGAGGCAACCCAACACTGGAGCCTACCTGTGCTCTTTGGTGGGGTTAATGGCAGACTCTGGGAGGGCTCACGCCAAGGAGAACTTCCCAGGACCTCTGCTGCCAGTGTCCTTATCCCCACGGTGAAACAGAGCCACCACTTGCCTCGGCAGGAGACCCCCCAACACCAGCAGGTACGTCTGGTTCAGTCTCCCCCAGGGTCACTGCTCCTTCCCCTGGGTCCCGATGCACACATTACTTTGTGTGTGCCCTCCAAGAGTGGGGTCTCTGTTTCCCCCAGTCCTGTCACAGTCCTGCAATCAATTCCCACTAGACTTCAAAGTCTGATTCTCTAGGAATTCCTCCTCCCGTTGCCGGACCCCCAGGTTGGGAAGCCTGACGTGGGGCTCAGAACCTTCACTCCAGTGGGTGGACTTCTGTGGTATAAGTGTTCGCCAGTCTGTGAGTCACCCACCCAGCAGTTATGGGATTTGATTTTACTCTGATTGCGCCCCTCCTACCGTCTCACTGTGGCTTCTCCTATGTCCTTGGACATGGGGTATCCTCCTTGGTGAAGTCCAGGGTCTTCCTGTCAATGATTGTCCAGCAGCCAGTTGTGATTCTGGATCTCTCGCAAGAGGGAGTGAGTGCACGTCCTTCTACTCCGCCATCCCCAGTTCATTTATTGTTTATTGTTCTAAATGACTATTTCACACCTTCTTCTCAAACTTCCCATATCCCCTCCTTCCTCACTCTCAGCTGATCACCTTATTTCAAGGAGAAAACGTAAGCTCCCAGTAGAGAACCGCCACAAGCTCTTATCAGCACTTAGGACAGCCTGCCTGCCTCTGTACTCCTAAGCTGGCCTCTTCTCCTGTGCCTACGGATGGACTCCCTGTGCTCATTGCTAGGGCAACCCTCTTGGAGATGCCATCCCTACCTCCCTAATCGTCATCTTCTCTGGTGGAATCTTGCCCCACCTCCCTTTACATCAGCACGTTCCCCCCTCTATGAGGATATTGCATCAAGCTGTAAAGATCTGAGCACAACTTTTTCTTGGGCCCGCTTCTGCCTCTGGTTACCAGTTTGAATTGTCTGTATTAGCTGTCTGCAGTTTCTTTCTACTCATCCTATCTTTAAACCTCCACAGTCAAGCTTCTATTTCACCAAAGTAGCACTTGCTGAGCACACTATTGACCTGTGTCAATAGACCCAGCAGTCAATTGCCAAGCCTCATGTTACTCTCAACACCATTTGACCCAGCTGATCACTTCTCTTTTGAAGCCCTTCCTTCATCACTTTTCAGGGATGCATGCTTTATTTTTCTCGGTAGCATTTATTACCATCTGATATTGTTTATTATTTATTTTGGCCCACAAGAATGTAAGCTCCTTTAGCAAGGACTTGGCTTGTTCCTGTCACTGCCTAGAACAGTGGCTGATACAGAATAGGTACTTGATAAGTATTTGTTGAATGAATGAGAGCTTAACAGCTACTATATACTTAATACATCTTTCCCAGCTCCTTTCCTGGTCATAAGCTATCAGAGACATTCCCTTCCTCTTTTTCTTTGAACTTTGCATTTCCTAATTGTATTTTCCCTCATCTCTACTCCATTCCTATCTTTTTCAGGCTGAACCACCACCATTGTGCTTATATTTCTGTGGGGTGCTAATGTTTACAGAGCATTTGTTTATGTATGGTATTACAGATGCAGATGGTCTGTGGATCTGAGTTGAATGACATTAGCTTTTAATGCTGAATTTAGGTGCAGAGGGAAAAAAATTAAAATTATGAAAGACTATGAAGCAAATTCAGTCTTCCAGGGCTACAATTATGGTCTTCTAGGATGTTTAGGTTTCTTGTTTTGTTACTACCCTACTTTACACTTTATATTTCTGCCTACCCACGGTGGAATTCTCCTTGATTTTCTGCAAGAATTTTTAGAAGGCAGGAAAAATCACCAAGCTCAAAAGACCCTTCTAACTTCAGCTCTGAGTTTATCATAAATTAAGAGTAGTCTGTTTCCCTGTTAGACTGTTGGTGGGAATGTAAATTGGTTCAGCCACTATGGAAAACAGTATGGAGGTTCCTTAAAAATACTAAAAATAGAGTTGCCATATGATTCAGCAATCCCACACCTGGGCATATATCCAGAGAAAACTCTAATTTGAAAAGATAAATGCACCCCAGTGTTCATAGCAGCACTATTTACAATAGCCAAGACATGGAAGCAACCTAAGTGTCCGTTGGCAGATGAATGGCTAAAGAAGATGTGGTACATGTATACAATGGAATACTACTCAGCCATAAAGAAGAATGAAATAATGCCATTTGCAGCTACATGGATGGACTTAGAGATTATCATACTAAGTGAAGTAAATCAGAAAGAGAAAGACAAATACCATGTGATATCACTTACATGTGGAATCTAAAATATGATACAAAGAAACTTGTTTACAAAACAGAAACAGACTCACAAACATAGAAAACAAACTTATGGTTAACAAAGGGAGAAGGAGGTGGGGGAGGGATAAATTAGAAGTTTGGGGTTAGCAGATATATTTTATATATATATATATTATATATATCTAAAATAGATAAACAACAATCCTACTGTATAGCACAGGGAACTATATTCAACATCCTGTAATAAACCATATGGAAAAGAATATGAAAAAGATTATATATACATATATGTTTAGCTGAATTAGTTTGCTGTACAGCAGAAACTAACACAACATTGTAAATCAACTATACTTCAATAAAAAAAGAGTAGTCTGTTTCTCTTAGATTTTCATTATTCTTTTTCTCTATATTGATGTGCTAATATGATACTGGATTTGTGTGAAAATGCATTTGTTACTGGTCTTTTATTTTTGGCTTCTGCAGAACCTTGCCTCCTGGAATCCATCAGATCCTGAATGTCTCTTACTTGTGGTGAAGGAACTTGTGCAACAATATCACCAATTTCAATGCAGCCGCCTCCGTGAGAGTTCCCGCCTCATGTTTGAATACCAGACGTTACTGGAAGAGCCGCAGTATGGAGAGAACATGGAAATTTATGCCGGGAAAAAAAACAACTGGGTAAGGTTTTTTGAGAATGGGAGAAAAAAGGTCACTTTATCTGCAATAGAATAAAATAATCAATTCAGACATGCATTTATAATAAATCCTGGCCATTTCCTTAGATAAACATGATTTAGGTTGCCCGTGTACTTTCTCAGTCTCACATCCGCAGCCCCTGACTTCTGAATATCTGCGGCTGCGGATGTGAGACTCCAAATTTTACAAACTTCCCAGGCGGTATCTTTGAGAAACCAGATAAACATTAATGTCTTTTCAAAACTCTGAATTATGAGAAAGTCTATAGTATCCCAGTCAGATGAGAGGGGTCAGTAACTCTGGAGGTAGCCAGCTTATATGGATCCTTTCATAATTTCTTTACATTGTATGATCCTTTAAAAATGCAAGGCAGAGTGTATCACTCCTTTGCCCAGCACTTTCATATCCCTCTCTTCTTCTTTCATAGTAAGAGCCGCAGTCTTTCCAGAGGTGTAAAAAAGCTGTACATGATTCCTGTCACCACCATCCTCCATCCATCATTCCTTCTCTCTCTTCGTCTCCCACTTTCCTGTCTAAAAATCATCAGCTCCAGCCTCTGTAGCACCCTTGCTGTGCTGCAGACACACAAGATATGCTCCTGCCCTAGGGTCTTTGCATAGCTTTCCCGTTGTCTGGCATATTTCCCCTGGATATTCGCAAGGCTAATATCCTTCCTCCTTAACGTTTTTACTCATGTGTTATGTTCTCAGCAATGCCTATATTAATACCCCCATTTTTTTTAAACAACTTTTTTTGGGTATAATTTTGATACCATAAATTCACCTGTTTTAAGTGTAAAGTTTAATGGTTTTTAATGAATTTGCCAAGTTGAGCAACCACCATCAATCCAGTTTTCGAGTGGTTCCATCACCCCAGGAATATCCCTCATGCCCATTTATAGTTAATCCTATTCCCACCCCCAGCCTCAGGCAACCACTAAACTCGTTTCTGTCTGTATAGATTTTCTTTTCTGAACATTCATGCACAGGCATACTTGGGAAGTATTGCGGGTTTGGTTCCAGACCACTGCAAATAAGCAAATATCACAATAAAGTCAGTTACACGAATTTTTTGGTTTCCTAATGCATATGAAAGTTATGTTTACACTACACTGTAGTCTATTAAGTGTGCAATAGCACTATGTCTATAAAAAACAATGTACATACCTTAATTAAAAAGTACTTTATTGCTAAAAAATGCCAACTATCGTCTAACAACACAGAAGGTTTACAAACCTCCAATTTATAAAAAATGCAATATCTGAGAAGGGCAGTAAAACGAAGCACAATAAAATGAGGTATACCTGTGGTGGAATCATACAACGTGTGGTCTTTTGTGACTGGATTCTTTTACCTTACGTGTTATGTGTGAGGTTCATCCATGTTGTAGCGTGTGTCAGTACTTCATTTCTTTTTGTGGCTAAGTAATAGTCCATTTGGTGGGCATACCACATATCCATTCACCAATTGATGGGCATTTGGGTTGTTTCTGCTTTTTGACTGTTATGAATAATGCTGTACAAACATTCACGTGCAGGTCTTTCCAACATCTCTTTTTAAAATTGTAACTTGTACACCCTCCCCCGACCCTGACCCTGCTCCACATTTTTTTTTTTGCATCTCTTTTTAACAAACTATATAATTAACATATTGTATTAGTTATATGTTGCCACATAAAATAATCATACCAGAATTTAGTGGCTTAAAGCAATAGCATTTATTATCATAATTTTTGTTTGCCAGGAATCTGTGTAGACCCTCTGTTTGAGGATCTCTCACAGGCTGCACTCAAGGTACTGGCCAGGGCTGTAGTCACTCAAGGCTCAACTGGAGAGAGATCCATTCTAAGTTCATTCATGTATTTCTTGGTACCATTCAATTCCCTATGGGCTGTTGACCTGAGGGTCTCAGTATAGTGCTGCCTGTTGGCTGGAGGCTGCCCTCAGTTCCTTGCCTCTTCTTAGGGCCTCTCCACAGGGCAGTTCATAAAATGGCAGCTGGCTTCACCAGAGCGAGTAGGCAGGAGTGAGTTTGTGAGCAAGACAGAAGTCACAGTCTTCATAACCTAATCTCAGAAGTGACATCTCATCAATTTTGATGTATTCTGCTTGTTAAGTCCAGTATACACGCAGGGGAGGCATTACATAAGAGTGTGAATACCAGAGATCACTGGGAGCCTACCACACTTACGTATTATGTTTATTGTTTGTTTGTCTCTCCCCAGCGGAATGTAAAATTCCACCAAGGCCAAGATCTTTGTTCCATTCACTGGAAATATAGTAAACACCTAGAACAGTGCCTGCCATATTGTTTACATTCTGTAAACATTTGTTGAATGAATTAATTAATAAACTCTAGTTTATTTAAGCACAGAATAAGTTTAGGTTCCCTTCTCTGTGTTAATTCTTTCAGATTTCACTTAGTCTTTCTTTTCTTAGGTTAAATATGCCTTTCCCCTTTTGTTCTTCAGCTCTTTCTCAAAGGACATGTTTTCCAAGGTTTTATACATGATTAATGTCTTTGAATCAGTAGGACTAAAATTCATCCTTGTTACAAATCATCTTGTGTTCAGTTCAAGGTTTTTTTGTTATTTTGTAAATTTATTTTGCTTATTTTACTGTGGTAAAAGACAAAATGAAATTTACTGTCAACCATTTGTAAGTATACAGTTTAGTAGTGTTAAGTATGTTCACATTGTTGTGCAATAGATCTCTAGAGCTTTTCCATTTTGTAAAACTGAAACTCTACCAATTTAAATACTAATTCCTCTTCCCTCCAGCCCTTGGCAACTACCTTTCTACTTCCTGTTTCTATGATTTTTGACTCCTTTAGAGACCTCATATAAGTGGAATCAAACAGCATTTGTCTTTTTGTGATTGGCTTATTTCGCTTAGCATAATGTCTTTGAGGTTCATCCATGTCGTAGCATGTGACAGGATTTCTGTCCTTTTTAAGACTGCCTGGCATTCCATTGCATGCATATGCCACATTTTGTTTATCCATTCATCCGTCAGTGGACATTTGCATTGCTTTCACCTCTTGGCTATTGTGAATAATGCTGACTACACATGGGTATGTACAAAGATCTTGCTTTGAATTCTTTTGAATATATCCCCCAAAGTAGGATTGCTGGATCATATTGCTAATTCTATTTTTAATTTCTTTTGTGGAATCTCTGTACTGTTTTCCATAATGGCTGCCCCATTTTACATTTCTACCAGTAGTGCAGAGTTCAAGGTTTTACACTATTGTTTTGAAACTTTAATCTGTTCGTATGGATAGTAAGGAAAACTTTATGAAACTTAGTGTATCCTCTAATCCCAACATTTTTCTTATTAAAAAATCAACTTAGTTGTCCTCTCAAAAGAGGTGTTCGGTTCACTTGACATGACTTCTTGGTGAACCTGTCTGTGTTGTCTTTAGCGCCGATAGGTTCCTTTAAAGACATGATTGGAATCACCGTCAAACTAACTGATCTTTAGTTTTTAGGATTTTCCTTCCCTCCTAATTCCCCCTTTTAATATTAAGGCTGAATTTAAGTATATACAGTTTTATGGTACTATTTCTTTTTTTTTTTTTTAATTTTATTTATTTATTTATTTATTGGCTGTGTTGGGTCTTCGTTTCTGTGCGTGGACTTTCTCTAGTTGCGGCAAGTGGGGGCCACTCTTCATCGCGGTGCGCGGGCCTCTCACTATCGTGGCCTCTCTTGTTGCGGAGCACAGGCTCCAGACGCGCAGCCTCAGTAATTGTGGCTCACGGGCCTAGTTGCTCCGCGGTATGTGGGATCTTCCCAGACCAGGGCTGGAACCCGTGTCCCCTGCATTAGCAGGCAGATTCTCAACCAGTGCGCCACCAGGGAAGCCCTATGGTACCATTTCTGATCTAAGGATTTTTAAAATTATGTTCATTGGCTCAGCTAATACTTGAGATATAGTTCTTCTGAGTGTAGAAGTTTAAATTCATTTAAAATAGCTAGGTAGTTTGAATTTATAGTATATTTAAAACTTCTCATTTAATGTTATTGATTCTCCATTCTTTAAACCTACTACTGCTACATTTGCCCCAGTTTATTTTGATATACTATTGAGTAATTTGTAAGCATTAGGGCAATGGTTATGGACTTAGGGGAAGTAAAGAAACTGAGAATCCTGTAAGAAGGCAAGGTGGACAATTAGAGGTTAAGCTTGCAGCTGACCAGCCCTAGGGAGGGCCCAGTAGAAGTAGGAGCCGAGACTCTAGAAGTAAAAATATAGGCATACGAGTTAGTTCCTGGTCTAGAAACAGGGCATAAAGGTGAGTCTTGCAGGATGAAACACATTTGAGCATGGCATGCTGGTTCAGGAATATGTTAAAGGACAGCTTGCTAATGGAATACAAATCCAGACCAAGAATTTGGGTGACAAACACAGGACCCTAGCAGAAAGAAAGCAGTTTGGTTTTGAGCCGAGATTTTTTGAATCAGGGACTGTAATAGTTTCCTGTTGCTGCTATAACAAATTGCCACAAACTCGGTAGCTTAAAACAACACAAATTTATTATCTTACAGTTCTGGTGGTCAGAAGTCCGAAATGGGTCTCCCTGGACGAAAATCAAATTGTCGGCAAGGCTGCGTTCCTTCTGGAGGCTCTAGGGGGGACTGTTTCAGGGCACTGAAGAAACTGGCTGATGTGCTTCAGAGATATTATCTTTGAGAAATTAGGGAGAAGCAGAAAGGTCCTAGGGATTGTAGAAAGCAAAAACATTCTGGAGATTTTTGAAAGAAATTACACTCAGGTCTTTAGGTGGATGATTCGCAGACACTTAAATAAGAATGCAATAGTCAATTGGAACAGCAGTTGGGTAACTAAGAAACAGTCATGGCAGACTTACTTTATCCTTTTAAGGAAGGTGAATATTATTGACTTAGATTATCTAATTTTCAGTAAAGCATTCAGTTGTTCTTCCTTAGTATTCTACTGACCATGGGCTCCTTTCTTAGTTGTCTGAATCTATGGAAGAGCTCCACATAAAAGATTGGATATACCTTTTGTCAGCCATCAGGTGTTTATGGAATGTCACAGAGCTTCTCCTTTGACCCTGTTTCATTGTTTTAGTAGGTTATTGAAAGGCATGCTTTTCAGTTTTTCTGATAACACAGAGCTTGAAAAGATAATTATTATGAAGAACTACAGAATCAATATTTAAAATTATTTTGATAGTTATGTGCACTGGAATGCTGCACCATACCTCTAAGATATAATTTAGTAGAGCTAAGCCGGTATAGGACTGATATGGAAAGCCTGCTATGCTAGTTTGAGTAAAAAAAAGCAGTCCTGGCTTTTGCTCTTGAAAGTGTTAGAATCCAGTTAAGTCTCAACACATATTTGTAAAAAATGAAATAGCAATGCTGAACAGATGATCTCAGATGGAATGGACAGCCTGTACATGAATTCAGAAAAAGAGCGAATCACTGAGAAATGGAGTGACTAAGGAAAGTCTTCACTGATGAACCAGAACTGACCTAGGTCCTAAAGGAAGGTGGACATAGACAGCACTATAGGAAGAGGAGGTCAGGGGGTTATATGGTTGCAGAACAACTTAGAGGCATAGCATACGTGGGGGACAAGAATTATAAGCATACATATGACTGTTTTACTGATTAGTAAATCATATCTATTATGTCTTTTTGGAATATTGAAGCAAGGGGACATTTTAATATGAAATAAATTGATATAGGAAATAAAATATGAAAATTAATATATTCCCTAAATAAAATTATTATAAGAGTCACTATGTTCTTCCTGGGCTAAATGTGAATCCATGTATTTTGGTTCTCCTGATTCTACTAGGCCATCTGATAAATATTTTCTGTAATGAATCCAAGACTGTGCATAAGTATTGAATACCTTTGGATTACAACATCCTGTATTCATTTGAGAGGATGGTGACTTTTTGTTTTCGCCTTTGCATCACGGAGTTTTTCTTTTTGGAACATGTGTTTACATTCTTAACCTTCCATTTCTGCTCTAAAAGTAAGAGGCTGTTAAAAACCTGAGATGCCTCTTCCATTTTACCATCAGCTGGCAAAAGGAAAAATTTAAAAACCATGTAGTAGAAAGAGGGAGAGGGCTCTGATCTCCTGTCAGCCTTCTGACAAGCATATTAATTTGAAATACAGTGCTCCCTCCACACCACTGCAGACACTCTTCTTTTTCCTCCTCAACTTCCAGTTAGAGGATTTCAGCAAGTGCACATTTGAAAGTAAACATTAAACAAACAAACAAAAAACCAACACAAACTCTTTATTAATTCTTTACCATGGTCTTTTTATGAAGTCATCTCTCTTATTGCTTTGTCCATCTCCTTTAATAAGTACAGTTTTGAAGATTGTATTCTTAGTCTATGCTGGTTTTATAATTTTTAGTAAACACCAGTATTTTTTTTAGTTGGGAGAAAACAGATGATACACTGGGATGCAAGCTTACCTGTTCACAATGAACAATTCTAATGTTCCTGCATGATCAGAATCATTTTTAAAAGGTATATTAAAATATTTAATTTTGAAAGATATATTAAATAGTTATAGATTCATAAGAAGTTGCAAAATAGTACAGAGAGGTCTTGTATACCCTCATCTGGTTTCCCCCAGTGGTTATGTTTTACATAACCAAGAGATTGACATTGGTACAATGTATGTGTATGCCATTTTATCACATGAGTAATTTCCTGTAACTACCACTGCAATCAAGATACAGATTACCACAAAGATCTTCCTCCTGCTACCTCTTTGAGCAGTTATTAAGATTAGAATTTTAATTTCAATGAATGTCACAATGTAAGCTATAGGTGTTAAAATTGTATATACTGTTTTGCTACAACATATCAAAATAAAGGTACATTATAAGTTTTCTCAGTGGGTAAAACCTAAGGTCTCACTTTATATTGTATCTGTCAACTGCCTTGTCAGCATTTCCTGCATGTGTCTGTTATAGCTAAAGAACCAGAGTCTGTTAATGGTAACAGAGCGCAGTAAGCAAATTTGTGAATTTTTCTTTGGCTTTTGTTTTAATTCCCAGAACTCAAAGTTATTTTATCATCCCTAATATTTTGATTAAAGGCATTTGTCTTTCCTGCCGTGAAACGAAGGTTTTGAGATGTTCTAAAACCACATATTTTCACATCTTTTACATATTAAAGATCACCAGTGGGTGATCTGTGAGATAAAACATTTTCTTAGCAACCGATTTTTTCCTTTTTGGGTATTTTCTTAATAATGATATATGTTGGAGAATGTGAAACAATTACTGTTTTTTGTTGTACCTGACCACAAATCCCAGTAAGATTTTTAAAATTTATGGCTTATAAATTAAACTCTGGCAACATTTAAAAATATGAAAGGAGCCATTTCATGATAGCTCCTCATTTGAGTTAATGACTTGATGCTTCTGTCACCCCATCTTGCTGTGATATTACATTTGAAGGGAAAGTATATGAGCACTGTTAAAAGATAAACTGAGACATATTAAAATTTTTAAGAGTTTATTTGAGCAAACACTGATGCAAGGTGGTTAGGAGTGTTCTACTGATAAGAGTTACGGGCAAGGTTTTTACAGAGAGGAGTTGGATGCAAAACAAGGAAACTGATTGGCTAGAGCCAACGTGGTTGCATTTTTTGGGAAAGACTAGTTGGCTGTTTGGGATTGGCTGTTCTTCTTAACCTGGAGGCATTTACAGGAATTGATTCTGGCTTAAGTTGGCTACCAAGGCATTAGACCCTCCTCATTCTTCTGGCCTCGTTGTTTGATTACTTTTAGAGCAGTGTGCTTAGAGTGTAAGCTCCTCTAGGGCAGAGGCCATCTAGAAATGTGTTGGAGAGAGAAGTGATCTGGGAGGTGGGAGCTTTGGATTCTAATTCTGTCGTTAGTTGTATTTTTAAAATATTTATTTATTTATTTTGGCTGTGCTGGGTCTTAGTTGCGGCATGCATGCGGGATCTAGTTCCCCAACCAGGGGTCGAACCTGGGCCCCTTGCATTGGGAGTGCGGAGTCTTACCCACTGGACCACCAGGGAAGCCCCTGTCATTAGTTTTTGTGTGTGTCTGACTAAAGCTTTTCCCTGTGTCACTTTGCTGGAGATAACTACTCTGTCACCCCAACCTTGACACAAAGATTAAATTAGATCCCCTGTGTGCGAAGCAAACAAAATTAAGCAAACGGTGGAGTTGTGTAATACAAAGTATTATTGTTATTATTATTAGCCTTCTTTTGTATATATTTGAAGTAACTTATTATAGTAGTTGCTCAGTAAATTGTAGTTCAGTGATTGTTCCTGTCTTATCTCTGAAAATGCTGTTAATCATAAAGTACCATGTGTGGATGAGTAGAAGCTGATATCACCAAGGTGTAGATTAAGTATGGAAAACAAGGGGAAGGGGAGAGTTACTTTTTAAGAAGGAGAGCGTTGCTTATCTTTCCAGGAGTAGTTTTGGTGGGGTTCTGAGGTTGGGGGAACAGATTTCAAGGTATCAGCAAGGGAAGTGGTGAAGACAAAGTAAAGGCAGTAAGTTCAGATTGTATTTGGAGGAAGAAGGAAAAAACATATTAGCTGCAAGAGGCATGGGTCCCATGTTCATTCCCACTAACCAGGTGACATTTACCAACCTTCCTGTTAGGAGTGTTCCAGGTTCATAGCATTTGGTAGCTCAGGTAGCTCTTCAGGTATTTGTGACAGGGAGTAACTAACTTAACATAGGAATTAACGTTAGTAGAAAAATATCTTGAACTGTGCTGTCCAATGGAAAAATATCTTGAACTGTGCTGTCCAAAACAGGAACCCCTGACTGTACATAAGTGACTGTTGAGCACTTGAAATGTGGCTGGTCTGAATTGAGATGTATGCAAGTGTGAAATACACAGCAGAGTTCAAAGAATTGGCACAAAAAATGATCTTGTTAATAATTTTTTAATGTTGATAACATGTGGAAATGATAATATTCTGGATATATTGGGACATATTATTAAAATTAATTTCGCCTGTTTTTCTTTATCTTTTTATTTTTTTTAAAAGATTTATTTATTGTTTATTTATTTAATTTTTACTTCTGGCTACATCGGGTCTTAGTTGTGGCACGCGGGATCTTCATTCAGGCGTGCGGGATCTTCGTGGCGCGCGGGTTTTCTCTCCTCTAGTTGTGGCGCGCAGGCTCCAGGGTACGTGGGCTCTGTAGTTTGCAGCACACAGGCTCTCTAGTTGTGGCACGTGAGCTCAGTAGTTGTGGCGTGCGGGCTTAGTTGGGATCTTATTTCCCCGACCAGGGATCGAGCCCGGGCCACTGCTGCATTGGAAGGCAGATCCTTTACCACTGGACCACCAGGGAAGTCCCTCTTTATCTTTTTACATGTGGCTGTTAGAAAATGTTAAATAATCTCCAATGGCATATGTATATATGGCTCACATTTGTGTATTGCATTCCTTCTCTCTATCTCTCTGTCTCTTGGGCAGCACTGGCCTAGAATGGTGGGAGAGGAGGGCGAGAGTGCTCAGAGAGAGATCAGAATAGCTGGAGGGTCTGGAAATGGACGGCCTTTTCACCGCTGGCCACGAGGATGGAGTAGGTGTTCAGTGACGCCAGTCAGCCACAGGGAGCAGGGGATACAGGGGGCTTCTCATCATCCCCCTTTAATTTATGCTACTTGGGAGTTATGCTCTGATGGCATTTGACCTGTGGCAGGGATAAACTGTGGCTCTCCTTTGGAAAGAGTGTAGCATGGTAGTCAAATCTATAATAGTCACTTCTTGAAACTGTCCAGATTTGTTTGTTTGTTTTTGTTTTTAACCACATGGAACTATTATGAGTTGAGCATTATTTAAAATAAATGATCCCAGGACAGAGGCTCTCACAATTTTATTGTTTGCATAATGGAATTTGTTATATTGGATTTTGACCTGTATGTCAGTAGGAGTACTTAGGATCTTGGTCACAGTAGTTTATACCTCAGTTTTTTAGTTTATTCACTAAAAGTAGTGTGTGTGTGTACCTAAATTGCTTTATGTCACCAGACATTTAAAGTAAACATGATAGCTTTTCCAATCTTACTGACTTTTTTTTTTTTTAATTAGCCTCCATTTTTTTAAAAAAATTTATTTATTTATTTATGGCTGTGTTGGGTCTTCGTTTCTGTACAAGGGCTTTCTCTAGTTGTGGCAAGTGGGGGCCACTCTTCATTGCGGTGCGCGGGCCTCTCACCATCGCGGCCTCTCTTGTTGTGGAGCACAGGCTCCAGACGCGCAGGCTTAGTAGTTGTGGCTCACGGGCCCAGTTGCTCCGCGGCATGTGGGATCTTCCCAGACCAGGGCTCGAACCCGTGTCCCCTGCATTAGCAGGCAGACTCCCAACCACTGCGCCACCAGGGAAGCCCCTTACTGACTTTTAAAAGGACCTTTATTACTGTTTTTTTTTTTTTAATACAAGCATCAGTAGAAAATTCAACTTTCCTTTAGCAGCAGGGCCAGTCAAGTGGAAAAGACCTGGTTTTACGGAAACATTATGAAACACAGAGGGAATCCTTTGCCTGCACCTCGCACAGCAGCGTGTGAGGGAGGGCTGGAATGGTGCCGCTTACTTGCATTTGTGAAGCCACTTGTTTGTTCTGAGTCTTGGGTGCCCCATTTTCGATGGTATTTAGATGTTGGGAGCACCCCTCAGCATGAGGAGAACCTACGAGTACCTCCAAAGGACCGGCTCAGTCTACTTTTTATAAATTTTTTTTTTTTTAAACTTAGGGTTTATTTATTTATTTATGGCTGTGTTGGGTCTTCGTTTCTGCGCAAGGGCTTTCTCTAGTTGCGGCAAGTGGGGGCCACTCTTTATCGCAGTGCGCGGGCCTCTCACAGTTGTGGCCTCTCGTTGAGGAGCACAGACTCCAGACGCACAGGCTCAGTAATTGTGGCTCACGGGCCTAGTTGCTCCGCGGCATGTGGGATCTTCCCAGACCAGGGCTCCAACCCGTGTCCCCTGCATTGGCAGGCAGATTCTCAACCACTGCACCACCAGGGAAGCCCTGAGTCTACTCCACGTAGTAAAAGGAAAAAGATGAAGAATCTTGTATTTGATGTGTTCTGTAAGAAAGCCCCTCATACTTTTTTAGGACTTTTGGGAAATGTACATATAACTCAACCCTGCCTCCCCCGAAGAGTTTCCTAGTTTTTCAGTTATTTTCAGTGAATTTATGGTAACATTAACTTTTTCACTGTAAAAACTGTGGAAAGAGTGTTGATTAGATCAGGAGGCACCTAAGCCAAACAGAGTTCTTGCTTGAGAGTTTGGAGTTAGTTCTGAGAGTGAGATTGGTCTTGTTATGGGTAGCTGGTCTGTAACATGTAACTCTAGGACCTTTTTTTCTCATATTATCTAGTCAAAAGAATCAGAAAGTGGTAAATAGAGAGAAAGTAAGACGAAGCACAGAGAGAGCAGAGATAAGAGACAGAGAGAAAATTCTGGGGGCATTAGAGTCCTTTGAACTGAGACTGGGCTGCTTTTTTTTTTTTAACATCTTTATTGGAGTATAATTGCTTTACACTGGTGTGTTAGTTTCTGCTGTATAACAAAGTGAATCAGCTATATGTATACATACATCCCCACATCTCCTCCCTCTTGCATATCCCTCCCACCCTCCCTATCCCACCCCTCTAGGTGTGGGCTGCTTTTTTAATCTTAGATTCCCTGAGATACCGCATATCTTTTAAATAAATTCTCTTTTATTTGCTCAAGTTAGTTTGAATTAGAATTCTGTCACCTGAAACTAAGAGTCTTAACTTAGTTACCGCCACATCCTGTAAATATCTCTCTCCAAGCATCACACTGTAATATTTTGTTTGTCTAGTCAAGATAAACAGACTGTATTTTGTTGGTCTTAAGATCTCCATTACCCAGCCTGGGACTTGGCGTGGTAGGTGCTCAATAAATGTTTGTTGAATAAATGAATGAGTGCATGAATTATGAGCATCTCATCATACACACTTTTAATTTTACTTTTCAAATCCCTTAAAATTTCTTTGAGTGGGTAATATGTTCATAGTGTTCAAAAATCAAAATGTATTAAAAGATATATAGTAAAAAGTCTCCCTCCCATCATTGTCTTGTGTCCACCCAAATCAAACCACCTTCCTTTGCTTCTCCCACCCCAAATAAGCACTGGTGTAGCTTTTACCTATTGTAGTTTTTCAGAGTTTCTTTATGCACACATAAGCAAATGGTAACATATAGTACATACTTTTTGTGCAAATGGTAACATATATACTCTGTTTTGCACCTTACTTTTGACTTAATATAGCTCAGAGATTTTTTTTCCATATAAGCGTTCCTTTAAAAAAATAATTGTATATTATTACACTGAATAATTGAACCATAATTTATTTAATCTGAATTCTATTGTTGGGCATTAAAGTTGTTTTGAATCTTTCGCTGTTACAAATAAGACTGGAATAAATAATCTTGTACATGTCACTTTGCATGTGTTCCAGTATGTCTGTAAGATAAATAACTAGAAGTGGAATTGCTGGATCAAAGATTATGTGTGTTTATAATTTTATCACCAGAATGCCCTCATAATGTTTATACCAATTTATTAACCCAGCAGCAATATATGAGAGTGGTTGTTTCTCCACAGCAGTGCCAATCATAAATCAAACTTATTTGCAGGTTTCTGTCAGGTTCCACTTTGCATAATGGCCGGGTAGCTCCTATTAGACTAACCCATCCTCAGATATAAAGCCATGTGCCTCAAGGCACTGGAGAGTGATCAAAAGCAGCAGATACTAGATGGGGGTTGATACTTAGAAGGGAAAGCAGAGCTTATGGGACAAAATCCAAATGTTTAATATGCGTGAAAGAAAGCAGGAAAATATTTGATTAAATAATGCCCAGATATTTCCAAATACGGTGGAAGACATACATTTACAGATTCAAGAATCTCAACAAACCCCAACCAAGACAAATGCAAGGAAAAAACAAGGCACATCATAGTCAAAATACTGAAAACCAAACATAAAGAGAAAATTTTAAGTGACCACAGAAAATAACACTTTATATGTAGGTGAAAATTATTTGTGTCACCACTAACTGTTCATCAAAAACAGTGGAGGTGAGAAGACAGTACAGTGATATCTTTAAAGTGCTGATAGATTTCTGCCAATTTGTTTGGTGGAAAATGATGTTCAATTTAGTTTTAATTTGTATATTTTTTGATATGAATGAGGTTTAGAATATTTTCATATGTTTAAGAGTCATTTGTATTTCTTTTCTGTTTATCCTTTCCTGTTATTCTCTTGGGTTTTAAATCTCTTTTTCATTAAGAGCATTAGCTCTTTGTGATGGAGTTGAAAATATACTTTCCTCAGTTTGCCAGTTGTCTTTTAACATTGCTGATGGTGTTTTTTTCCATCCAGAAAATTTTTATGTTCAGGTAGTCAAGTTTATCTATCTTTTCCTTTGTGGCTTCTGAATTAGAAAGTCATTCTCCGCTGCAAGATTTTATAAAGACATTCGTCAATGTTTGCTTCTTTACAGTTTCAGTTTTTACACTGAAATTCTTAATCCACTTGGACTTTTTCCTTATATATGATGTGAAATATGGATCTAAGTTTTATTTATTCCTTTATGGCTCCAGTTGTCCCACACTATCAATCACGCACTAAATCTTTTTGGGCTTATTTCTGGACTTACTTCCTGTTCCATTAGTCTGTCTGTTGATTTAACACCAGTACTATGCTGCTGTAATTACTGTGTGTTTATATGATGCTTTGTTATCTGGCATAACTAGCCTCCTCTCATGGCTGGTATTGATTGTTTATTTTTCCACATGGTCTTTTGACTCAGCTTTTTAAAGTTCCCTCAAGTAATGAGCCCCAAAGCCTGAACAGGCCAGGTCTTCCTGAAAATGCTCTCAGAGCACTCTGCCCTTTCATGGATAGTATTTTTCACAGGTTGTAATTTATAGGAGTATTATTTTGGATTAATGTCTGACTCACTCACTAGACCATAAGCTCCAGGAGGGCAGGGATCTTGTCTCTTTTACTTACTATATTTGCAGTGCCTCGTATAGGGCCTGGCAGATTTTAGGCTCTGTACAGTAATGAATGGATGAATAAATTTTAAGTCTTAAGGTTGAGTTCTGACTCGTTTATTACTCTCTCAATGACTGCAGGCAGGGTTCTTGACTAAGCCTCAGTTTTCTCATTTCTAAAATAGGTATAAATGAGTTATATCTGCTGAACAGGGTTTGAGAATAATTAAATGATATATCTTAGAAAATATTTTTGTGAAGTGTGAGATGTTCTAATCAGACTAACTTTGGCTTTCCTTCTCACATGTGGTAGATAATTATGCATTTAACAAGGAACAACCTCCAGATTTAGGCTATTGGTTGTCAGAGTCTATTTAAAGAATCATCCTTACCAGGCTGTCACCAGCTAAAGTTATAGGCACTGTTGAGTATTTCTTAGCTTTTAGCTACCTAAGCAGTAAGAGCAGTCAATTTCAGATGACAGCTTGTTTGTTGACAGCGAACAGTCTCTAAAAAAAGAAATAAAATTTCCCTTTGCAGAGCAACCTGGGTTTGGAATCCATTCTGCACAAGATGTCTACCTGTCACTTCTGAAAGGAAAAGAGAACTATGACACAGCTGCTATTACCAGAAGAAAAGCTTAGACTTAATAAATTGCCAAAACTCCATGTTGTTAGTTTAAGTTACTTGCCAAGGTACTATAACTTGAAAAAAGGAAGGTTGCACATATTTATTGCTAATGCTGGGGAAATTGCCATTAAGGCAGTTGGCAGAACAGCTGACATTTTAACAGTCATAGGTCAGATAATCTTCTACGTCTATCCAAGAGAAGATTTGACCAAGGATTGACAAAAAGAAAATCAAATGATTATGTTGACTTGGCTGCATCTAAATGTCTCATTTTCGGCTTACAGGAAAGATTGCTATGGAAGCAATCTTTGACGTTGCAACAGAGTGGCAGTAAATTGCTTGAATAACTGTTGGAACTTCAAATATAAAAACACAGGAAGAGTCACTGTCTGAGGTAGAACTCCAGGGGGATTTTTCACTTGTGTTTTGCTCCTCATATAATGTTTATGGCTCAAATTTTACATTAAGACATGTTTTAAATCACCACTTACTCAGTTTCACAAAAAAAGGTTAGCTTATAGGTCACAAGGAAAATCAGTGGCAGAACTGAAGACTGAATTCTAGAACGTTAGTCTCCAACATTTCCAACGCTGTTAGAAACAAGTACTAAGTTTTGTTTATTCTCTCAAAGGCAAAATAAAGAATGTATAGTAGGTTTGAAAGTTGGAGATCATAAAGCACTTTTTATGGTTTCCAGTAGACCAAATTCTTTTCACACTCTTAAGTTTCTTTTATTTTGAATTCAGTTGTGTAAATCAGCCCATTGCTGATAAACACAAATTAATATTAGTCCTGAGATCAGCATTTCTTTTATTATAAATTTAGCTGTATAAATCAGTCTTTTGCCAATAAACATAAATTTATATTAGTTCTAGGATCAACATTTTGAGAAGGGATAAAGTAGGGATCGTCTGAGCATTTTTAAAAGAATGTTGGTCTAAAATAGCCAGTAGAATAAAAATACATTGTACAAACTAAAATAGGGCAAAAGAGCTACAGTGCAGTACATGAACTAAAATAACTAGCAGTTCAAATGAGTCCAAGTGCTAAATATGTAATTATCTTTCCGATTACCTTATATGTACAAGAGTTGTTTTAATTTTTTAAGTCTCACATTTCACTCCTTTTGTTGTTGTTTTCAAAAAAACACATTTTTTGTGTATTTTTCACATCTTTGCTCAATTGTTACCTTGTCAGACTCCTCTGTGAAGGAGCTAAATCCCTACTGTTTGAGACTCTTGAACCAAGGAGGGACATAATCTGATGAGTGTGTTGAAAAGATCTCTCCGCCTGTGGTGATGGGAATCGACTGCGAGTGAGCGAGGGCAGAAGCAGTTAGGGGTAGTTGCAGTCATCCAGGCTGGAGATAATAATGGCTCAGATCAGGTGGTTGTGGAGGTGGTGAGAAGTGGCTGGACTGAGGATATAAATTGACAGTGGAGTCAGTAGGATTTGCTGCCATTTGGAATGTGGAAGCAAGAGAAAGATAGGAATCAAGGATGATGCTGAAGTTTTTGGCCTGAGAGACAGAAAGAATGAAATTGCCATTCACTGAAATGAGGAATAAATATCAAAGGAAAAGCACAAAATCAGGATTTTTTGTTTTCATCGTGGTAGTTGGATAATGAAACTCTAATTAGGAAAAGGTCTGGGATGGAGATAAAATAGTTGGGAATCATCAGCATATAAATGGTATTTAAAGTCAAGAGCCTGGATGAGCTCACCTGGGGGAGTGTAGATAAAGAAAAGAGGTCTTGGGGTTAAGCGTTGGTACACTTCAGTGTTTAGAGGTTGGGGAGACCAGAGGGAGGGCCAGTGGAGAAGCAGAGAAGAGCCAAGAGAGACTGGGGTCCTGGAAGTCAAGTAAAGAATGTTCCAGGAAAAAAGTGATCAGCTATGTTGGAATGCTGCTGATAGAACAGTAATAAGATGAGGACTGAGAAATGACCATTGGATTTGGCAATGGTGTGGTCATTGGTGACCTTGAGCTGTTTTTGTAGAGAGGTGTGGAGGAAAGGCTGACTGGGAGAGGGTTCTGGAGAGGATAATAAAAGAGGAAATGTAGACTTCGAATATAGACTAATTCTTTACAGGAGATTATTTTGTAAAGTAGAACAGAGAAATGAGATGGGACCTGAAGAGGGATATGAAGTCAAGAAAGACCTTTTTAAATGATGTTTGCATGCTGATGGGAGTGAGTGGGTAAACAGGAAAAAATAGAGAATATAGGAGAAAGAATGGGGACAATTGTTGGGAACATGTATTCTTTTGTGAGTGTTCCTCCCTCTATAGTACTGTATGCAGCACTAAAGGAAGACTTTTCTCTTCTTCTTCCCAAACTCCTACTGAGCTAGATGCTCCTCTTATAAGTTCCCATATAACTCTGTTGCTCCTATACTTAACCCTTTCAAAGTATGACTTCTTGTACTTAGGGCCAAAGAATCACACTTCACAGGATATGTTAGTCCTCTAGGAGCTTAACATTACACTAAAACCACATCTTTCTAGCAATTTTGGACTATAACAGAAGGTAAGAATTTTATTAGGATCTTTCACAAACCTTTTCCTCCCATCCACAATGACAAGCTCTTTATAGATCCTTAAGTAGCTCTTAACTATTCTCTCAAGTGTTGAGTTGCAAGTAGCCTGCACGATTGGGGTTCCATACTGTGTCAAGAATGATTCTGAGGTTTCTGGTCTGAGAGACTGAAAGAATGGAATTACCATTTACTGAAATGAGGAATAAGTATCAAAGGAAGAGCACAGCTGCTCAGCTCTAAGGAGTATCGCTGTTTCTCACCATTGGCATTCCTGGTGACACAGTGACTTCTGGGACCTCAGCTTTGATTCTGTCCATTTGGTTCTCTCTTTTCTGCCTTTTCTGTCATGGGGTTAGGCTTGTGGTGATGAAGAAGTGATCTGTCCTTAGCCAGAGGTTGATGTAAGTTAAAAGATGTTGTAAGCAGTAAAACAGCACACAACTATGCAGATTGTAGTTACCATTTTTATCTTTTGAGCTTAAGGTTTATATTTCTGTTTGCATTTTCAAGGTTTTAGGTCAGAGTTTTAAAATTAGGGCCAGGACCTTGAAGCCAGTTGCTTGGGTGTTTGTAGAAAGGAGTGGTGGCTCTTGTGGAATCTTCTGTAAGAGGTGTGCATGCCTCCTTATGTGCGTTCATCCACCCATCCATAAAAAATATTTGTAAATGCCTGCTATGTTTAAAGATGTGCTAGGGAGTTTAGGGCGCTCATTTTTTTAAGGGGGGGTAGACAGTGGAGATTCAGGGAGCTGTCTAGTGGTCATAATATGAAAAAGGTGGAGACCCACTCTTTAGAGTAGCTCTAGATCATCCCCAGAGTTCTTTATTCAAACAGAATTTCATAATGAAACCCAAGATGTCAAAATCCCAAGCTGCACTGCAGGCTTGCTGCCAGAGAGGCTGGAAGACCCAGGACCCCACCAGCTCAGCACCCCTCTTTGTTGCCTTTGCAGAGGTTTCTTAGAAGCCCTAGGTGTCTGCATAGCCCAGTTGGAAAAACCCCTCCTCTAGACTATGCCAGAGTTTTTTTTAAAAATGTGATTCCTTAGCCTTTCCCATCATAAAAAAGAAAAAATATTATTATGATTTCCCATCATCATAAATTGAGAGGGAAACTTTTTTCTTTTGCATGAGTTTTCTCTTTTAGAAAAAAATAGAAGCTATTATTTAAGCTTAGTTAATGTTTTAAATCACCAAACCTCTGCACATCTTTCCTATAGAGACTAGTTCATGGAAAGAATTACTGAAAAATTTTAGTTGATGATAATGATATTAACAGATTGTCAAGTGATTAGAGTCTTATTTGGGGTACCCACTGATGTACTGCTTTATATGCGTGGGTCGAAGTTTGACCTTTGTTTTTACTTCCAGACATACTATAAAGGATGGTGATTTATGTCATTAGCTTATGGGTTATAAATATTAGTGAAGTGGTCTGAATGCTTTAGTAAAGTCAGATGAATCGAATGGGCAGGTCTGTGCCTATTGTTTGGATTAAAAAAAATCACACATTCATGTATTCTTTTCATCCTTTTAAAAAACAAAAAGGTAAAACTACTGCATTATAATTCTATTGTACATTTAAAATGCAGATTTAAAAAATTCTAATTGTGCTTTTTAGTAACTAATAATTTAATAGTGCTTTTTGATCCTCCCCTACTTTTTCAACCTTCTTTTCTTGCTTGATGTTAGGAAACCCAAATTGAAGATACCTGCAGTTCAAACAGGTTGAACTTGTGGCCTTGGCTGTAATTGTCACTTCACAATCTATTTTTTATTTTAATCTTATTATTAAACCTTTTTGTTCCCTGCAGACTGGTGAATTTTCAGCTCGTTTCCTTTTGAAGTTGCCGGTGGATTTCAGCAATATTCCCACATACCTGCTCAAGGTAAAAGTATATGATTATCAGTATGAGAATGTAAATGAGCTTTTTAAGTCATTATTTAACTCTGAGTATTTGCATGGTTTGCCAGCATTTTGTTCAGATGATGAATTCTATTAAAAAATATATTACATGAAGATCCACGGAGTTACTGTTACCTAAAAGCTAAAATAGTGGCCCTAAAAATCATTTCAAAATGGATTTTCCTTATCAGACAAAATTAGTAAAAGCAAATTAAACATTGGAAAAAAAACTGCCTTTGGTTAATAATCTTTTGGGGATGAAAGGCTCTCTTAGAAATTATCTTAATATGCATTCTGTCTTTAAGTAGGATTGCATATTAACTATGCTGTGCTAAAGGATGTTTCATTTTCTTTATTTATGTCGCAGTTGATCCCGGGCACCTTGAAAGTTGGACTGTCCTGGAGAGACCTAGAATTGAGTTAGGCTGGTGTATATGGCATTCTTTAAAATATAATGCAGGCAACTTGTGGCTTGGGAGCAGCTACTTTGGGAAGGGGTCTGCAAAATGCTTTGTAGAGGAAATCCAGATCCACACTAGGCTGTGGTTAGTGTGAAAAAAAACTAAATGGACCAGGGAACCAGCAAGTTCTGAACAGGAAGCCTTAAGACAAAGGCCTAAGTTTATCATAGATGTAGATTTGGGTCGTAATTTAAGGTATCTCCTCAGCCATCTTCAGCCCATGGTGATATAGCTTTGCTCTAATGTAAGAAAAATTTCTGCCTTCCAAATTTGTTCAGAGGGTTAATGGTATTTATAACAGTGTAGCGAGAAGACAAAATCCTTGTGCAAGTGTTCCTGCATATTATAGTAGTCATAAATAACAGTAGATCTTTTTTTTTCACACACACACACACTGTATTTTATTTTTACAAGAGATAAATAGACTGACACCAAGCATTGTACATGGATGACCACAACAAAAGCAACAATGATTGCAATTACCAAACATGAAACACACTCATACTATGTCATAATATTGACATTCAGTCCAGTAATCCTCCACTGTAACAGCTCCTTTACTTTGCAGTGAAAATTGATTTGTATATTCTTTGCCTCTGAGTCCTTGTGGGATTTTTTTTTTAAAATTCAGACAGAAAGTCACAAAAATTATACTCATCCTCATCAGTTCACTCAGTCCCATGTAATTAATTTTTTTTTATCTTGATCTTTTGTTAGCACTTTTATGAGTTCATCAGTTTTTCATTAGAGATCTGAAAATGCTTATTCATTCAGTTCAGCAGTACAGTCAGTTACCAGAAACCTGTACTTGTCCGAGTCTTTTCCATGAATTTCTTGAAGATGAAAGCCTTTTATAGGAACATACTTGCAAAAGCATCAGAGTACACCCAGAACTGTCTGTAAATGACAGAAGACTTAAAAATGACCACTGTTAAAGATTTGATGAAAGTTCATAATAATGCAGTTGACAAGAAAATTAGTTATTTCTGAGATATACATTTTAAAGTAATAACTAGGATTATTACTTATAACATTATCCCAAAACATATAAGATTTTTAGAAATTTCATGTAATGTCTGAAACATTTATATTAACATATTTCCATACATATTTCCATACAAATACAAATATAAGATTTTTAGAAATTTCATATAATGTCTGAAACATTTATATTAACATATTTCCATACATATTTCCATACAAATACAAATATAAGATTTTTAGAAATAACATTAGATCTTAATCTTGATAATGACTGGAAATACAGTATAGTCTGGTATATAAACTATAGACCATAGGAAAGATTAGGGAACACTTTTTTTTTTTAAACATTCTACCCAAGGGACTTATTAGTTTCTTTTCCCCTAAGTAAAACATGGGATTTTTGTGCCTCATTAAACTTTAATTTTTAGTTTCTAGTTGACTGTTTTCCCACTGTGTATCCAAGAGTTGTGACCTGTGATTACCAAGCATAATTAATTTGGTTTTAGCAGTTACTTTGCTCTATTAGAATAGCAAGCAGTCTCTTTGGAAACTCTTAAATCACAGACTCATTGACCTCTATATGTCCAGTTAAAACTCTATTTCTGCTCATTTAAAACAAAATTCAGTAGTATATGAGAGTATATTATTCATATAATCACTTTAATCCATATACAGTTATAGTTCCTATGTTTTGATCTGTTGGGCCTTATCAGTTTGAATGGTTGTCCTGTTTGTTTGAACTTAGTGTTGTCTCTGCTCATGTTCTTGAAGGTCAGAGGAAAAAACATACTTCTTGGATCATAATCTATATATTTTTTCCTCTTCAAAACCAAATTTCCATGTTTTCTATTCTAAGACTTCTAACTTTATATTGTTTTGCCCTAACTTTCCTTGCCAGTCAGATAGGAAAAAGGTGGAACCTATCTGGCAGAATTGGGAACCTCTTTGGCAGAACTGGAAAGCATTTTTCCCTTCCCAAAGTACAATGAAGTGATTTTTCTACTATAGATTAAATGCCTACCTTGCAGCACTAATGTCTTTCTGGATCTTTAGTTCCTGCAGAGAGGAAAATAAACAACAAGGATAAAAAAAGAGAAACTCTTGTATAATACAAAACAAGGGCAAAAAAATACCTACCTGCATACCAAAAGTAATCCAGAATACCTGTTGAGGGTTTTAAGATCTAAATTCCTAAAGTTGTTGTATCATAATCTTGGGACATTTGGCTATATGCTTAAAACTAAGTTTGCATTAGGAACTGTTCTACATGTTATTTGCATTTGGATGCTCCTAATCTAATTACCTGCCTGGTGTCTGATAGTCTAAGTCCAAAAGTAAATTCCTCAAATTCCTCGGGTTAGGATACTCTTCACAGCATCAATGTAGTTTTGCCTCACCATCTCAAAGAAATTAAAGGTAAAGTATAACTTTTAAATATTGACATATCATGGAGTTTGACTACATATCCTACCAATTTGCTACAGTGAAATTTTATCACCCTATGATGAAGCCATCATTCACTCATAAGTTTATATTTCCAAGTGTACATGTTTTATCCACTAATGAAATTTTTTGATGTTAGAATGAAAAAGCCATTAAATATTCAGTGATATGATTTTGCCTTATACTATACTCCAAGCATATATGGTTCTTTTTTTTTTTTTGGCTGCGTTGGGTCTTCATTGCTGCGTGTGGGCTTTCTCTAGTTGTGGTGAGTGGGGACTGCTCTTCATTGTGGTGCATGGGCTTCTCGTTTCGGTGGCTTCTCTTGTTGCGGAGCACGGGCTCTAGATGCGCTGGCTTCAATAGTTGTGGCACGTGGGCTCACTAGTTGTGGCTCACGGGCTCTAGAGCGCAGGCTCAGTAGTTGTGGCACACGGGCTTAGTTGCTCCACGGCATGTGGGATCTTCCCGGACCAGGGCTCGAACCTGTGTCCCCTGCATTGGCGGGCAGATTCTTAACCACTGTGCCACCACGGAAGTCCACGTATATGGTTGTTACATGGGATAGAATGAATTTATTCTGAAAATGAGTCCTGACTTTAGTGTCTGAGTTTTATTCTTAGCTGTGGTAAGTCAAAGGGTTAGATAAATCATTTACATAAAAACTCAGTCAGTAAAAAAAAAAAATACTTCTGTATTAATTAGGATTCTTTATTTCTGGGTGATAGGACTCCAGCACAAACTAGTATAAATTAAATGGGAAATGTGGTACAAATCCTCTGCTTCCATAGTCCACGTAGCAGGAAATAAATTACAGGTAGGCATAGACTGACTTTCCCATGTCTGTCCTACTTGGGCGCAGGTGTGCACCCCTGAACTTCTCAACTGAAGAGAATACGCTCCATCCATGCTGTTGCAAATGGCAAAATTTCATTCTTTTTTATGACTGAGTAATATTCCATTGTATACAATATACATCTTATTTATCCATTCATCTGTTGATGGACATTTAGGTTGCTTCCATATCTTGGCTATTATAAACAGTGCTGCTATGAACATGGGGGTGCATGTATCTTTTTGAATTAGTGTTTTTGTTTTCTTTGGGTAAATACCCAGGAGTGGAATTGCTGGATCATGTGGTAGTTCTATTTTTAGTTTTTTGAGGCACCTCCATACTGTTTTCCACAGTGGCTGCACCAATTTACATTCCCACCAACAGGGTACCAGGGTTCCCTTTTCTCTGCAGCTTTGCCAACATTTGTTGTTTGTGACCTTTTTGATGATAGCCATTCTGACAGGTGTGAGGTGATATCTCATTGTGGTTTTGATTTGCATTTCTCTGATGATTATTGATGTTGAACATGTTTTCATGTGCCTGTTGGCCATAGGTATGTTTTGTTTTGTTTTGTTTTTTGGAAAATGTTTATTTCAGTTCTTCTGCCCATTTTTAAATCAGGTTGTTTATTTATTATTTTATTTTTTAAAAAAATTTTTCATTGATGTATAGTTGATTTACAATATTGTATGTACAGCAAAGTGATTCAGTTATACATACATATATTCTTTTTCAGATTCTTTTCCATTGTAGGTTATTACAAGATACTGAATATAGTTTCCTGTACTATACAGTAGGTCCTCATTGTTTATTTTATGTATAGTAGTGTGTATCTGTTAATCCCGAACTCCTAGTTTATTCCCGCCCCCCCCCCCCAATTCCCCTTTGGTAACCATAAGTTTGTTTTCTATGTCTGTGAGTCTGTATCTCTTTTGTAAATATGTTCATTTTTATCATTTTTTTTTTAGATTCCACATATAAGTGATATCATATGATATTTGTCTTTGTCTGACTTACTTCACTTAGTATGATAATCTCTAGGTCCATCCATGTTGCTGCAGATGGCATTATTTCCTTCCTTTTTATGGCTGAGTGATTTCGAATTAGAGTTTTCATCTTTTCCAGATATATGTCCAGCAGTGGGATTGCTGAATCATATGGTAACTCTACTTTTAATTTTTTAAGGAACCTCCATGATGTTCTCCATAGTGGCCGCACCAATTTACATTCCCACCAACAGTGTAGGCAGGTTCCTTTTTCTCCACACCCTCTCCAGCGTTTATTATTTGTAGACTTTTTGATGATGGCCATTCTGACTGGTGTGAGGTGATACCTCATTGCAGTTTTGATTTATTTCTCTAATAGTTAGCAATATTGAGCATCTTTCCATGTGCCTATTGGCCATCTGTATGTCTTCTTTGGAGAAATGTCTATTTAGGTCTTCTGCCCACTTTTTGATTGGGTTGTTTGTTTTTTTGATATTGAGCTGTATGAGCTGTTTGTATGGGTTGTTTATTTTTTTGATATTGAGTTGTATGAGCTGTTTATATATTTTGGATAGTAACCCCTTATTGGTCATATCATTTGCAAATATTTTCTCCCATTTGGTAGGTTGCCTTTTCATTTTGTCGATGACTTCCTTTGCTGTGCAAAAGCTTTTAAGTTTAATTAGGTCCTGTTTGTTTATTTTTCCTTTTGTTTTCTCTGCCTTAGGAGACAGATCCAAAAAATATTGCTGTGATTTATGTAAAAGAGTGTTCTGCCTATGTTTTCTTCTAGGAGTTTTATGGTTTCAGAACTTACATTCAGGTCTTTAATCCATTTTGAGCTTATTTTTGTATATGGTGTGAGAAAATGTTCATATTTCATTCTTTTACATGTAGCTGTCCAGTTTTCCCAGCACCGCTTATTGAAGAGATGGTCTTTTCTCCATTGTATATTCTTGCCTCCTTTGTCATAGATTATTTGACCATAGGTGTGTGGGTTTATTTCTGGACTCTCTATTCTGTTCCATTGATCTATGCATCTGTTTTTGTGCCAGTACCATACTGTTTTGATTACTGTAGCTTTGTGGCATAGTCTGAAGTCAGGGCATGTGATACCTTCAGCTTTGTTCTTCTTTCTCAAAATTCTTTTGGCTATTAGAGGTCTTTTGTGTTTCCATATGAATTTTAGAATTATTTGTTCTACTTCAGTGAAAAAATGCCATTGATATTTTGATAGGGGTTGTATTGAATCTGTAGCTTGCCTTGTGTTGTGTGCTCATTTTAACAATATTAATTCTTCCAATCTGTGAACACGTTATATCTTTCCATCTGTTGTGTCATCTTCAATTTCTTTCATCAGTGTCTTATAGTTTTCTGAATACAGGTCTTTTACTTCCTTAGGTAAGTTTATACCTAGCTATTTTTTTTTTTTTGGATGTGATTGTAAATGGGATTGTTTCCTTAATTTCTCTTTCTAATAGTTCTTTGTTAATGTATAGAGATGCAACAGATTTCTGTATATGAATTTTGTTTCCTGCAACTTTACTGAATTTATTGATGAGCTCTAGTAGTTTTTTGGTGGCATCTTTAGGATTTTCTATGTATAGTATCGTGTCATCTGCAAACAGTGACAGTTTTACTTCTTCCTTTCCAACTTGGATTCCTTTTATTTCTTTTTCTTGTCTGATTGCTATGGCTAGGACTTCCAATACTATGTTGAATAAAAGTGGTGAGAGTGGGGTGCTATCATTCTCTCATATAGTAGGGGAAAATAGGTAATAGCATGACTGTTTAAAAAGTGTGTGTATGACAGTCACAAAATGTGACTTGTCATCAAAGATTGAGTTTTAGTAAATTTTCCATTTTAAAATTCCTCACTCTCCTCACCTTTCCTTAGGAACAGGGAAGAATTTTGCATTCTGTGCAGCCGGAAGAAGAGAATTAGGCTAATTAATCTCCCTGGATTTTTTTTTTTTGATGAATTCTTGCATTGTCCTTTATTATTTGGAATTGTTTGAAAGTCCATTTATTTTTACATATTTGCTAGGAAGGAAACTGATAACTTCCCCCAAATATTCTCTTTTTTAAAATATAGCAAGCTTGTTAGAGTGATATGTATTGATTATAGTTGTTTCTCAGCAAGCATAAGGTAGCAAACATTAAAAAGCCCTCTGATCCTGATAACTGAATATAAATTCAAAGACTGTTCATTACAGAATTTTTTCTCTAAACCACACATTAAAAGATGCTTCAGAATGTGATACCTTTTAGAGGCAAGAATATACAATGGAGAAAAGACAGTCTCTTTAATAAGTGGTGCTGGAAAAACTGGACAGCTACATGTAAAAGAATGAAATTAGAACACTCCCTAACACCATACACAAAAATAAGCTCAAAATGGATTAAAGACCTAAATGTAAGGCCAGACACTATAAAATTCTTAGGGGAAAACATAGGCAACACTCTATGACATAAATCACAGCAAGAACCTTTTTGACCCACCTCCTAGAGTAAGGGAAATAAAAACAAAAATAAACAAATGGGACCTAATGAAACTTAAAAGCTTTTGCACAGCAAAGGAAACCATAAACAAGACGAAAAGACAACCCTCAGCATGGGAGAAAATATTTGCAAATGAAGCAACTGACAAAGGATTAATCTCCAAAATTTACAAGCAACTCATACAGCTCAATATCAAAAAAACAAACAACCCAATCCAAAAATGGGCAGAAGACCTAAATAGACATTTCTCCAAAGAAGATATACAGATTGCCAACAAACACATGAAAGGATGCTCAACATCACTAATCATTAGATAAATACAAATCAAAACTGCAATGAGGTATCACCTCACACCAGTCAGAATGGCCATCATACAAACACTAAATGCTGGAGAGGGTGTGGGGAAAAGGGAACCCTCTTGCCCTGTTGGTGGGAATGTAAATTGATACAGCCACTATAGAGAACAGTATGGAGATTTCCTTAAAAAACTAAAAATAGAACTACCATACGACCCAGCAATCCCACTACTGGACATATACCCTGAGAAAACCATAATTCAAAAAGAGTCATGTACCACAATGTTCACTGCAGCACTATTTACAATAGCCAGTACATGGAAGCAACCTAAGTGTCCATTGACAGATGAATGGATAAAGAAGATGTGGCACATATATGCAATGCAATATTACTCAGCCATAAAAAGAAGCAAAACTGAGTTATTTGTAGTGAGGTGGATGGACCTAGAGTCTGTCATACAGAGTGAATTAAGTCAGAAAGTGAAACAAATACCATATGCTAACACATATATATGGAATCTAAAAAAAATGGTTCTGAAGAACCTAAGGGCAGGACAGGAATAAAGACGCAGACGAAGAGAATGGACTTGAGGACACGGGGAGTGGGAAGGGCAAGCTGGGATGAAGTGAGAGAGTGGCGTGGACATATATACACTACCAAATGTAAAATAGATAGCTAGTGGGAAGCAGCCGCATAGCACAGGGAGATCAGCTCGGTGCTTTGTGACCACCTAGAAGGGTGGGATAGGGAGGGTTGGAGGGAGACGCAAGAGGGAGGAGCTATGGGGATATATGTATATGTATAGCTGATTCACTTTGTTATAAAGCAGAAACTAACACACCATTGTAAAGCAATTATACTCCAATAAAGATGTTAAAAAGAAAAAAAAAGAATTTGATACCTTTTAGTTTAGGGAATTTTTTGGATCCAATAAAGTCACACTTAATAAGCAGCTTTTAGAAATAAAGACTGCTTTAACTCACTCTTGTGAAATCTGGTTTTAAACAAAACAGTTGTCTGGTGCTTGAAAGACCATAAAGAATTCACAGGAAACCCTCATGTTATCTGAAAGGAAATAGTTTCTGTCTAATCAAATAGGGGTAGGCATACCTTTATAAAAGTAGGAATATGTACCTGGAAGAACGTGCCGTAAAAGTAGAGTGCTTTTTATTCCAGTAATAAGTCTGCTTTATCATTGCTAAAATTGAGCCAAAATCTGCATTTGAGGCTTAATCACAAGATAGTAAAATTTTAGGCTTGTAGGCCGTGTGGTCTCCATCACAACTACTTAACTTTGCTGTCACAGCATGAAAGCAGCTACGGACAATATCTAAATCAATGATTGTGTCTGAATCCCAGTAAAACTTTATTTAAAAAAATAGACATTGGACTGGCTTTGGACTGCAGGCAATTGTTTGCTGGTCCCTTTTCTAAATTATGGGATGGAGGGTGGGGGAAATTCTTCACAAAGGCACCTGGGTCATCATAGAAAGATGAGAAAAAGGATTTGGTTCAGTGAGTTTAAGTGGATTTTAATACCATGGTCTCTTTGTTTTTATTTTACTAGCACCTTCAGCTTGGTTGAAGTCTCCCTCCCTCTTTTCTTCCCTCCTCTTCCTTTCCTTCCTTGTTTTCTTCCTTCCTTTATTCCATCTTCTCTCTTATTTTTAAATAATCTGTTAGCAGCATACAATTTACTAAATTTTCTTCCAAGTCTTAGTTTCCCTAACTGTTAAACTGTGATTAGGCTATATAGCACAACACATTGGGTTGTTGGGAATATCAATGAGATGATGAATATGATGGTACTTAATACATTTCTGAGCTTGGAGTAAATGCAGAATAGAAATGGTTTTGATTTTATTTAGTCATTAATTTATATTTCAAAGTATTGAATTTATTGTGGTCTAGGAAGAAAGTAAGCATTTCATTGAAATTAAGATAGAGTTATGTTTACTACTTCTTTTTTCTTCTGTCCTGTTTTTCCCCCATCTAGAATTCAAAACCCAAATTTTCACTTGCCCCAAATTTTCGGATATAATTTATGGTAATTCTGACAGTAGTATTTTTCCCTACTGAAAATGAAGAATAGTCACAGGCAGCTTCTGTGAACTTCCTCCTTTCAGTTTTCTTTTATTGTTTTCTTTTGCTTTTATTTTTTTATGGTGTACTTGTGTTTTTATCTTCTAAATTATAATTTTAGAATGGAGCTGTGTCTCAAATCACTATCAGTTGACCTGTTTTGCTACCCTGTCCCCAGATATCTTGATAGATCTTCACGTACCGTGTATTCTGTTACATACAGTGCTTTAGTAACATGGATTAGTTCGCACATGATTGATAAATAGTGGAAGTATGTCAGTAGAAGTCAGAAGTTGCCATGGTTTAGTTAATAGTTTGACCACTGAATAACAGCAGCTGAATGAAAGTACGCTAATGCAGATGAGCTAACAGGCTGCGGAGGGTTTCTGTATGGCATGCAATGTCCATTCACTCCGTTCCTTTCACGTGGCTCAGTTTTGCTGTACGCTCTGTATTTAAGTATTGATCGCACGGTTTCTCCCCATCTTTGTGGAAAAGAAACACAGGACAATAAGCCAGAGCTTTCCCTCTCTGGCATCACTACGTTTTGTCCAAAACCTGCTTCTCCGCTGTAACTTCTAATGATGATGTCCCTCTACTCTTTCCCATAACTCAGCAGTTTCAACCTTTCCTTGTAGCCCCTTTCATTAAGTTATCTTCAGCTTTTTTAAAGTCCTATATTTAGTATAATAATTCTTTGTTTATTACGAATATAGCATGTCATTTTAAGTACATTAGAGTTTTATTGGATTTACTTTGGTTTTTGTTAATGCTATGGTTACAAAGTTGTACAAGCGACTAACTGAAAAGTAAGGTCTAGCCTTGCTATATTTTTCTCATAAGCCTCTTATTCTTAATGTGTAGTTTACTAAAATGCAATTTTTTAAAGGAATGCATTTTCACATTACAGCAAAAACAATTGTATTCAAACAACCAGAGATTCCGTTCTTTTATAGGCTAGGCAGCTTTAGTCCTTTATACTTACATGTCATACGATTTTAAAACCTTCTCTATCCTCATACTTCTCTTCAGGAGGTATTCCAGATTGCCAGCATCTCTCTTAAACTGTGGTGTCCAGAAATGAGCACAAAATTTCAGATAGGATTGATCAGGTCAGTGTTCATTAGAACTTTGAACTTCACCATTTACTGAGTATTTATTGAGTTTGTAAAAAAACCCCAAACTTCCTTATTTTTCTAATCCTGTTTTATGCAGTTGGTTTTTTAAGGCAAAGTATAGACGAATCCCTTCATACTGTCTTTTTGAATTTGCCCTTTTTGTTCAGCCTGTTTATGGGGAAGGTATTGCCACCTATAATTCAGAAAGGGAAGTATGGATTGGAACCAAGTAGCACAGTGAGGGTAACAGGAATTACGGGCTGTGATCATTACAGGTTTACCATTTTTTATTCGGAGCTGTTTTCTCAATGGTGACATTTCCTCTCCCCACATCATAAGGTTACCACCTGGCACATGACAGGGCTAGTGTCAGTTTATCAGTGTCATCTGTTACCATTAATCCATTTTCATCAATCAGCTGACCTACAATTCAAATAAAAGTAAAATCTGGTTTGGGGCATAAGATGATTGCATAGTCAATAGTAATGCAAGTCATAATAATTTCAGTACCGTAAGAGAAGTACAAAGTTCTTTAATGGGTTGGTGAGAGATTACATCTAGTTAGAAAAGACCTTTATAAAGGAGGTGACATTTGAAATGGGCCTGAAAGACTCGTATTGATAGAGAGAAGCTAGGGAAAATATGAGCGTGGTTTTAGGTGACAATGAAAGAACATTTGGAGAACAGCAGAAAAGTCTAGTTTGCCTAAGTCACAGAACATGTATACAGACTAGTGGGAGATGAGAAAAGAAAGGCATTTTAAAGATATAATGATATAGACAGAGCCTTAAATATTCAACTAGGGAGTTTAGTGATTGTTTTGAGTGATTGCTTTGAGTAGTACTATGATTGGGATTGTATTTAGGAAGAGAAGTCTGCCAGGAGACATATATAAAATGATTGGGGAGAAGGAAGAGGGAAATGAGGCTGATAGTCAGGGTTCAAGGGATGTAAAACTGAATATTAAGGGTCTAGGTGACCACGTTTCAGACTTGCTGAAGTTTTCATACCTGTTAGCTGACGTGCTTACTCACCTAACTCAATGATCAACCTGGGAAAATGAGGGAGAGGAAAGTGTGCAGTCAGAATGTTCTAGTCAGTGCTACCCAGAGTGTATGTTTTGGTTCATGATGAGATAAGTTCAGAATTGATAGTCTCTAGAAACATTTAAAGCAATTTGACAGAATAATCATGTCTGTTGACTGTAATGATAAAAATATTGGGTTTGCATTTTGATGTTTAAAATTTTTTTCTTTTTATAAGAACTCATTTCTAATGTGTTTTATGAAGCCGTCAATATGTGAAGGATTAGGAGAAACAAAACAAAATGAACAGTAACAGGTCCTTCATTGTAGATATTTTGAGGAGCCCTGTTCTAGCTCACACCTTGCGTTCTAGGGCCCCTGGCTGCCATTGCCTCTCTTATCCTGAGACACAGCAGTCTTTTTAAGTATCCGTGGGGGTTTTCAGTTTTGTTCTTTTTGCTTAGCTAGGTTTTGTATTCACGGTTACACAATGTTCCACTCTCCTTTTTTTCTTAATAAACGCACCGCCAGGATTTGGAGTAGGAGAAGGAAACTGCAGCCCTTGATTAGGATGGCATCTAATATAGAACTGGAAGAGAGGGATTTTTTTCTTTATAAAATATTTTAAAACAATTTTAACCAGCACACTTATATTTTGATCTAGTTTCATGACAAAATAATGTCACAGTGATACCTGCCCTCTTTCTAGCATTTTTCTGAAGATCCCTTTCCTTCCTTGAATTCATTTACTGCAGCTTTGTTTTTACATGATGACCATATTGTTGGAATGGGTGACACCCACAAACAGGGTTGGTGTCATTATTTGTTCCAAGGGTGCTTATGCAAAGCTTTGACTCTCTTGAAGCAGGATAGACAATGGTTTAGGTTTTTCAAGCTTTGTGCTAACTCTACAGCGTAGTCTATACACCCTGAATGTCCATTCAGTGTGTGGGTACTTCATGAAAATAGTCTTTTACATAAAATCCTGGAATATTGATGGTGATGGTATTCTTAGTTTCTATTCCATAGACCAGCACTTCACAAAGTGTGGTCCTGGGACTCCTGGTATCGCCAAAACCATTTCAGAGGGTCCATAAAGTAAAAACTGTGTTCAAAATAAAATTAAGAATTCATTTACCTCATGATTGAGTAGTGGAATTTCCCAGAGGCTACATGGTGTGTTAGTTAGTATGTAATCATCACTCTGATGGCTAGTGGTGTGTCTGCTCATGTTTTCTTGCATTTTAAAAATTTCTTAGTGTTTACCAAAACATATTCAAGAAGAAATAGATAACTTGAATAGTCTTATGTCTATCATAGTTAAATAGTTAAATACCTTCCCATAAAGGAAACTGCAGGCACAGATGACTTCACTGGTAAGGTTTATCAATCATTTAAGGAAAAATAATACACAAATTCTACACATTCGTTTGGAAAATTGGAAAGGAGGGAATACTTTCTGACTGATTCTATGAGGACAGCATTACCTGATAACAAAAACCAGACAAAGATATTACAAGAAAAGTAAACTACAAATGAATCTCTCTCATGAATATAGATGTAAAATTCAAAATGAAATTTTGTATTGTACTGAAATTCAGTACAATAATATATAAAAAAGATGATATATCATGACAAAATGGAGTTTGTCCCAGGGATGCAAGGTAGGCTGCATATTTAAAAAATCAACACTATGATTAACCATATTAACAAACTAAAAAGAAAGACTGTATGATCATCTTAATAGCCACAGAAAGAACATTTGACAGAACCAAACATCCATTCCTGATAAAAACTCTCAGCAAACTAGGATCAGAAAGGGACTTCCTCACCTGATAACTTGCATCTATGAAAAGTCTATAGCTAATATTATACTTAATGGTGAAAGACCACTGTTTTCTCCCTAAGGTTATTAGCAAGGCAAGGATGTTTACTTTCACCAATACTGTTCAATACTGGAGTTTCTAGCCAGTGCATTAAGGCAAGAAAAAGGAATAAAAGGCACTCAGAGTAGAAAGGAAGAAGCAACTGTCTTTATGCACAGATGCTAAGATTATTATGTAGAAGAACCTAAGGAATCTACAAAAAAATTTCTATAAATAATAAGTGAATTTTGTCATGTTGCAAGATACAGGATCAGTATATAAAAATCAATCATATTTCTATATACTAACCAGAAATAATCCAATATTAAATTTAAAAAATATAATTTATAATATAAAAATATGAAATATTTAGGGATAAATATAACAAAAGATATGAAATATCTGTATGTTAAAAAGTATAAAACACTGCTGAGCAAAACTAAAGAAGACCTAAGCTAAAATATATACCATGTTCGTATATTGGAAGACTCAATATTGTGAGATGTCAGTTTTTCCCAAGTGAATATATAGATCTGTCTCAATCCTATCAGGTCAAAACCCAGTGGCTTTTTTGTAGAGATCATCAATCTGATTCTAAAATTTATTTTGAAATACCAAAGGCCTAGAATAGCCAAAACAATATCCTGAAAAGAACAAAATTGGAAGACTTAGACTCCCTGATTTAAATACTTATTATAAAGCTACAGTAATTAAGAAAGTATGGTGACAATTTTAAAAAGGCAGATAGATCAATATAGATCAGTGGAACAGAAGAGTATCCAGATATAGACCCATACATACAGAGACAACTGATTTTTGACAAATGTGGAAAGACAATTCAGAAGAGAAAGTATGATCTTTTCTACAAATGTTGCTAGAACAACTGGATATCTGTACCCCCCCACAAAAAAAGAAAAAAGAAACGTTAATCCATACCTTTAAATCCATAATTTAACTCAAATGGATTATGAACTGGAAGTTTGTACCCCTTAATCTCCCTCACCTATTTCTTCACCCTCCTCCCCTTTGGCAACCACCAGTTGTTCTCTGTGAGTATGTTTCTGTTTTATGTTTGTTTATTTGTTTTGATTTTTAGATTCCAAATATAGGTGAAATTGTACAATATTTGTCTTTCTCTGACTTATTTCACTTAGCATAGTACTCTCTAGGTCCATCCATGTTGTCCCAAATGGCAAGATTTCATTCATTTTTTTGTATGGCTGTGTAATATTCCATTGTGTATATCACATCTTCTTTATCCATTCATCTATGGAAGGACATTAGGTTGCTTCCATATCCTAGCTATTGTAAATGATGCTGCACCAAACATAGGGGTGCATATATCTTTTCAAAGTAGTGTTTTTGTTTTCTTTGGAAAAATACCCAGAAGTGGAATTGCTGGATGGTATGATAGTTCTATTTTTAACTTTTTGTGGAACCTCCATACTGTTTTCCATAGTGGCGGCACCAATTTACATTCCCGCCAACAGTGCATGAGGGTTCCATTTTCTACACATCCTCACCAGCACTTGTTTTTTGTTGTGTTTGTGTTTTTGATTATAGCCATTCTGACAGATGTGAGGTGATATCTCACTGTAGTTTTGATTTGCATTTCTCTGATGATTAGTGATGTCAAACATCTTTCCATGTGTTTGTTAGACATCTGTCTGTCTTCTTTGGAAAAATGTCTGTTCAGATCTTCTGCCATTTCTTAATCAGGTTGTTTATTTTTTGATGTTAATGGTACAACTTCTTTGTATATTTTGGATATTAACCTCTTATCAAGTATATCATTTGCAAATATCGTCACCTATTCAATAGGCTGATTTTTGTTTTGTTGATATTTTGTTTTGCTGTGCAGAACCTTTTTATTTTTATTTAAAAATTTTTTTGCCCATGCCACGTGGCATGTGGGATCTTAGTACCCCGACCAGGGATCAAACCTGTGCCCCCTGCAGTGGAAGCGTGGAGTCTTAACCACTGGATTGCCAGGGAGGTCCCTACATTGATGTAATCTCATTCGTTTATTTTTGATTTTGTTTCCCTTGCCTGAGGAGATATATCCAAAAAATATTGCTAAGCCTAATGTCAAAGAACGTACTCCCTTTGTTTCTTCTAGGAGTTTTATAGTTTCAGGGTTTACATTTAAGTCTTCAGTTAATTTTGAGTTTATTTTTTGCATAGGATGTGAGCAAGTAATCTAGTTTAATTCTTTTGCCTATGGCTGTCCAGTTTTCACAAGACCATTTAGTGAACAGGCTGTCTTTTCCCCATTGTATGTTCTTGCCTCTTTTGTCATAGATTAATTGACCATACAAGTAAGCATGGGTTTATTTCTGAGCTCTCTGTTCTGTTCCATTGATCTATGTGTCTCTTTTTGTGCCAGTACCATACTGTTTTGATTACTGCAGCTTTGTAGTGTAGTTTGAAATCAGGGTATGTAATACCTCCAGGTTTGTTCCTCTTTCTCAGGGTTGTTTTGGCTATTCAAGGTCTTTTTTGTTTCCCTACAAATTTTAGAACTATTTTTTCTAGTTCTGTGAAAAACACCATTGGTATTTTGATAGGGATTGCATTGACTCTGTAGATTACCTTGGGTAGTATGGTCATTTTAACAATAATAATTCTTCCAATCCATGATTATGGTATATCTTTCCATTTGTTTCTTTTGTCTTTAATTTCTTTCATCAGTGTCTTATAGTTTTACAAATACAGATATTTTTCTTTAAACCTCCTTGGTTAGATTTATTCCTAGAAATTTTATTCTTTTTGATGCAATTGTAAAGGGGATTGTTTCATTAATTTCTCCTTCTGATAGTTCTTTGTTAGTGTATAGAAATGCAACAGAGTTCTGTATGTGAATTTTGTATCCTGCAACTTTACTGAATTCATTTATTAGTTCTAATAGGCTCTGGTGGCATCTTTAGGATTTTCTATGTATAGTATCATGTTATCTACAAACAGTGGTAGTTTAACTTCTTCCTTTCTAGTTAGGATTCTTTTTACTTCTTTTTGTTGTCTGATTGCTGTGGCTAGAATTTCCAGCACTATGTTGAATGAAAGTGGCAAGAGGGGCATCCTTGTCTTGTTCCTGCTCTTATAGGAAATGCTTTCAGTTTTTCACTGTTGAGTATAATTATGGCTCTAGGTTTGTTATATATGGTCTTTACTATGTTGAGGCATGCCCTATATACCCACTTTGTTGACAGTTTTTATCATAAATGGATGTTGACTTGTTTTTTCTTGTTTTGAATTTTTGAATTTTATTTAATTTATTTTTTTATATAGCAGGTTCTTACTAGTCATCAATTTTATACACATCAGTGTATACATGTCAATCCCGATTGGCCAATTCATCACACCACCACCCCCCCCCCCCAACCGCTTTCCCCCCTGGTGTCCATACGTTTGTTCTCTACATCTGTGTCTCAATTTCTGCCCTGCAAACCAGTTCATCTGTACCATTTTTCTAGGTTCCACGTATATGCGTTAATATACGATATTTGTTTTTCTCTTTTTGACTTACTTCACTCTGTATGACAGTCTCTAGATCCATCCACGTCTCAACAAATGACCCAATTTCGTTCCTTTTGATGGCTGAGTAATATTCCATTGTATATATGTACCACATCTTCTTTATCCATTTGTCTGTCGATGGGCATTTAGGTTGCTTCCATGACCTGGCTATTGTAAATAGTGCTGCAATGAACACTGGAGTGCATGGTTCTTTTTGAATTATGGTTTTCTCTGGGTATATGCCCAGTAGTGGGATTGCTGGGTCATATGGTAATTCTATTTTTAGTTTTTTAAGGAACCTCCATACTGTTCTCCATAGTGGCTGTACCAATTTACATTTCCACCAACAGTGCAAGAGGGTGCCCTTTTCTCCATACCCTCTCCAGCATTTGTTGTTTGTAGATTTTCTGATGATGCCCATTCTAACCGGTGTGAGGTGATACCTCATTGTAGTTTTGATTTGCATTTCTCTAATAATTAGTGTTGTTGAGCAGCTTTTCATTTGCTTCTTGGCCATCTGTGTGTCTTTGGAGAAATGTCTATTTAGGTCTTCTGCCCATTTTTGGATTGGGCTGTTTGTTTTTTTAATATTGAGCTGCATGAGCTGTTTATATATTTTGGAGACTTATCCTTTGTCCATTGATTCGTTTGCAACTATTTTCTCCTATTCTGAGGGTTGTCTTTTTGTCTTGTTTATGGTTTCCTTTGCTGTGCAAAAGCTTTGAAGTGTCATTAGGTCCCATTTGTTTATTTTTGTTTTTATTTCCATTTCTCTAGGAGGTGGGTCAAAAAGGATCTTGCTGTGATTGATGTCAAAGAGTGTTCTCCCTATGTTTTCCTCTAAGAGTTTTATGGTGTGTGTCCTGTCTTACATTTAGGTCTCTAATCCATTTTGAGTTTATTTTTGTGTATGGTGTTAGGGAGTGTTCTAATTTCATTCTTTTGCATCCTAAGATGCAAATTTCATTCTTTTACATGTAGCTGTCCAGTTTTCCCAGCACCACTTATTGAAGAGACTGTCTTTTCTTCATTTTATATCCTTGCCTCCTTTGTCATACATTAGCTGACCAAAGGTGCATGGGTTTATCTCTGGGCTTTCTATCCTGTTCCATTGATCTATATTTCTTTTTTTGTGCCAGTACCATATTGTCTTGATTACCGTAGCTTTGTAGTATAGTCTGAAGTCAGGGAGTCTGATACCTCCAGCTCCGCTTTTTTCTCTCAAGACTGCTTTGGCTATTCAGGGTCTTTTGTGTCTCCATACAAATTTTAAGATTTTTTGTTCTAGTTCTGCAAAAAATGCCATTGGTAATTTGATAGGGATTGCATTGAATCTGTAGATTGCTTTGGGTAGTATAGTCATTTTCACAATATTGATTCTTCCAATTCAAGAACATGGTATATCTCTCCATCTGTTGGTATCATCTTTAATTTCTTTCATCAGTGTCTTATAGTTTTCTGCATTCAGGTCTTTTGTCTCCTTGGTAGGTTTATTCCTAGGTATTTTATTGTTTTTGTTGCAGTGGTAAATGGGAGTGTTTCCTTAATTTCTCTTTCAGATTTTTCATCATTAGTATATAGGAATGCAAGAGATTTCTGTGCATTAATTTTGTATCCTGCAACTTTACCAAATTCATTGATTAGCTCTAGTAGTTTTCTGGTTGCATCTTTAGGATTCTGTATGTATAGTATCATGTCATCTGCAAACAGTGACAGTTTTACTTCTTCTTTTCCGATTTGTATTCCTTTTATTTCTTTTTCTTCTCTGATTGCCATGGCTAGGACTTCCAAAACTATGTTGAATGATAGTGGTGAGAGTGGACATCCTTGTCTTGTTCCTGATGTTAGAGGAAATGCTTTCAGGTTTTCACCACTGAGAATGATGTTTGCTGTGGGTTTGTCATATATGGCCTTTATCATGTTGAGGCAGGTTCCCTCTATGCCCACTTTCTGGAGAGTTTTTATCAGAAATGGGTGTTGAATTTTGTCAAAAGCTTTTTCTGCATCCATTGAGATGATCATATGGTTTTTCTCCTTCAATTTGTTAATATGGTGTGTCACATTGATTGATTTCCATATATTGAGGAATCCGTGAATGCCTGGGATAAGTCCCATTTGATCATGGTGTATGATCCTTTTAATGTGTTGTTGGATTCTGTTTGCTAGTATTTTGTTGAGGATTTTTGCATCTATATTCATCAGTGATATTGGTCTGTAATTTTCTTTTTTTGTAGCATCTTTGTCTGGTTTTGGTATCAGGGTGATGCTGGCCTCATAGAATGAGTTTGGGAGTGTTCCTTCCTCTGCAATTTTTTGGAGGAGTTTGAGAAGGATAGGTGTTAGCTCTTCTCTAAATGTTTGATAGAATTCACCTGTGAAGCCATCTGGTCCTGGACTTTTGTTTCTTGGAAGATTTTTAATCACAGTTTCAATTTCGTTACCTGTGATTGGTCTGTTCATATTTTCTGTTTCTTCCTGGTTCAGTCTTGGAAGATTATACCTTTCTAAGAATTTGTCCATTTTTTCAAGGTTGTCCATGTTATTGCCATAGAGTTGCTTGTAGTAGTCTCTTAGGATGCTTTCTATTTCTGCCGTGTCTGTTGTAACTTCTTTTTCATTTTTAATTTTATTGATTTGAGTCCTCTCCCTCTTTTTCTTGATGAGTCTGGCTAATGGTTTATCAATTTTGTTTATCTTGTCAAAGAACTAGCTTTTAGTTTTATTGATCTTTGCTATTGTTTTCTTTGTTTCTATTTCATTTATTTCTGCTCTGATCTTTATGATTTCTTTCCTTCTGTTAACTTTGGTTTTGTTTGTTATTTCTCTAATTCCTTTAGGTGTAAGGTTAGATTGTTTATTTGAGATTTTGCTTGTTTCTTGAGGTAGGCTTGTATAGCTATAAACTTCCCGCTTAGAACTGCTTTTGCTGCATCCCATAGGTTTCGGATCATCGTATTTTCATTGTCATTTTTCTCTAGGCATTTTTTGATTTCCTCTTTGATTTCTTCAGTGATCTCTTGGTTATTTAGTAACGTATTGTTTAGCCTCCAAGTGTTTGTGTTTTTTACGTTTTTTTCCCTGTAGGTCATTTCTAATCTCATAGCGTTGTGGTCAGAAAAGGTGCTTGATATGATTTCAATTTTCTTAAATTTACTGAGGCTTGATTTGTGACCCAAGATGTGATCTATCCTGGAGAATGTTCTGTGTACACTTGAGAAGAAAGTGTAATCTGCTGTTTTTGGATGGAATGTCCTATAAATATCAATTAAATCTATCTGGTCTATTGTGTCATTTAAAGCTTCTATTTCCTTATTTATTTTCATTTTGGATGATCTGTCCATTGGTGTAAGTGAGGTGTTAAAGTACCCCACTATTATTATGTTACTGTCAATTTCCTCTTTTATATCCGTTAGCAGTTGCCTTATGTATTGAGGTGCTCCTATGTTGGGTGCATATATTTTTTTTTAATTGTTATATCTTCTTCTTGGATTGATCCCTTTATCATTATGTAGTGTCCTTCCTTGTCTCTTGTAACATTCTTTATTTTAAAGTCTATTTTATCTGATATGAGTATAGCTACTCCAGCTTTCTTTTGATTTCATTTGCATGGAATATCTTTTTCCATCCCCTCACTTTTAGTCTGTATGTGTCCCTAGGTCTGAAGTGGGTATCTTGTAGGCAGCATATATATGGGTCTTGTTTTTGTATCCATTCAGCAAGCCTGTGTCTTTTGGTTGGATCATTTAATCCATTCATGTTTAAGGTAATTATCGATATGTATGTTCCTATGACCTTTTTCTTGATTGTGTTGGGTTTGTTTTTGTAGGTCCTTTTCTTCTCCTGTGTTTCCTACTTAGAGAAGTTCCTTTAGCATTTGTTGTAGAGCTGGTTTGGTGGTGCTGAATCCTCTTAGCTTTTGCCTGTCTGTAAAGCTTTTGATTTCTCCATCGAATCTGAATGAGATCCCTGCTGGGTAGAGTAATCTTTGTTGTAGGTTTTTCCTTTTCATCACTTTAAACATGTCCTGCCACTCCCTTCTGGCTTGCAGAGTTTCTGCTGAAAAATCAGCTGTTAACCTTACGGAGATTCCCTTGTATGTTGTTTTTTGCTTTTCTCTTACCGCTTTTAATATTTTTCTTTGTATTTAATTTTTGATAGCTTGATTAGTATGTGTCTCGGTGTGTTTCTCTTTGGTTTTATCCTGTATGGTACTCTCTGTGCTTCCTGGACTTGATTGACTATTTCCTTTCTCATGTTAGGGAAGTTTTAGAGTATAATCTCTTCAAGTATTTTCTCAGACCCTTTCTTTTTCTCTTCTTCTTCTCTGACCCCTCCAATTCAGATGTTGGTGTGTTTAATGTTGTCCCAGAGGTCTCTGAGACTGTCCTCAATTCTTTTCATTGTTTTTTCTTTATTCTGCTCCCTGGCAGTTAGTTCCACCATTTTATCTTTCAGCTCACTTATCCATTCTTCTGCCTCAGTTATTCTGCTATTGATTCCTTCTAGAGTATTTTTAATTTCAGTAATTGTGTTGTTCATCACTGTTTGCTCTTTAGTTCTTCTAGATCCTTGTTAAATGTTTCTTGTATTCTCTCCATTCTATTTCCGAGATTTTGGATCATCTTTACTATCATTACTCTGAATTGTTTTTCAGGTAGGTTGCCTATTTCATCTTCATTTATTTGGTGTTGTAGGATTTTACCTTGCTCCTTTGTCTGTAACATATTTTTTTTCATTTCTTTCTTTTTTTTTTTTTTTTTTGATGGGTGGTGCGCTATTCCTGTCTTTCTGGTTGTTTGGCTGAGACGTCCAGCACTGGAGTTTGCAGGCAGTTGGATAGATCTAGGTCTTGGTGCTGAGATGAGGACCTCCATGAGGCCTCACTCCAATTGATATTCCATGGCATCCGAGGTTCTCTATTAGTCCAGTGGTTTGGACTTGGAGCTCCCACCACAGGAGCTCAGGCCCCACCTCCAGCCTGGGAACCAAGATCCCACAAGGTTTGTGGCATGGTAAAAAAAAAAAAAAAATTAAAAGAAAGAAAGAAAAAAAGCAGTACAATATCAAAGAATAAAAAACAAAATAAAATTAGAAAGATAAAAGACTTATTAGGAAAGATAAAAATATAAAAGAATCAACAACAGTGAATCAAGAAGGTAAAACAGAACCCCGATCTAAAAAGAGGAAAAAATAAAAAATAAAAAAATAAAAAATAAATCCTTGGCTCTGGGGGTGGAGTTTAGGCAGGGGTGGAACCTAGGCAGGGGCAGGGTTCAGGGTGGGGCGGGACCTAGGCGGGTGTGGTGGGGTGACGTTTGAGCATGCGGCGGGGCCTAGGCGGGGCAACGGTTCAAGTGTGAGTGGGGCTTCTGCTTAGGACCCGAGCAGAAGGGGAGGTGCAGCACATTGAAAGGAGGGCCTCCGGAGTGTGGGGGTTCCGGCGTTTGGAGGTAGGGCCCTGAGTGAGGGTGTGTGGGTGGGGTTTAGGCCCAGTGCATTGGAGGGGTCTCAGAGTTTAGAGGTGGGGCTCTGGGTGGGGGTGTAGGGGTAGGCCTTGGGTTCTTCAGGGCAGGAGGGAGACTCGGAGGGCAGAGGATTAGACCCGGGAGCCCAATAGGCTCCCCAGTGCCTAAGTGGACTAGGAAAGCACTGGCTGCATTCCCTTCCATTCCTTCGCTCCCCTCCCCCACTGTCTCCCCCAGGGTCTCCTGTGTCACCACTGGACCCCTAACCTTGGGTGGGTCCCGCTAGGTGTTGGAATTCCTCCCCTCCCCCAGCCACCCCTCAGGGGTGCCAGTCCCGGAGGTCTGGCCTTTACTTTTGCTCCCCTTTCCCTCCCTCCCACTCCCTCAGGACCCACGCAACTGGAGGAGGCCTAGGTGGGCAGAGGATCAGGCCCAGGATCTCAGCAGGGTCCTGGTGGCCCAAGTGGGCAGGGGAAACCTGGCTATGCTCCCTATTGATTCTCTGCCCTCTCAGTGGTTCCCCAATCTCCCCCTTCAGGTGTGGGATCCCTTCCCCTCCCCCAGCCGCCCCTCTGGGGCGCCAGTCTCATCCTGCCTCCACTTCTTCTCCCCCTTCACTTCTCTCACACCCCATGTCCTACCCGGTCACTGGGGGTTCCTCCCATCCCCTTAGGTGTCCTTGGTCCCCCACCGGTGCCTGGTAGGTGCCCTAGTTGTGAGGAGATGAGAATCCCGCATCCTTCTAATACGCCATCTTTACTCCACCCTGTATTCCATAGATTTTGAATCATTGTGTTTCCATTTTCATTTGTCTGCAGATATATTTTTATTGACTCTTTGATTTCTTCAGTGACCCAGTGGTTCTGTAGCAGCATATTGTAAGCCTCCATGTGTTTGTGTTTTTTGCAGTTTTTTTTTCTTGTAATCGATTTCTAGTCTCATACTGTTATGATCAGAAAAGATGCTTGATTTGATTTCATTCTTTTCAAATTTATTAAGGTTTGTTTTGTGGTCTAGCATGTTATCTATTCTGGGGAATATTCCATATGCACTTGAAAAGAATGTGTATTCTGCTGCTTTTGGATGGAATGAATATACATATAAGTCCATTTGATCTAATGTGTCACTTAAAGCCTGTGTTTCCTTATTGATTTTCTGTCGGATGATCTGTCATTGATGTAAGTGGGATTTAAAGTCCCCTGCTATTACTGTGTTATTGTCAATTTCTCCCTTTATTTTTGTATTAACTTTTTGTATTTAAGTGCTTCTATGTTGAGTGCATTTAGATTTACAATTGTTATATCTTCTTGTTGGATTGCTCCCTTGAGTGTTATGTAATGTCCTTTGTCTCTTGTAACAGTCTTTATTTTAAAGTCTATTTTGATGAAAGTATTGGTACCCCAACTTTTTTGTTTGTTTGTTTCCATTTGCATGGAAGACCTTTTTCCACTCCCTCACTTTCAATGTGTGTGTGCCTTTAGATCTTAAGTGGGTCTATTACATGCAGCTTATATAGAGGTCTTATTTTTTTTTTTTTTAACAATTTAGCCGTTTGGTGCATTTAGTTTGTTAACACTTAATGTAATTATTGATAGATGTGTACTTACTGTCATTTTGTTAATTGTTTTCTGGTTGTTTTTGTAGTTTTTTGATAGCACTGCCCAGTAGAAATATAATGCAAGTCACATATATGAGCTATGTATGTAATTTCTAGTTGCCACATAAAGAACTAAAAAGAAACAGTTGGAAATAGTTTTAATAATATATTTTATTTAATCCATCATTATTCAAAATATTATTTCAATATATAATCAAAATGAAAATTATTAATGAGACATATTATATATATTTTTTGTACTCAGCCTTTTAAGCCTGGTGTGTATATTACTCTTTACCACCTCTTAGTTCAAACTAGTCATATTCCAAATGCTCAATAGTCACATTTGGTTAATGGCTACTATATTGGACAGTACACCTCTACACAGTGGGAATGAAGAACACCAGTATGGAAAAAGAAGTACAGAGGAGAGAGAGAGAAACAGTACTGTCAGTAGTGAGGTTTTTGGTTTCATTCCTTGAGGTTTGAGGACCTGTCTTGTCTCTAACTCCTATGACCAGCTGTTCTTTGGAGTTTTTGAGCCTTTCCAATAGTTTTCCAATAAATAATCTTTTTTGCTTAAGTGAGTATCACTTGGGTTTCTGTCCTTTATGATCAGAAAAATCTTGACTTGTACATGAAGACATTATTGTCTTCATTTTTTTTAGATGAGGAAACTAAAGCTGAGAGAAGTTAACTGGGTTACGTGGGTTACCTTATCTGTATGTGGCAGGGCACAGGGTTTCAGTTCAGGTTTGTCTCACTTGAAAGCCCAGGCTCCTTCCACCACAAGAAGTTGTCATGGAAGCTAGCAGTAGAGCAGACCTGTTTCTTCACATAAAGGGGTGGAACTTTATTCTTACATATTCAAAGGTCAACAAGTTCTTTCTAGCCTCTTATAGTGGAATTATGAAAATACTTCTTTTTTTGACAGGAACTTTTTGGTGGGAACATATTTTACCTCCACCCCTCTCTAAAAAGTTACTTCAGCAAGTCACTTGGCCGTGAATGGAACCTGCTTCAGTCCTCCATATCTTGTGGTCACATATGTGCTGCCTTGTATACTGGTGGAGTCATCCAACCTTGTTTCGTTTGAAATCTATTACAGCCTCTCCAGGCAGCTTTATTAGCACCTCTAAACAATTACATCATTAAAGAGCAAGACTTATGAGCCCTGTTAAGGCTGCGTAAGATCTGTTTTCCACCCTGAATATAGTTAAGCAAGATCTCACAATAATTCTAGAATGATTCAGTCTTTTCTCGGTGCCATAACTGATGTTGCAAAAAACTGGAAATCAACATGAGGCTATTCTTTTTTGTTTTTCAGTCCAATACTCTGCTGTTCAGTTGATAGTTGATCCATTTTAGGAAATTGTCATAATCCCATGTGTTGATAATTAACATGCACAGAGCTGGGGTTTTATGCTAGAACACTCAGGCAATCCATAAACTGAGTAAAAAAATTTATATTTGATGGCACAGAGCTAGAAATTCAACTTAATTTATTTACCTTGTTAGCACACTATCAGATGTTTCATTATTAGACAATAACATAACAGTTCAAGGCAGTTTAACTTTAGTGGATAATGTGACATAAAGCTCCCCAAAATTAAAATCTACAAAGCAAGAGTGCTGTCGTATTTACAAGTGTGACGTCTGAACCTGCTACCACCATCACATCCCTTATTCAGAAATTCCATCCATGCCTCTTTTATGCCATGTATTAAAATTTTAAGAGAAAAAGATAATACGTTCACATTAAGTGTCTTCCCATTCATGATCCTGTCATATAGCTCTTGCTGCACACCCACAGTTTCTACAGTTGGCAGCCAGTTCTTAGTGCTGTGGGAACTCTGCTTATGAGATCCTGGCCATGATGAGAGTCACCCCCTTGGATCTGGTTCTTCTTTAATCTCCTCTCTATTTTCTAAGCCTAAGTAGTCTGGTTCTTTCCTTTCTTAGGTGTAGGATGTAAGAAAGGAAACTACATCTGCACACACACTCAGTTTGGAGGGGCTCCTGGGGTAGCTGGCAAAGCTCTGTTTCTTGACCTGGTTGGTTCTTTCCAGGGTGTTTGCCTTTTAGTAATTCACTAAGCTATAGATACTTTTTTGTGTCAGTTTCAGTATTTGTAGTTGTATTTTTCAATAAGAAGGTAAAATAATAAAAATAAAAACAATGTATTGAATGTAGACAGTTTTTTTTTTCATTTACATATCCATGTTGTATTTTATTGCTTTGGCACAAAGACTATTGCAAAGTGCACAAGGAAAGATCAGCTATGATGTAATTTTCACTTAAAATGAGTTTCTGCTTATAACATAGACAATTTTCTGGAGGGCATTAAAAAACAATTATCTGAGTCATATAAGAACATTTGATTAAGTTTTAGATTAACCAACATTGCCTTTTAAATAGCTAGTGAGAAATAAGAATGATACAATTTACACATATGTCAATGTCTACCGTAAGTAAATTGTATTTTTCTAGACTTGATATTTAGAGAATAATAATACTAACATTAGTATTTAATTATTGGGTGCCTGCTATGCCTTGAACTGTTCCAGATGATTTAAATATTTCATTTAAATAACATATCAGGTCTATGTGCTAAGTAGTACTATTAATGTCAGAGTCAAATATTTTCAGGAAGATTAAATCAGTTTCTCAAGGTCTCTAAAATGGTAAGCCAAAGAGGAACACTTTGGTCAGAGGTGAATGTAGACAGTTTTAAGGAATTATATTTTATCTCCATTTATCCTGCCTAGTCTTATCTTTTGCTAAGAAACTCAGGGCTGTGAAATCTATTATATTGTAAGGAAATCCCCTTCAGAGCCATCCTTGGGAAGGGGTCCATCCATTCAACAAATATTATTGAATTGTTACTGTGTTAGGCACTGTACTTGATGCTGAGGATATACATGGTGGAAAACATGATATATGTGATCTGTGTCCTCACTGTGCTTTCTAATCATATGAGTGATACCACAGGTTAAAAGGCTATTTATTCTTTAGTATACTCTTTGGGAATATTGTCATAAAGACTTATATTTATATCTGAAGTCATTCTTCTTGGTAGACATTTATCCCATAGGTAGCACAGCAGTTATTTACTATTGCATAATAAATTATTCCAAAACTTAGTGCCTTGAACCAGTGAACATTCATTATGTCATAGCTTCTCTGGGTTAGGAATTTGGGAGTCACTTAGCTGTGAGTTTCCAGCTCAGAGTCTTTCATGTGGTTGCTGTCAGGATGTTGGCAATGATGTAGTCATCTGAAGGTTTATCTGGGCCTGGAGCATCCGCTTCCAGGATGGCTCGCTCTCAGGGCTGTTGGCGGGAGGGCTTGATTCCTTATCATTCCTTATGGGCCTCTCTATAGGCTGCTTGAGTGTCCTCACAACATGGCACCTGACTTTCTCCAGGGTAAGCAATCTGAGAGAGTAAGGAAGAAGCTTTGGACCTAGTGTCTGAAGTCACACAGTGTCACTTCCCTTCATTCACTTCTTTAGTAGTGGCTTAAGTCCAGCCCATACTTAAGAAAAAGAGAATTAAGCTCTAATTCTTTTTAAATTTTATTTATTTATTTATTTATTTTTGGCTATGTTGGGTCTTCATTTCTGTGTGAGGGCTTTCTCTAGTTGTGGCAAGTGGAGGCCACTCTTCATCGCGGTGCACGGGCCTCTCACTATCGCGGCCTCTCTTGTTGCAGAGCACAGGCTCCAGACGCGCAGGCTCAGTAGTTGTGGCTCACGGGCCTAGTTGCTCCGCGGCATGTGGGATCTTCCCAGACCAGGGCTCGAACCCATGTCCCCTGCATTGGCAGGCAGAATCTTAACCACTGCACCACCAGGGAAGCCCAAGGCTGTAATTCTTGAAGGCAGGAGTTTCAAGGAATTTGTGAACATATTTTAAAACCACCACAGGAAGTAAGTAGGTAAATTGGGAGATAGAAAGACAGGTAAATACTAGGACCTGAAAGCTTATGAGCATTATGTTACCCCTGTATCCCTCTACTTACTTACATCAATCTTACATTCCAACCATACCAAACAATTAGCTTGAATGTTTGTCACTCTTCCTTGGTTTTGTGTCTTCTTCAGTCTGGAATCCTCTGTGTTACAGTTTCTACCTGTTGAAATCTTACCCATCAGATGTGTGGCCTTATACCACTGTTACTTCTAGGAGGAGTGAAAGTTTGAGGAAAGGCCTAAAGGTAGACAAGTTTGAATTCTGTTCAAGGAAAAACAAGATTGTTGAGTGTGGAATGCCAGACTAAAGGGTTTGAACTTCATTTAGTACGTGCTCAAAAGTCAGTGGCAAGGTACAGTCAAAGTGGTGCCTTAAGATTTCACTGCAGATGGCACACGGAGGCAAGGAGCATAGGTTAGAGGAGACAGCAACAGTCTAGAAGGGAAGTGATACACTGGCAGTGGTACATAGGAAGGAAAGGATGATGTTTGTGAGTTTAAGCCCCTTATGGCAGACTTAGTCTAATTCACCTTTGTATTTCCCTGCATTCTGGTGTACCATCCTGAACACAGTATATACTCAGGAAGAATTTGCTTTTAAAGAAATAAACACATATGTGTAGGTATATAGTATCTGTAGAATGATTTCATGGCAATGTAGATGAATATTCACTTGTATATTATGTAAGTGAACTCTCCCTTTTCTACTGATTTTTTAAAAAAGAAACATTATGATCCACATTATAGCAATTAAAATCTTAAATCTAAAGAAAACATGAAAAAGGAAATATAATTCTAGAACTCATTCTATTTTTATTTGGTATATATAGTTTACTTGGTGTGATGAGACTAGCCTAATAAAGGATAGAAACAGACTTCTGATTATGTAATAGCCTGCAATTATTTTTATGACTATTGCATTCCAGTCTTCTTATGCAATATTTACAATGTACATGTGTGGCAAGGGCACAAAATACAAGTTCTAACAATCTTAACCGTAAATCAGAATCAAGTCATGCAATGTAACATTTGTGAACTTACTTGGCTGAGGCAGACAACCTTTGTTAAGAATGCATAAAAGTCTAAGTTTACAACTCTGTGGTAGATTTGAGGTTTTAAGTTCTAAAATTTAATTACCCTTCCCACCCTATAATTAATTCTGCCAAGACATTTTGATATTGGTTTAATTGTGAAGATGGGGGAAAACTTGTATATTACATTTTGGAAAAAAAATGAAATGTTTTAAATATTGTATGCATGTGATGAGAATTTCAGCAGATTATGGCTACAAAAGATTATGATTCAGCCTGAAAACATAACCTATGGAAAATCATCAACTGTACAGAATGAGCTCTTCCAGATGACAGATCTTACTAGGAAAACCTGCCAATAAAAGAGAGAATGCTAGAAGAAAAAGAATCCTGTTGACTTTCAACATATGGCCTCGACACTGACATTCTTATAGCTTTTAGTTTATAGCAACCCAAAATAACTGGGTCGATAAAAACCAAAAAAATGAATGCATGAAAAAAAAAAAACAAACTCTGCTCTGATTTTTTTTCTTTTATTTCAGAGGACTTTTTTTTAATCTTTTATTTTATATTGGAGTATAGTTGATTAACAATGTTGCAGTACTTTCAGGTATACAGCAGAGTGAGTCACTTATACATATACATGTATCTATTCTTTTTCAAATTCTTTTCCCATTTAGGTTATTAAAGAGTATTGAGCAGAGTTCCCTGTGCTATACAGTAGGTCCTTGTTGGTTATCTGTTTTAAATGTAGCAGTGTGGGGACTTCCCTGGTGGTCCAGTGGTTAAGAATCTGCCTTCCAATGCAGTGGATGTGGGTTCGATCCCTGGTTGGAGAACTAAGATCCCACATGCCGCGGGACAACTGAGCCTGCGTGCTGCAACTAAGACCCGACGCAGCCAAATAAATAAATAAATTAATTAATTAATTTAAAAAATCAATAGGCCTAATGCTTTAAATAAATAAATAAATAAATAAATAAATATAGCGATGTGTACGTGTCAATCCCAAACTCCCAATCTATCCCTTCCTCCACCCTTCCCCCCTGGTGACCATAAGTTTTTTCTCTAAGTCAGAGGATGTTTTTAATGGAGTAAGTATGAACGTGTCTGTGTATGACAGTGATGAAGGGGTACATCTTCATGATATTTTCACCTTTCAGGATAATAGAGACTCCTAGCAAACTGAAAATAAAGACAAATATCCGTATAAATTTATGCATTCGTGAGAAAACTTGAATCATTGCCTACTATCCTCTTTATTGGTTCTCTCAGCTACATGCTCCCTGCATTGGTCCTTTTCTTCCCCTGTCTTCTTTCCAGGGATCTCGCTTTTTATCCCTTTCTTTAGTTCAACCTTTCGACACTGCTTAAAAAGAAAGGGGCCACTTGAGATGATCGGTTTACTTCCTTGGTACTCTACAGATTATACAATATGTCTAAAAGTTCTGTGATTGTTAGCTCATGTATTCGTTTTCACTTTCATTCAATATTGAGTACCTACTGTGTGCCAACCACTGTAGCAGAGAAACCCATAGTTTATAGGATAAATCCTGTCTGATGTATTGATATTTCCAGGTATCTGTGGAATATAATGGATCAAAGAGTTAGTTACAGAAAGTTAAAAGTATAGGTCAAGTCTACCTCTAATATTTCCTTCCCTGAAATGGAACAAACTCAGATAGTCATTCCCTCTAGAGAGCTCTTAGTTTCTCCTAAGTTCCATTAAGGTTGCCCACCAGCATGGGGATTGTGGTGCTAGTTTAGAGCAGGATTGGCCCAACAAGAAGATTAACTGCCAAGTAACTGCAAAGCAGTGGATAAATGCAAACACACAAAAGTGTCAATGTTCCAGCTCTGCTGATTACTAATTGTTTGCCTTGGTACATCCACAGTTAAAACCTACTTCAGAGAGTGGCTCTGAAGATTAAATGAGTTGATACCTATAACTGGTTAGTTCAGGGACCACCACAGAGCACTCTAGGCATGTTACTTATTATCATTCCTATTACTATGATTGTTACAAAAAAGAATTCTTAAAATAACAGGACAAATATTTACTAACTACTATGATTTACAAACAAATCCAAGCCTAGATGTTACAATAAATAAACTCAAAAGAGTTAGACCTACTTTAAGGCACAGTTTCAAATAGCTTCATTAAACCTAACCGTAATCAAAGTACTTTTTCACTCTGTTTTCTCTAGGAAAGTCTCTCTTTAAGAAAATCTTTTAATCTTTTTTAATTCGCATGAAGCTTTCTCGTGTCTTTTTCTGCTTGCTCCGGGGTGCTATGAAAACTTACCCCTTTGTTAGCTAACCTGAAAGTTTGTATTTATGGTAGCTCCTATTCTGATGCCCCACTCATGTCTCTTTTTTCCTATGGAGAGAAAATACTTTGTTATCTCTTACTTCCAATGCCCACACCTTGGCTGTCTTCAAAAATCCCCAGGTAATTATTAATTTTGCCCAGTAAAAAAAGAAGACTAAAACATTAGATCACATAGGAAGCATCATCCTGTTTTATCCCCAGTTCCAGGAAAAACTCACTTACTACTGTAGTCTCTGAAGTACCTTCCTTATTAATCTTAAATTGTCGACAGCTTGGCTTTGCACTGGCAAAGATATTTGCTTAAAGAGATTATGCATTCCTCTATTTTTATGGATATTAAGAAGCAGGTAGTGTTTCAAATGTAAAGTTCATTGGACTTTACTCTCAAGTAAAAGTTACACTCAGTATGGGTGCACTTTAGTTTTTGTAAATTATACCTTTAAAATTAAAAAAAAGGTGCTAAATCCAGGTAGGCCCTAGGCAAGAGCTCAAGCTTGTAGTCAGACAGCCTGTGTCGGAACTACAGCTACACGCCCACCACTTACTGTGGAACCTTGGTGGATTACTCAGACCCATTAAGCTTCAGTTTTCTTAATTATAAAGTAGTAATATCTGTCCGAAATGTCACCTATTAAGAGCACTCTCCCGTGACTTCCTGTGCCCCATCCCAATCACACCTTCTTCCTCACTTCAAAAGTAAGCACTGCCCTGACTTTTTAGGAAGAAGCCCTTGAGATTCCTTATGGTTTCATCACCCAAGTGTGTATCCCTCAACTATATTTGTGTCTTACCTGTTGTTTTAAATTTGATGTGTCTTTTAAGTCTTTTTTTGTCTACAGGTTCCTTCTTTATTCTTTACTTTATTTGTTGTTGTTGTCAAGAACCCAGGTCACTTACTTGTAGAGTTTCCCACAGTCTAGATTTTGCTGATTGCAGACTCATTGTGCTGTGAAGCATGTTCCTATGTATTTCCTGCAAATCGGCAGCTGAATCGAAAGGCTTAATCAGATCTGGGTTTAATTCCTTTGGCAAGACTATAGGTGGTAGTGTGTTCTTTTATCAAGAGGCACGTAAATGTCTGGTTGTCACTCTTTTTGTGAAGGTAGCAGCCATTGGTGCTTAATGCTTAGATCCATTAATTCATTGGGGGTTGCAAATGGTGATGCTGTAATTTTATCATTCTATGTATTAGGTGGAATAATTGAATAAGGAAATGCTTTCTCTCATCTACTATTTGGTTATCCAGTGATACAGTTCATATGGGAAAGGCAGGTTCAAAATCACTGAATTCCAACCCCCCCCCCCAATTTTGTTTCTATAATGCAACTCTGTTCGTTTAAATTTAATTCTTAGTCTCTTCCTATCAATTTACATAATGATTAAATTCCTGAGAAGTAGTTAAGATTTTCTCATGTTATGTTACAGTGGTTTGAGGGGGAAAACAGCTTGGGTTTAGTTCCTTTGGTAAAACTATAGGTGTTCTTGCCTTATTCTTTGAACAGTAAAGAAAATTTGTGGGAAGCAGACTATGTTGAAAACTTGTTGATGCAACACAGTGATTTACAGTGTTCAGTTGTGCTCACTCTCAACCTGATGCGTCTGTAAACTGGGCGGTGCTCTCTGGCTGTGTTGCACCCACGCTCTCTCTGTGGAGCTGGCGGCAGCGCTGGTCACCCTCCCTTTGTCTTCAGTGCATCTGAGGACCCTCCCCCCCCCAGTTGTACTTAGTGGTGATGGCCCTTTGCTGCTTCCTATCTGGCCATGATTTCACTTAGGAGTTTAACACTCCCCCATCCACCAAACCACAAATGAATTCAAAGAGCGTAATCCTGGAATTTTATTTCAGCTAGACGGTTGCGTATGTGGTGTTTCCATTGGAGCTGAAGCTGGTGAAGCTGATAGAGACCAGACCTTGAATGTTGTAGAGAGCAGACTGCATTTCGTCAGTTTTACTTTTCAGAAATGTTTGAAGTGGTATGTAAAGAATTAAGAATTATCTGTTACCACAGCTTTACTCTTGTGACAAGAGCCATGACAACCAAGCCATGTCAGCCAGGAGTCCTTCTCTGACCCTGAACTCAGTTCCTACCTAAGATTCAGGATTGCAAAAGCATTATCTAACGAAGAGTCAGTTATATGCTTAGGGAGATGCTTGAAGTGGGTGCCACTTGACCTTCAGATTTCTTCATTGCACTCATTTAGGAAAAGTTGATAGTCTGCTGCGCTTTGAAGTCTCCCTTTGTCTCTATTTATTCATGTGTAAGCTCAAGTTTAGAACTTTTTTTGGTTGTTCAGATTAACATCTCTTAGGGCCATATGGAGTTCTCTCTAATCTCTAGTCAAATATCAGATGCCACTGGTACCATTTATATTTCTTTTTTTTTTTTTTTTTTTTTTTTAATTTATTTTTTTGGCCATGTTGGGTCTTGGTTTCTGTGCGAGGGCTTTCTCTAGTTGTGGCAAGCGGGGGCCACTCTTCATCGCGGTGCGCGGACCTCTCACTATGGCTGCCTCTCTTGTTGCGGAGCACAGGCTCCAGACGCGCAGGCTCAGTAGTTGTGGCTCACGGGCCTAGTTGCTCCGCGGCATGTGGGATCTTCCCAGACCAGGGCTCGAACCCGTGTCCCCTGCATTGGCAGGCAGACTCTCAACCACTGCGCCACCAGGGAAGCCCCATTTATATTTCTTTATTCAGCAGATGCAGAGTGCCTTATTTCTGAGAGAAGAGTCTATGACCAACACTTAACGGGACAAAATCCAAATTTAGCCCTTTGTAGATTTGTGTGTGTGTCTATAAATAAAACAGGATTTTTACTTCCCTAACCCTTCCTAAGTGTCATTATACTACTGGTAAATCTCCAGTAGACCCATTTCCCTTTCTGTGGACTTTCACATTCTCTCTTCTTTTCTGCCCTCCATGGCTTCAGCAGGGGTGAGGAAAGATGAAAAGTGTGGAGTATTTATTGGAGGGAATGGTCACCCAAGCAGACAAGGACCAGTGGATGGCACTTGTTTACCATCCATAGGAAGCCCATTGATTTGGATAAATTTGGATTTTCAAGCTCTTGTTTAAGATGTAAAATTTCCTTGAGAATAGTGAACTTTATACTTTTAGTGTACATTTAACTAAATAAGTATTTGAGATTATGCTTCTGCCAAAAATTTTTGGGGAAGGGAGGTTTGGTATAGACCAGGAAAAGGAGGGCAGTTTTTTAAGAAGTTCCTCTAGGGCATGCCTAAGATAGTCACAGATTTTCCCAGTTCATGGACCCTCGGGACCACATCTGTATCGAACCTTGAAGATTTTCCATACTACTTAGTTAAGAAGTCAGCTGTTGCCTTTGCCTGCTTCCAGTTTTAATACAAAGTACACCCAATACAGCTAATACAAGTTCTGACAAGCAAGCTTTTTTCTTGATCACAATGGAAACTATTTGGATCTAGCAGAATATGCTGGGACACACAATTGTCTGGATTGGACCACACCTCTGTTAAAAGCTGAGAGGGCTGCTTTAAAAAAAAATTTTTTTTTAATGCGGATTAACTTGGCCTTCAGGCTCCTAACAAGTTAGTGAGGGAGCTGTACAGCCGTGGGGCCCCACCTCTGCAGTGAACAGGGGCTTCCGAGTTCATATTGGCATTCCCTTCTAGGCAAGGAAAATTTGTCCTTATTTAAGAAAGGATGAAAGTGCAGTCATCCCTCAGAATCTGTGGGAAATTGGTTCCAGGACCCCTGAGGTGCTCATATCCCTTATATAAAATAGCATAGTATTTGCATATAACCTATGCACCTCCTCTAGTATACTTTAAATCATCTCTAGAGTACTTATAATACCTAATTCAATGTAAATGTTATGCAAATTGTTGTAAATACAATGTAAACACTATGAAATTAGTTGCTGATGCTCAGCAAATTCAAGTTTTGCTTTTTGGAACTTTCTGGAATTGTTTTTCCTCAAATATTTTTGATCCGTGGTTGGTTGAATCTGTAGATGCAGAACCCTTGGATACAAGGACCAACTGTAAGGTTAAGTTTGAAAAAGCATTACACCTTCCTATTACCATTTCAAATTAGGGTTACCATAAAAACAAAGTGTGTGTGTGTGTGTGTGTGTGTGTGTGTGTGTGTGTGTGTGTATGCACATACAAGCCCAGGGTATCTTTTTTCAGGGTCGCCACCTGCTTTTGTCTACCATATAAGTCTTTGTGTTCTGCAGTTTTTGACAGATATGGAAAGTCATTTTAACTAATTGTTCAAATGTAGTATACAGTATTTTCTATTGTATACTTCAGAAGTTACTGCAGTAGGCAGCTAACTCAAATTGAGTGTTCTTTGGCGTGTGATTACTATAACTATAATACAATCATTTTCACTTCATTTGAATAAGACTCTCTACTTCCTCATTGTCTCATGGACTTTTCCTCATTTATTGTATACATTTTATATTTTATATTGTATAAATTATATATTATAGATTTTTAGACTTAATTAAAATCTCGAGGTAGAAAATTTCATCCGTTTTTATAAAATTTTACATTTAAAACGTTTATGGAAGTAACTCCTGTTTTAGTAATTTAACATACAGTTTAACTGAGGTTGTTTAAATCCTAGATGACCACTTAACATTTTTAATAAAGAATCTTATCATTTCATTTTTTTTCATACTGTATTTCTGTATTTCTGTACCATGAGCTCTTAAAAGACAGACTCAGTGCCTTATTCATCGTGTATCATCATTACCTAATTTAGGTGATCAGCAGTGTTTTCCAGCTCAACATATTCTTTCATTAATTGTAAATTGGCAGGGGGAGTAAATGACTTGGAAAATATATAAGAATTCTCTCAAATACTATCGTCTTTCACTTTCAGAAGCTGAGCAAACCTTTTAGCCTTTAGGTTTTGGAGACAAACACTAACATTGCCCAAAGCTTTGTCTACTAACTGACAATAGAATTAAATATAATTAATGGGAGTGGAGAGACTGGTTAGTTATAAAAGTACATAAATGTTTGTAACAACAAAGCACAACTTTCTATATTTAAATATCTTCTTACAGCAGATATAAGTAAACTTTTTGCTCTTTAAGGACTAAAGTCTTAAGAGAAGACTGCAGCTCTTTGTTCCTATATGTTTTATGAATTTAAAATATTTTTATAGAGTGTATAAGATGCTATTAAAATTGTAGTAACTTTTGGCTTTTATGCTGTAGTGTAATTATCCTTGATTACAGACTTCAGAAGAGGTAGTATACGGAAGAGCTGTTCATCTCACAAAAAATTTCACATAAGATTCCAAAACTTACATTCTAAGAACAAAAGCTCTTCATTTTGAGGTACCTTAAACCCAAATAAATGTTATTTCAGAGAAAAATGAAGGTTTTTTTTTTTTTTTTAAAGACAACTGTCTTTGGTTTTGAAGAACAAATATTCTTTAGCATGGATTGTTGTGAACACCCAGCATGTTCCCAATACCGAGTTTGATCATATCACTTCAATTCTTTTCCTAACCTCCCTCCCCCTTTCTCAATCCCACCCTAAAGAAAATGGCACCAGATCATGTTATCAGACTTCCTTTCTTTAGTTCACTAGAGTTTCAGTGTCTTGGGAAGGTAGGACAGTGTTAAGTGTAGTTTTCATGAAATCCATTATGTCAAGACAATTAAGTACTAGCAGAGAGGAAGCAAAGATGACCACTAGGTTTCTGGCTTGGGTAACTGGGTAGATAGTGGCGCCATTTATCTAGATGGGGAGGATAGAGATAAGAGAGAGTACGAGTTTGGGGTGGGGTGCAGAGGTTGAAGCATTGACTAAGAATTCCAGTTTGACGTGTTAATTTGGAGTTGCCTAGTAGACGTCTAGGCGGAGATGTCCAGTAGATAGGATCTGTAAGTCTGGAGTTTGGAAGAGAGGTTGAGGTGGAGATACAAACTTGGAAGTATTTAGCATGGAGGCATTGCTTAGACGCATTGGAATGCCTCTGGTCACCTGAAGAGAAAGTGTAGAGACAGAAGAGCCCAAGCCCTGAGGATTATCTAGAGGTCTTGTAGAGGAGAAGCAGCCAATAAAGGAGACTGACAAGGGTGGTTACTGAAACGGTAGAAAAATGAGGAGAGAGTGGCATTGCAGAAGCCAAGAGAGGAGATGTTCCAGAAGAAAGCTTGGTCACCTGTGTCTAATGCTGCCGAGCACTGACTGAGAGGAAGACAGTGTTAAAATATGTTGGCTAGATTGTTTGTTCTTCATTTATTCATTCATTCATTTGTTCACTTGTTATTCATTAAAGAAGTGATTCTCAACTCAGATCTTAAAGTTATTCATATTTGCAACTTGAACCAGTTTTTCATCTCTTATTTTTGTGTTAATCGAACATACAAATTAACATATACTCTCAAATAAAAATTGGGGACTATTGATCTCAACTTCTCTAGCAAATTACTTCCTAAGTAAGGGAAATTTACAGAGGGAAAAATGACAATGAAAACCATTTCTCAAAAAGCCATCAGGTGTGCCAAAGTAGTCTCAAAAAATTTCAGGGTGGTGGATAATTGGGAAAGGTGATAGGGAAGGCTATGTAAAAAGGTAGGGAATACATAGGCACTTCTTTGGATTTCATGTGTTTCTTTACCTGCATGATGGGTAGATTGGCATTAATTGTATCTGTCTGGACTATTTCATTAAAGGAAAAAAAGCTCTTGCACATATATCTAGAGAAGGTCTTCAGAATTTGATGACTCCAGTGACAGTGTTTCTTCATTTTCTGTTTGTTGTCATACAAATAAAGTAGGAATTTGAAAAAAAGGTAAATAAAGGCTCTTTGCTTCCTTTATTAGGAAATATAGCTTACTAAAGAAAAGTTTTGTAATTAATTATTGAATTGCAGTATTATTTTTTTTATGTATTATAAGTGCATTATTTCACTGTTGATAAAGTAGGACCATTGTATTTGTTTGTTATTTTAACAGGATAAAATCACAAAAAATTCAATACGTGTACATGAGAGAGACCCAGGAAAACTGAGTAACTCCCATTGTATATGTTTTTAGACAAAATTTTGAGCTCTAGGCCCTTGGTCAGGTATCCTTCCTTCATAATTCTTTTCATAGGAAATTCAGAGTTTAATTACATTATTTGGATTTACAGTGCTTATTAAGGAATATGATCCTCTGTAAATAAATGCACCACCTTTAATTTGAAGTAAAGGGGGGCGGATTTCATTTTATTGATTGAAACAGTGTCAAAGGCATTAGAAGATTAACTTTTTTTGTTCTCAAATGGACCATTTTTGAAGAAGGCAGAATTATCCCAATGTTTTATTGATAGCAGCATAAACAGTGAAAGTTATTTTATACTATTTTACAAATATGTTACCCAAAAATCAGTCATGAATCTTGGCTCATAGTTAACTTTCTACTATAGATATATTTCTACAGATTTAGTGTACATTTATTTTGCATAGTGAATTCTTAAAAAGGAACTACAGGAGCTCATTGTTTAAGGAACCCTTCAGCCAATCCTTTTATAAAATGAATAACTTTTTGTAAGTTCAAATTTTTAGATTAGATTTTTCAAAGTAGTTAACACTGGGTACCCTTTATCTTATTTGTCCTTAATTAATGGTGTGACTCTGGGGAAGTTAAGAAACCTCTCTGAGTTTCAGCCTTCTTATCTCTAGTTCCAGAATTAGACTAGATAATCTCTGAGGTTCAGCCTTAAAATTCTGTGATGCTCATTTTAAAAACAACTGTACCATACAGCATTTAAAAAATTGTTAAGAACCTCTGTATTCTTAAATGAAAGCAGTATTAGAACATTGAAAAAAGAAAGTGAGTATGATCTCAGTAACGTAGATTTGTCTGTTGGGCAGACTACTTGGAAGAGGCAGAAGAAGCCGTAAACTACCTGCCTCATCTAAGAGGAAAAAAAATCTCCAGAAATAATGGAAGAGATGGTACTGCTTTAGATGAGCTATCTATCAGCTGATGGCTTTTTTTTTTTTTACTGCAGTAAAATATATGTAAAAAAATTTACCATCTTAATTATTTTAAGTAGTATACAGTTCAGTGGTTTAAATGCATTCATATTATTGTGCAACTATCACCACTATCCATCATCATAACTCTTTTCAAATTATAAAACTGAAACTGTATGTCCACTGAACAATAACTTCCCATTCTCCCCTCCCTTCGGCTCCTGGAAATCACGATCACACTTTCTGTCTGCATGATTTTGACTGCTCCAAGTACCTTGTATAAGTGGAATCATAATATTTGTCTTTTTGTAACTAGCTTATTTTACTTAGCATAATGTCCTTAAAGGTCATCTATGTTGTAGCATATTGCAGAATTTCCTTCCTTTTTAAGGCTGAATAATATTGCTATATATATATCTATATATCTATATATAATATAGATATATACATACCCACATTTTGCTTATCCATTCATTTTTCAGTGGACACGGGTTGCTTCCACGTTTTAGCTATTGTGAATATTAAAATAGGTGTACAGATATCTCTTCAAGACCCTGCTTTCAGTTCTTTTGGGTATATACCCAGAAGTGAAATTGCTGGATCATTTGGTATTTCTATGTTTAATTTTTTGAGGAACCATCATACTGCTTTCCACAGCAGCTTTACCATTTTACATTCCTACCAGTGGTGCACAGAGTTTCAATTTCTCCACATCCTTGCCAACACTTGCTGTTTTCTGTTTTTTTGAGACTAGCTGTCCTAATGAGTGTGAGGTGGTATCTCATTGGTTTGATTTACATTTCCATAATAATGAGTGATGTTGAGCATCTTTTCATGTGCTTATTGGTCATTCATATATCTTCTTTGGAGAAATGTCTGTTTAAGTCCTTTGCCCATTTTCGAATTGGGTTGTTTTTTGTTGTTGAGTTTTAGGCGTTCTCTATATATTCGAAACACTAATCCCTTATCAGATGTATGCTTTGTAAACATTTTCTCCCATTCTGTGGGTTGCGTTGTTATTCAGTTGATACTATCTTTTGATGCACAAAGTTTTAAAATTTTCATGAAGTCAAATTTATGTTATTTCTTTTGTTACTTGTGCCTTTGGTATCATATCCAAGAAATCATTGCCAAATCTAGTGTGAAGCTTTTGTCCTGTGTTTTCTTCTAAGAGTTTTATTATTTTAGTTCTTACATTTAGGTTAATTTTTCATTTTGAGTTAATTTTTGTATATGGTGTTAGGTAAGGGTTCAACTTCATTCTTTTTCATGTGGATATTGTTTTTCCAGCACCTTCTGCGGTGATGGTTGTTGAATAACAGTGAACAAAAACAAGCGATCCTGTTATCAGAGACCAATTGTGCCCTTGGTTTTCAGTGCCCTGTAGACCACACTGTTCAGAGCATGGTTCAAATAGAAGAAAATTGCTTTTAAAACCACGTGAAATTACCTTGGTATTCTCATTTTAGTAGCCCTCCACAAGCATATTAGTTTTATTATTTCATTGAACTCCCTGTTTGATTAACTGGTGACTTGATTTAGTAAACATTTGTAAGGGTATGTCTTCCCTGGAGATATATTAAGCTTGGAGTATGTAAGGCATCTTTTCCTCTTCAAACAGTGTTAAGTTAGGAAAGTATTGTGGTAATATTATGAGTACAATTGTCTAAGAACATTAAGAACCTTAGTCTGGATCTTTATAACCATAAAAGGCAATGTGTCATGCTTTCCTGTTTTGCATGGATGAGAAGGGAGTAAAAAACACCAGAAGAATTTTTATTGCATAGAAATATTTCCTTCCTAGCAAGCAGTGTGTGAAGCAATAATGAGCCTAAAAAACAATCTTATATAGTAGGGGTAGAGGAAGGCAGACAAACACAGTGCAGCCACACAGACTTGAGGGCTGGTCATGAAGCTGCTGATTCCAGCCAGAGTCCCTTCTCCCTTCCTGCACAGCTCTTTACTTTAACGTGGGTCTTCTCACAGCCCTCCAAGACAGGCTGGACATGTTGTAGCTTCCTCTCTCTAGAAGAGGAACTTGTCAAAGTCTGTGGTACAGATAATTGGTGAAGACAAGCTAGAACCACACTTCCCTAATTGCCAGTCTATGGCTAAGACCAGGGAAGTATCCTGGTGTTAAGTTGTTTTCCATGAGGCAAATTACTCAGTGCAGAAAATGTCACTTTTAGTGCATCCAGTGGCAGCCTAACCACTGTAGACCATCACCACTAAATACCACCAGTCCACCGGAACTGCAGGTTGGAGAGGAGCTTAAAGTAGTCATCACACTTCAACACATCTTAAGAGTGCACATTTTCCACCAGCCTGATTTACAGTGGGCCCCTCTCACATTTTTAAGCCATGCTGCTCTCAGTTCTTTTACTACCATTTCCTTCATTTCATCCCTAAAAGAATTTAGGTTGCTGAGCAGAAATGACAATCTCTTTTTACACCAAATTAGAAGAGACCCACGGTTTCCTTAGTTTGCTTCAGACCCATTGCCTTTCAGTAGACCAAACCTGCTTCTTTCTCTTGGTGTGGAAATGAGACAGCTACCGAAAAGGCACAGGAATAAGTTCTATCAGATGCTCTTCTAAAGCTGTGTTTACACGCAGTTTATTTTTTAAACAATTCTGTACTATATATAAGAAGTGAGGTAATAATACCTTAATATATATTCTTATAGATTATTATATAATAATAATATGTTCTGTAACTTTTTAGTAATGAGTTAATCGTAACAAAGTGAAGACAACCTAAAGTTGTTTATTTTCTTTGGAGGTGAGGAAATAAATCCTTAGACTAAACAAACAGAGAGCTGCCTAACATTTCTTTGGTGTGACTGTGATGTGATTGTGGGACATTGTCGTGGGGGAGAAAAAATAAAAAAACAAGCCATTCACTCTGATACCAGTAATTTGAAAGTGAAGAACAATTGTTCTTCAGCATAATGCATTTTTCTGTTTTAGGTTAGAAGTGTTGCATTCCCGGGAAGACACTACAATGCATTCTCAGTGCAGTGCAAATATGTGGTGTTAGTTCTCTGATGTGGTTGAGAATTGGTATTGCATAGCTTTAAAAGACATATTTTAAAGATGAAAGTATGAGGACCAGAAATATGGGACGAGGGAATACTTTATACCATCTGAATTCTGTTAGCGGTTAAAAACAGCAAAGGCTCAGTTACCCCTGGGTTCCAGTCCCAGCTTTATCACTGACTCTGACCATGGGCGAGTTATTTAGCTTATTTATGCCTTTGTATCCTCTTCACTAAGATGAGTGTAATACCTCATTGTAAGGATGAAAGTAAATAATGCATGTCCACTTCATATAGTCTCTTGCATATAAATCCTCCGAAAATGATAGTAGTTGAGGTAGTTGTTATTTTTGTGGTACTTTAGTTCAAAGGCTTTCAGAGTATATTACTAAGAGACTCTAAGCTTGATTAATCCAGTCAACATTACAGTGACTAGAAATGTTCTTTCACCTGGAGACATACCCCTTCATTCTTTAGTCATTTCTCCTCTCCTTTATGTACCTTCCCTCCTGCTCTAAGTGAAAATTGATTCTTCCCTCTTTTGTGGAGGCCTCATTTTTTCCCCACTTATCCTGATTTGTTGAGAAAGTATTAAAATGTAATCATTTGTCCACCTGTACCATTCACCTCAAGTAATCATGCTGACTTTGTCCATCTAGGACTCATTCCCACCTTTTTAGGCAACCTCAGTACCTGGGTCATGTCTCTTTTCCATCCTCTGCCATCCTCCTTACCAACTTTGGTATGTGAGATGGTGGTGCATTCATCATTCTTCAGCCTGCTAGACTCTTTTTTTTTTTTTTTTAATTGGTACTGTGGTTTGTTAAACTAGCCAAGGTTTTTTTTTTTTTTTTTTTTTTTTTGGCTGTGTTGGGTCTTTGTTTCTGTGCGAGGGCTTTCTCTAGTTGCGGCAAGCGGGGGCCACTCTTCATCGCAGTGCGCGGGCCTCTCACTATCGCGGCCTCTCTTGTTGCGGAGCACAGGCTCCAGACGCGCAGGCTCAGTAGTTGTGGCTCACGGGCCTAGTTGCTCCGCGGCATGTGGGATCTTCCCAGACCAGGGCTGGAACCCGTGTCCCCTGCATTAGCAGGCAGATTCTCAACCACTGCGCCGCCAGGGAAGCCCCTGCTACACTCTTTACGCCTCCATCTCTGCTCCCCACCTCCCCTTTCTGCTGTACCTTGTACTCCATCATCGCTGCTACACTTCTAAGATCTCAGTTCTCTCCTCTGTTTGCAGAGTCCTGAGCTGCTGCCTCTTCCATCCAGGTCTGTGGAGGTGTGTCCTTGCCTTGATCCATTCACTCCTAGACGCTGCTGATACCCTGCCCACCCATGTCCCAGAGACCTGCTGCTTCAGTGTCAACTCTGTGGCCCTCCTAGCCACGCGCTTAGTCCACTGCATTAGTCGCTGTGTGTGTTCCCCCTTTTTGCAATCTGATGGTAAAACATTATAGAAGAAATTCCCAGAACCATGCTGATTTGGTCCACTACAAATTTGTGATTCTAACTTCATTTTAGGCCCTTATTGTGGCTCGACAGTAATTTCTTATCAATTCTGTAGCACATTCTCTTCAATGACTAAAAATATATATTCCATTCTCCCTGTGCTTCCAGTTCTAAACTAGCCCACCCTTCCTCTTGGGAGGTGATCTTGCCTCTCACTTTACTGAGATTATTGATGTTTCTTGCTACTGTGCTTGTACGCTCATTGTCCCTGGGAGATTGATGACAAAATGTGACCTGGCAGCATTGTATCTCTGAGGTCTGATTGAGCCTTTAAGTAAGCAGGTATCTAACTCTCGCCTTTGTCCCAGCTTTAGAAAGTGGCCATCTTTGAAATAGATGATGTTTCTTTTATTTATTTATTTATTTAGGGCTGTGTTGGGTCTTCGTTGTTGCGCGCGGGCTTTCTCTAGTTGCAGCGGGCAGGGGCTACACTTTGTTGCGCGGCTTTTTTTTTTGGTGCGCGGGCTTCTCACTGCAGTGGCTTCTCTTTGTTGTGGATCACGGGCTCTAGCTTCCCAGACCAGGGATCGAACCCATGTCCCCTGCATTGGCAGGCGGATTCTCAACCACTGCGCCACCTGGGAAGCCCCCGATGATGTTTCTTTACTTGTATGTGTGTGTTCAGTTTATTCATTGATCTGTATTTATTGAGTATAGTGTCCTGTGTTAGGTAGGTAGTAAGGAAAATTAGAAAGAGAGTAAAACACATAGCCCACCCTCCGTTTCTCTGAATTGATAATGAGGGAGACATACCCACCTAATTTAAGTAAAACTTCATTGTTATGCACTTGGTTCTAACCATGAATTTGGTTACTTAAGAAGTGTCCTGCCCTTTCTTGTGGTGCAGGGTAGAGCAAGATGCCACTTGATGGGGAGCATGGCTGTCTTTTCCTTCCGACTCCAGGGCTGCGGCAGCTGTTATTGTGCACATGAGCGGTGGAGACAGCAGCAACCAGACAGAATTTTTACAGTTGCGCTAAACACTTGGAGAGGGTCTAAAGTAGTAGGAACTACCAAATTGATTAGAATAATGGGTCTGAAACGGCCTCTCTATAGGGTGTGTGTTGGCTTTTTAAAATTTTTATTTATTTAATTTTTATTGGAGTATAGTTGCTTTACAATGTTGTGTTAGTTTCTGCCGTACAGAAAAGTGAATCAGTTATACGTATACATATATCCACTCTTTTTAGATTTCCTTCCCATTTAGGTCACCACGGATCACTGAGTAGAGTTCCCTGTGCTATACAGTAGGTTCTCATTAGTTATCTATTTTATACATAGTAGTGTATATATGTCAATCCCAATCTCCCAATTTGTCCCATCTCCCCTTCCCCCCTTGGTAACCATAAGTTTGTTCTCTACATCTGTGACTCTGTTTCTGCTTTGCAAATAAATTCATCTGTACCATTTTTCTAGATTCCACATATAAGCAATATTATATGATATTTTTCTCTTTCTGACCTACTTCACTCTGTATGACAATCTCTAGGTCCATCCACGTCTTTGCAAATGGCACTATTTCATTCCTTTTTATGGCTGAGTAATATTCCATTGTATATATGTAGCACATCTTCTTTATCCATTCCTCTGTCTATGGACAGTTAGGTTGCTTCCATGTCCTGGCTATTGTAAATAGTGCTGCAATGAACATCGGGGTGCATGCATCCTTTCAAATTGTGGTTTTCTCCGGGTATATGCCTAAGAGTGGGATTGCTGGTTCATATGGTAGCTCTATTTTTAGTTTTTTAAGGAACCTCCATACTGTTCTCCATAGTGGCTGTACCAATTTACATTCCCACCAACAGTGTAGGAGGCTTCCCTTTTCTCCACACCTATAGGGTGTTTTAAGAGGGAAATTAGAGCTGGGCTTGGAAAGGAGATGTGTCGTTTGATGAGGTGGTGTGCAGAGGACATCTCAGGGATGTGAGTGGCAATCTTGGCTGGAACAGCCTGAGAGCAGGCCTCGACTCTGTTGAGAGATGTGCACAGATAGGGCATTTCTCTAGAGGACAATGTATACATAAACCATTGTAGAAACTTATACATGGAATCTGACCATCATTTTGTGTGTGTGTGTGTGTGTGTGTGTGTGTGTGTGTGTGTGTGTGTGTGTGTTGAATTATATTTGAAAGTAGAACTTGGGTGGGCTCTCTAACCCAGGCAGTTCCTTTTCTCCTTTCTAGAGTTATAGGTCTTGAGGGAGCCAAGGGGTATGTGGAAGGAAAGATGTTTATTTTGCAAGTACTCTTGGGTGTCTTCATTTTGGGTGGTTTCCTGAAGAGATAGTATTGATGCCTTTTCATGTGCTGTTGACATTTTAGTCTGTTGCTGGGGAGAGTAATCCTAGAGATTTGATCCATTGGAGGAATCCAAGGAGCCTAAGTTGTGGACTCTGACAGCTGGTCTAGGACAGTAGTTTAGGGGCTATGGTCTACGGTCCATGAAAACGAGTCCTGAGAAGCCCTTCTTTCTTCTCACAGTCTGTTAGGAAACCATGGTAAAGAAAGAAACCCAAGGTAACCTTAAGTGTCCCCATTTTTGACACTTTCCCAGTCCTGTGTAATTTATTTTAAACGATAGAATGTGTATTCAGGCTCTCTGAGTGTCATTTTACTTAGTGTAGTGTTAGAAGCAAACCAAACTAATATCTTTTTTATTTTTGTTTAAAAAAATAAAAAGAAGATTGCTCTTACAGAATGAAGAGTAATAACTAGTAAGGACTAATAAAAGGAAGGCATTACCAATCCATTTTTACAAGAAATAACACTTTCAACCTCTCTATTTTGTGCATTTCCTAAGTTGAATACTGCTCTTAAATGTCATTTATAATCAGATATAACATAGGGAATGTTTTAAATATCACAGTTCAGTGGGGGATGAATAGAACATTACTTGTATTGTGTTAACATACGTTGTTTTAAGGTGCATATTAAGCTTTATTGGGCAAAGAGATAAATATATTTTGTCTCTGTTAATGTTTAACTCAAGTAACAGTAAATCTCTTAAGTCTACCAAAACATGAAGCCATTGCACAATACATTGTACATTATAACTGTATTCTTCAGAAGTGATTTATGCACCTGACTTTTATGGCACTGAATTTCAAAACCTCATAAAGAAATCATTTTAGAGAAATGTCATGCTGACCTGTGTTGAGGGAGAGGTAAGATTTGCCTATGTGATCAACTTCATACCAACTTCATTTTCAGAATTACAGATGTAGTTGAAAAGCTGCATATTACAGATATTCAATAAATATTTGTTAAATGACTGCATTACTTGAGTTGTGTATTAATGATCCGTCTAAAATTGGAGATTTTTAGCCCCAATAACTGAAAGTTTATTTCTTGTGTATCATGTTATCATTCCTTCCTGTTGGGCAACCCGAAGAGAATCTTAGTGCTTCTGGGACGTTGCCTCAGGATCATCACAAACTACTTGTATGTACTTTAAAAATTCATATCATAGCATCTTTAATATATGGCAGTTTTAATATTTTGGCATCTCCTACACATTGACTTATCAGGGAAAATTATGTCTTTATTTTACTTTAAATGAAGTACTGTTTTCAGAGATGATTTCCTTAAATCCATCTGCACTGAAAAAATGTAATTAATCTGACATTTTGTAAAGGTTTCATTGAATTATATTCTTGTCTTATGCTGTACAAGGATAAGTAAGTATACATTTTCAGCTAAGATTGGCTTTAGGATGTGTTAAGGAAAAAAGATAACAGTACGTATTTTATGATCAATATATTTTAATTAGTCAATTTTCAGATGAGCTTGTCCATCTGTAAATTGTAGATAGGATATGCCCTAGTGCAGAAAAAGGTATGATTAGAGCTTAGACAAATAGAAGAAAGAATTTTCAATATATCTGTGTAAAGCTCATATCCAAGATAGTCTGGTTTGTATATGATCCGGTGTACTAACACATTGACACAGTCCCCAGTACAGGGAAAAACTTGACTTGGGCTTTAAAACACAAATACCCTTTGAGTTCATAAAACAGTTTTTTCTCTTTCTAACTAAATTAAGTTAATTTAATTACTTATTAACCACAGTGAGTTAATTTAGACCCCAAAGTAAACATGCCTCCATCTTGGAGAAGCTTACATTTTCACTTTACAGATGAACAGGTTTATCAGTGAATACTTGTTTAATGCATGTGGATACCTGTTTCAGGGTTAACATTTTTTTTTTTTTAAGTTTAGCATGGCATATAGTTCCTTTTGTGATTGATTGAGGTATTTTTTTGCCTCAGGAAGGAAGGAAGGCAAATGTTGAAATATGCTTTCAAGGGCCTTATCTATTTTTCTAGTCCTATGATTTTATAATTTAAATACTGTAAAACTTCACTTAGAAATAGCAATACAAGAACTTATTTAAGGTTTACTTTCCCCCTCTTCAGATTAATAATTTCAAAAAAGTTCTTATGGTAAGCACAAAAGTGCTCCTGTAACTCTCCAATAAATGTATCTTCCTTGATTCCAACATGGTTTCTTAAATTGTCTCTAATGGCTTCATATATTTCAAAATATCTACATAGTCAACCTACCTTCCAAACTGGGAGAAAACAAATGTTTACCTTGACTTGGTTTTCCTCTGCTGTGCCACTATACTTTAGCAGCCTCTTGATATATTTTTGTTTAAAGAATGCAAAATTAATTTTAAAATCAGTTTAAGCAAATATTAATTAGCAGAGAAGCAACCCTGCTGTTTAAACAAAACAAAAAAAAATCTACTCATGTAATTCGTTATAGTATATCTGCCTGTTCATTTTTTTCCTTCTTTAATGTAGATAAACAAAAGGTGACTGTGTAGGCAGTTTGGACCCTTTCAGTGTGGAGACTCTTATCTTTCAGTTCTAGGAAATTATCTTATGTTTTTCCTCTGAAAGTTTACTCCATTTCATTTTCTTTGTTCTCTTTCTCTCGAACTCCAGTTTGTTGGAAATTAGACTTCTGGATTAGATTTCTTTCCTTTTGTTTTATTATGCCTCCCCTGGTTCTCTTTGCTTTTTTCATTCTCCTTTCTGGGAGATTTTTTTGTCTTTATCTTCAGTTTTTCCACTGAATTTTAAATTTTGCTATCGTATTTTTAGGATATTAATTCTCTGGGGTTTTTTAATTTCACTTTTTCTCTGAATCCCTTCTTTTTTATGTTGGAAGCTTTCCTTGAAAGCCTGGTGGTTCTTTTATATTTAAGAATGAGATACTTAAATGGAATAAAGAGTACATATACTTGAAAAAAAAAAAGAATGAGATACTAAAAGTCTAAATAGAAGCTGTGTGTGTATGTGTGTGTATGTGAGAGAGACAGAGAGGAAGAAGAGAGATTGATTGTGTATTTGTGGGTGTGTAGGGAGTGCTTGTTGATTGAGGGCTCAGCTATGGAAAAGATTCAGGCAGTGAGCTATCTTTTTCATTGGGAGATCCTCAAATGCCAGTATCAGTAGGTACTTCTGGGGGAATTTTTAACTTCTCCAGAGAGTAAATTTTTTGTCTCTTGCCTGGAGATGGAGGAGAGGTGTGAGAACGTAGAGGCCTGGCTGCTGACATTCTAGGAGTGAATTTCCACTTTTAGCTCTGTGATGTAAAGAGCTAGAACAACCTAAGTCCCATCCTTACCACAAGAAGAAAAGCTGGACAGACAGATTTTCGTGAAACCATCACAGAACTAAGGTCACAGAACAAATGACCATCCCAAAACCTGGAAAGAGACTGGGGCCTTCAGTAGATGCAGGACATAAGCATTCCCTTATCTGAGGTAGAAGTCACTGGATGCTTGTAGGATGATGAAACTAGAAATTTTGATGAATTGCTGGAAGCCAAGGCTGTTGAGAACCTGAAGTTTCTGGGGCCCGCAGTCATAGAACGGGCTCTCTTCCTTTTTTGCAATCTTATACACACCTTGAATCAATACCGCTCTTTTCAGCCCTGCCTCTGACCTCAGCTCCCACAGAACCTAGTACCCCTGTCCTGCCCTTTGGGACTTTCTCAGTGTGAAGAAACAAATGGGAATTTACTTCTCATCACCATGGCCTTCTGCAATTTAATCTGTCATCTTAACTGGAAGTCTTCTTCACAATATATTGTTGACTGAAAATAGCCTGTTACAAAAAAAGAGTGTACAGTATAAACCTCTTTTGTGGGTGATATTTTTCTTCTATTTGTATTTTCTCTATAATGTTACAAATAAAAAATGTTTAACAGAATTTTCAGAAAGCAGAAATATACCTGTAATTATTCACTACTACTTAGAAGATTCTCTTTGTTTTTTTTTTTCAGCTTGTTCTCATCTAGATGTTTAGGATAATAAATGACTAGTATTCTACTGAAACTTGCCATTTGGGTGCTTAAGGTGGTGACTAGCATAGTTCTTTATAGCTGGACCCCAGTGATTGCCTTAAAGCTCACTGTTAGGATCCCCTCCCTGACCCGAGGGCTTTAAGTTGAACTGCTCTGGAGCTGCAGGCATGGAAGATGGCCCATGGACTTCTGCAATTATTCTCTTCTCCCAGGTGAGGAAACTTTTATAGGACAGGGTGGCTATTTAATTCCCAGGAAATTCTGAGCTGCTCGATGCCAGTGGTGCTCAACCTTGGCTATACCTGGAGAGCTTTCACAACTCCCAGTGCTTAGGTCTCATCCCAGACCAATTAAATCAGAATCTCTGGGGAGGGGACCCAGGCATCTGTAGTTTTTAAAACTCTCCAGATGATTTCAGAGTCACTGCTCTAAAGGACAAATTAAATGTTTTCATTTCTAAGTAGCCCTCTGGATCTTCAGGGACAATCTGGAAAAACAATCTCTGGACTCACTGTATCTCAATACGCACCTGGCAGGATTCTGTAGCCACTTCATACCCTTTGACTAACAGGCTGTGCTCATTGTGTGTGTGTGCGTGTGTGTATCTGCCTTGATGTGACAAATCTTTAGCAGTAAGAGGAGAGGCAGTCTCTTCTGTTTTTTATTGTATCCCGAGTGTCTAGAACAGTCCCTGTTCTAATAGGTTATCAAAGATATTTGCAAAATTAATGATTTCAGCTTTTTAAATTTTTATCTAAAAGGGGGCAAAGACTGTTTAAATGGTCAAAACATCATTACACATTCTTGATTTTCAAGGGCTCTACCAGCCCGGAGTGTGTGGGATTCAATGAGGAAAGACCTCCTTTTCCTATAATGTGTGTGTTGAAAACCCATGGTTTGCACAGGGCTTTGATGGCTATGATCAAACACACACCTCTGACACTGTGCCGAGGAAGAACTACAGCTCAGAGAGCCAAACCTTTGGAGAAATAACAAACATCTCAATACAAAAGTAAAAATCACTGTGAACCAGATTCATTTTTCCATTTAACAACTATGTCTTGGCCATCTCTATCTTCTAGTCATTGTTCTAAATGCAGGAGGCCCTGAGGTGAGTTTAACAAATTTCCTGATATTGGTAAGTAATTTTAAAATACACCTTTAAGGCCTGATTTTCATTCTTTTCACAGTCAGATTTTGGGCCAGAGCCCAAATGATAGATTTGTGGGTATTATAATAGATGATGAAATTCATAATTACATTTGAAACTTACAGTAAACAACCTGATGAGAAAATAATTAATAGTTATTTTTATTGTCCTTATTTTACAGAAGACGAAAGACTTTTCATGCACTTTGAGTAACTTGCCCAGGTTCATAACAAGTAGTAGCTCAGTTGGGACTTTAATATAGGTCCTCTATCTTCAAATCTTAAGAGTAAGAGGCTTAATATTCTACTTGTTACATTATGGCAGATTGGATTGACTTTGTACTTGGTGCAATGAAATTAAATACGGTTAAAAAATTTAGTCACCATAAATAAGTTTCAATGCCATTGATATTTGTTTTGAAATTACCTAGTAGCTATCACTGTTAAGCTCTGTGGTGGTGTTTTGGCTTGTGTGCGTGCATGCATGTTTGTACGTGTGTGTGTGTGTGTGTGTGCATGCGTGCATGCATGTGTTTAATGAGTTAGCATTATTTTACAGAAAGATGTGGGCATTTGAAGGTGCCCTCAGATGAGTTGGCAGAGCCACTCATTACACTTAGGCAGTCGCCAGTGTTCAGATAATCTTGGAATAATTTTTACCTGTCTTCGTTAACAGGGATTATATTTATAACTTCTTAACTCCTAATACATGAGTAAAAGGTAGTAATCAAGAGGTGGCCAAATGACAGAGAGCTTGTATCTGGCACAAAGAACTTAGGTCACTGAGAAAAGTAAAATACCTCTTGTAGTTTCTGTTCTAGCTGTTGTTTTCATGTCCTCATTGTCTTTCCTGGAGGTATCACCTATCAGTCCTATTTTGACTTGAAATAGATAGAAATGCTTCTAGCTCAGGGTCACTCCAAGGCGGTTATACTTATTTAAGATCTCTATTCTTTAAGATAGATTTATCTTCTGGTTTACCTCTGGAAGATATTCATGTGTAAATTATACATGTAGCCAAACAAAGGGCCCGTGGCCAAGTAGAGTGATTTTGCTTCTGGAATTAGAGGACAAGGGTTAAAGCCCAGAGTTGCCATTTGCTGTGAGTGTAGCCTTGAGCAAGTTGCTTAGCTCTCTGAACCTGTTTTCTCACCATGAAAATTAGGATAGTACTATTTAGGTTTCTATTTTCCTGGGTTTTGGAAGAATCAAATGAGACGTGTCAAACACATTCTTAACTACCAAGTGCTATGTAAATAATAGATATCATTTTAAAAAATCTACCGTGGTGATAATGTTATTTTCCTCACTCCTTAGCCTTAATAATATATTTTCCCCTTGTAATACTAGCCTTATAAATTTAATTTTTCAATTTCACATTTCATATAAAGGTAGGAAAGTAGTCAATTTGTTTTCACATTAGCTCTGATCTCCATCAGAACCTCTTGTTTTCCAGCCCTAAAACAATTAAAATGCATCCTAATGTCAATTAGGACCTTGTTTTGATTAAAAACGGTGTGACAGAAAAATACTAGCTCCTTTGAGAGTTTTTTAACCAAATGGATACATGATACTTGGGTTTATTTGCTCAGAGTTGCAGTGTCTTCTGTTGAACTTGCATAGGAAAGTAGGGGTGCCCTTCCTGGGGGGGGGGGTCAGGGTGGGGCCAGGGAGAGTAGAATGTGTATTTGGATGACTGTAGGAATGGGAAGGAGTAGTGTTCCATCTCTACCTATGGTGTGAATGGAGCAGTTTCCTTTCTCAGAGTCAGGGAAATAAGTATAAAGATATAAACAGTAAATAAATACAAATCTCTGATGTTTAACATCATCCAAAATAACCTCCTTGTCTCTGAAAGGTAAATTGTTAGAACCAGGGAATATGGAGTTAAAGGGAAATATGGCTTAGTTTTCTCCTTATGCTAACTTGGGGAAATAATTTTGTCAATAAATTGTGTATAGTATGCTTATATGATAATTTCTCTAATTGTCTTACACATAAAATTTAGCAACCATTCTCTGGGTTTGCCATTTTCAGTCTATGCATTGCTAAAATCAGCTGTAAATTTCAGCCCATCAGTGTAGTTCAGTAGAACTGGTTATTATGAGGTCAGAGTAACTCTAATACCTATCTAGGTTACTGCAAGAATAATAAATTACAAACCATTATCCTTCATGTGTGAACATAGATACAGAAAGCTTTAACAAAATATTAGCAAACAGAATTTAGTATCATATTTAAAATGGTAATAATACATCACAACCAAATGGAGTTCCCCCTGGAATACAAGGTTGGTTTAACTTTCAAAAATCAATGTAATTAACTGTATTAATAAAATAAAGAAGAAAAATCACATGATCACCTCAGTAGAAACTGGAAAAACATTTGACAAAATTCAATACCCATTCATAATGAAAGAAAAGAAAAACTCTCAGCAAACTATGAGTAGAAGGGAACGTCTTCAATCTGATTAAGGGCATCTGTAGTAAACCTGTAACTAACATCATACTTAATGATGAAATGTTGAATGTGTACTCCCTAAGATCAGGAAAAAGGCAAGGATGTCTGCTCTCACTACTTGTATTCAGCATTGTACTGGATGTGCTAATCTGTGCAATAAGGCAAGAAAAATAAATAAAAGACATAATGATGGGAAAGGAAGAAGCAAAACTGTCTTTGCAGACGTTACAATTGTGTGTGTAGAAAATCCAATAAAATCTACAAAAAGGGTGCTAGAACAAAGGATGAATTTAGCAAGAGCACAGGATACCAGGTTAATATTAGAAATAATTTATTATATATACTAAGAGAAAAACTAGAAAATGTAGTTACAAATAATAACGTTTAAAGTAGCATCAAAAACATAAAATACTTAGGAATAAATTTAATTAAAGATGTGGAAGATATCTACACTGAAATCTACAGAATATTACTGAGGTAAAATATAGACCTAAAACAATGGAAAGATAAACTGTGGGTGGAGCCCAGGAATCTTCAGAATACCCTGGGATGCCTGGAAACAGGGGCCTGGGTAAAGAATAGGTTAGAATGGGTTCGTAAATCTCCCATAGTACTTTGTACCTAACCAGCCAATCTTAATCATTATATCCAATTTCCCTTTCCCTCCCTCTCTCCTTCCTTTCTTCCCTTTCACACACACACACACCCATAGTACCCTGATCACTTGTACTTATTTCTGCCACTCTCAATGGACTGTGAGCCCTTATAGGTTCAGGATCATAGGATCATATCTTCTTTGTCTTCATATTCTCAACATCTGGCTTAGTCTCTCTCTGGCACACGTGCACTGAGTGAGCGGTGCAAAATGCCTTTTGCTGGTATTATCTTCAGGCCATTCTCTATGGTTTCCACTGAAGTATAAAATGGCAGCTTTTGAGGAACTTACAGTTTAGTTAAGATGCGATTTGTCACTATTATATTTAGTCTTATTGAGTTTTAGTCATTAACAAGTCTTTGAGTTATTTTGACCCAGAGTTGAAGAGTATTCATTCTGTCCTTTAAGTTTGTATACCACTTTACCATCACAAAACTCTCGTGAAGAGTGTTTTATGTGCTCATGCCAACAATTCCATGTGGTAGACAGGACAGATACTATTTTTTGCCATTCTCAGGGGAGGAAATTGAGTCAGAAAGGTTAAGCAACTTGCACAGGGTTTCCTAGCTGGTAAGTAGTAATGCTGGGGCCTGAACCCATGTCTTTTTATTTTCTTTACTGCACCACACCACTCACCACCATCTGGGCTGAGACATTTGCCTCTCTTTTGCAGAAGACAGCATGTCATCCGCATAGCGTCAGCACTCTGCTACCTTTATTCTCTGCGTACCCATACCTTGCCTTTGGGGCCTAGAGCCAGCTACTGTGTTTACTTGTAATGAGAATAAATATAGAACATTAATTTCCTTGTGGTTTTTTGGTTCCTTTTCAGTTTTTAACTTATCCTTAATTTAGTTTTGTTGTTATTTAACCATTCCTTTGTTTGTTTACTTGTTCATTCTTTTATCCATCCAGCAAATGTTTATTGACCATCTACTAGGTATTTCAGGCACTGAATAAGCCCAGAGCTGAGCCCTCAAAATGCTCACAGTTAGTGGGGGAGCAGATAAGAAATCAATTATTATAATAATTAAGAGAGAAGTACAGATTATCTTGTGAAATATTTGAACCCAATATGAGAATCAAACACTAACACTGTTGTGAGAGATTGGTGGCATGAATATATGGGAAACCAGGGATCTGGAGGGGGCTAATTTATGAGATGATAACCAAATTCTTATCTGTCCTGAGCCAGGTTGAGGAACACATTGAAATAGCCAGGAGTATTTTCTAGCCTGTTCAGGGCAGGGCCAGGTTAGATTATCAGAACAATGAGCTGGCCCCTCCTCAAATTTAATTTAAAAGTTTTAAATTAGATTTGAGAAAGTTTTCCATAAAAAGATTAAAAACAACACAAGTATCTATCTATATGTGGAGAAAGAGATGACAAAATTTTGTTTAAATTCAGTGTTAACATCTGTAATGAGGATGACTTATGGTCAGTATAATAAATGCTTTATTAATTCAGAGACCTTTTTAGTCTTGTTCATGGCTGTGCCTGGCCCAGGGTAGGTACTCAATAAGTCTTTATTAAATTTCAATAAATTTAGAGGCATTTAAAAAAATCTAAATATAGGTAGAAAGAGAAGATTGTGTTAGTCACAGAATACAGAGTTTGAAGATACTCCTCTTGGTCTGACCTAAGTATTCAATTTTTTAAAATTATAAACTTCAGCGTCCTTACTAATAATGAATCTGATGAATATTTGGCTACATTATTACAAGTTAAATGTAGGTTAAGTCATATAATTATAGAATGTTAAGAGTAGAAGAGCTTTAGAAATCATCTAGTTCAGTCTTAAAATTAATGTAAATAAGTAGGTTTTCAGTCATTTATATGGCTCAGAAATTGAAATATATAAACAGGTGTACATTGAAAAAACTCACTCCCGTCCCATTTCCATGTGCTCCATTCCGCTTCCAGTTCCCTATAGGTAATCACTTTTATTACTTATTCTTGTATATTCTTCCAGGATTTCTTTATGCAAGTACATGTGTGTATATATATTCTTATTTATCCTCCTCCTTATACAGAAGGTGGCATACTACATACACTACTCTGCATTTGGATTTTTTTACTTAACAAATGTATCTTGGCAATCTTTTCAAGCTGTATAGCTCTCTCTTTTGTTTCTATTTTTTTTTTTTTGTTTCTATTTTCTTCACAAATGCCTAGTAGTCTATTATGTGGACGTATCATGGCTTCTTTAATCATCCTCTACCGACGCCTGGGTTGTTTCCAAACTTTGTCTATTATAAATAAAGCTGCAGGTGAGTAACCTTGTATATGCATTATTTCCTGTGTTTGCTGGTATATTTGTAGGCCAAATTCCCAGAAGTAGGATTGCCAGGTCAGAGGGTAATGCATTTGTAATTTTGATGTGGATTGGCAAATTTCATCCATAGCAGTCCTCTCATTTTATAGGTGAGGAAACTGAGGCTTTGGGAGTTAAATCACCCATTAGGAGTGATGGAGAGAGGACATTTCTCCAGGAGGCCTTTCTAGACCAAATTTGGGTCAGGTGCATGTCCTCCCTGTTTCCATAATACCCTTTGCCTCCCCTAACAAAGCCTTTATCACATGTACTGTAATTGTTGATTTACTTTCCTGTCTTCCTGACTACATGCTCATCGCTATAGGTCTGATACCTAGCACAACACAGGGCCTGATGCAGAGTGGGTGCTCGATAAATATTTGTTGAACGGATGAATGGAAACAAGTTAAGTCTTCTCATTCATAGTCCAGAGACCATTCTATTCCATTTCTCACTCTAACACTCAACTTAAAAAACATGTTAGCTACACAGATAAATGCAAGATATAGGGAGATGTATTTAGAATTGTTCATGTGAGAAAGATTTAGGGTATTCAGGAGTCATATGAAAAGAACTGGGAATCAGCTGTTAAAATTCTCGTGTAATATAATGGAAGTGCCATTTCCAGAACAAAGGAGGTGATAGTTCCCAAAGCTGCCTCTGGGGTTTTAAGTAGTAGTATAATTCTGGGTGCTGCATCCTAAGAGGCGTGTAGGTGAAGAAGAGGACCAACGGTGGAAGGTGATTAGGAGAGTGAGGATCTGGATTTCTACCAAGGATGTTAAAAGAACTAGGGCTATTTGTGTAGGAGAAGAGACAATTTAAGGAAGATGTTCTGCTTTTAGATATTTTGAAGGGCTTTACAGAGAGTAGAAGATTTTTCTCTGTAGTTTCAGAGGGGCTAACTGGAACTCTTAAGTCAGATTTACAGATTTTAACTCAATGTAATTGAATCCAGAAGTGAATGCACGGCCTCGTGAAATGTCATAAATGGTTTGGCTTTTTGGGTTCTCTTCACGAGGAAAACAAAGCAAGTCAAGACTTGTGCAGAGTAGGAACTAGCCCACCTAACACAAGTACTCCCCCCCCTCAAGAGAGACCTCTTTTCCAGGGAGAGACCACTAGAGAAGTTGATTTCTGTGGAGTCCATTCCAAGGGGTTGCAATGTCAGGAAGGAGTATCTGAGGAAACGCGAGAGACGTTGGAAATAGGGTCAGGTCCTGAGAGTGAGGAATTCAGCCCCCTCGTCAAGTGACCTGAGGTTCAGAACTAAGTTTTAGTTTCAGTAGGTAACCAGCATGAGAACCACTCTTGCTCTTAGCCACATATGCTAAAGGCTCCATAGAGCGAGTGCGGTCTGACGCCCGTGTGGATAGTTCAAGGGCCACATCCATATTGCACACTGGCTTGAACCTAGTAGTAGTCCTTACAGCTGGGTGAGCAGGGTAAGTGGGGCCTAACAGGAAGGAATTCAGGCAAAACAAAGGTTGAATGGCTGATATCTGTCAGAAGTGTTGTTCTAAAAATTGAACTGTACGCGAGTTGTGCAAAGCTTGGAAACCTATTGACGTATGTTTAGACACTCATTTAGACAAAGAGAGTTTGCAACAATTTGGGAGCATTATTGATCTGAAAAAAAATCAAGCTATGGTGGAAAAAATAAAGGAAAACTTTTTTTTCCTCAATGGGGGTGGGGGGTGGGGGAAGGTACAGAAAGAATACTAGGTAGTCTAGGCTTTGGGGTGAGCACGAGGGGTCAGGCCAACAATTTCCCAGTCCTTTCATGTCCAGTGTCACTGAACCATGCCCCAGCTATTTCCATGTATATATGGTTTACATAGTTACCATTTTTCAGTAGTTATAGAATATTCCATTACGTTAATATTTCAGAGTATTATCAGCCATTCTCCTCATATCATTAGATATTTAAATTCTCTCTCCTTCCTCCCTCCTTCCCCTCCCTCCTCCCTCCCTCCCTCCCTCCCTTCCTTCCTTCCTTCCTTCCTTCCTTCCTCTCTCCTCTTATTTCTAATAACACTGCCATGAACATCTTGTACTAATTCCTGCTATTTACTTTTGGATTATTTCCTTGGAATAATTCCCCCAAATACAATTATTAGGTCAAAGGATAAGCACAGTTTATTACACATTTCCAGGTTGTGTTCAGGAAAGATTACACCAGTTTATTCCCAACAATGTGAAAATTATCTCCGTGATTAATTAAAGCTCTGTTTTCTGTGGGATGCATCAGACCCAGAACCTTGCCTTGGAAACTAAACCCATCCATTGGCGAGGATGGTCACTCTCGGAAGGTAACTAGATAAAGGCAAGGCATTCAAGCTGGCAGAAGGAGAGACCGGTTACAGTAATTGATATTTTATTTCAGTTTCTAAGAGCATGAACAGGAGCAAGGTGGGATATAGTTGTAGGAGATCTGTGATGCCTGGCAGCCAAGCACCTAGGAACAGGAAAATAAAACTCAGATTCTTTTATTGGAATGCATAGAAAGTAAGTTTTTGGCCATATGTAATCAGGCTAGACCCATAAAACATAACCAGAAAATCTGGGACTAGCTGGGGAGATGTCTGGGGAGGTGGGAACAGGAGGCAAAGCTTTGTGTACTCCATCCCTGGCCTAATTGGATTTTTGTCATTTTAATTTATTTTGCTAAGTTAATAGTTATAGTTATGATACCTTAAAATGGTCTTTCATTGCCTTATTAAGCTGTACATCTTTCCAGGGTTCATGTTTCTTGGACTGCTTTTTCAATTAAAGTCTGGTTATTGACTCTTTTTTTTTATGTGCTATGGATGGTAACCTTATATCACGTTTTTCACATTTCAGTATTCTGCTCTCTCTGTCGTTTAGCTATCTAATATTATATTATATTGGTATGTTTGACAGTTGATATATTTGGGGGAATAGAAATTTTTTTTATAATTGAAAATATCTTGTCTGTGATAATATTTTACTTTTGGGGAGCAGTTTTTTTTTTTTTTTTTTTTAAAGGATTTTCTTATTTATTTATTTATTTATTTATTTATTTATTTTTGGCTGTGTTGGGTCTTCGGTTCGTGCGAGGGCTTTCTCCAGTTGTGGCAAGCGGGGGCCACTCTTCATCGCGGTGCGGGGACCGCTCTTCATCGCGGTGCGCGGGCCTTTCACTATCGCGGCCCCTCCCGTCGCGGGGCACAGGCTCCAGACGCGCAGGCTCAGCAATTGTGGCTCACGGGCCCAGCTGCTCCGCGGCATGTGGGATCTTCCCAGACCAGGGCTCGAACCCGTGTCCCCTGCATTAGCAGGCAGATTCTCAACCACTGCGCCACCAGGGAAGCCCCTGGGGAGCAGTTTTAAAGTTCTGTCTCTTCCATAGTTGGAGTAAATAATGCTGTTCTGGTATCTTCTACATATAATTTCACTCTTTAGCCTGCATGTATGGTATGAGCTTAAGGCTCTAAGTTAGTTCTTTGCATTTCTGCTCACTTCTTAGTTGCTCACTAGCACCTTTTCCTCTAATAGGATTGCTTCTGGCTGATCATGTACTAACCCTTTATATTTGTTTATGAATACTATTTTGAGTTTTTTCTACTTCTACTAATACCCTATCTTTCTTAAAAAGATAATAGTTTTTCTTTTGTAACAGTTTAAAATTTGATAGTTTGAAACCACTATCATAACTTCAGTGTTTTTCCTTTGGTATTTTTCCTACTTTTCAAACACATGTGTTTTAGTACTAATATCAAGTTCTGTAAAATCAGTATTTTATTTAATCTACATAATAATTTAGGGAATGTTGTCATCTTTACTATATTTAATTTTCCCAGCACGGAGCAAATTATATTTCTCCATTTATCCATCTTTATTTCTGCCGTCAGACTTCATGTCATCTTTGATTAAGATGTCTCTAATTTTCTGATTTAAATTAATACACACTTATTGAATTTTTTGGTCAGCATTATAAATGGGGTCTCTTCCAGGGCATTTTCTAGCTGTGGCCCATGATACATAGGCCTGTAGTAGTTTCAAATGGCTTTTTATCCTGCAACTTTGCTGTTAAAGTCGTTATTTTAAATAATGACTTAGTTTTTTTAAATGACTGGTTATTTCAAATTGACTTTATTGAGTTATATAATCATATAACTTTATAACTTGATGATACTGAATTATGTCATATATAAAACGTATTTTTTCTTACCTTTCTGTGTTTATACTTTTAAATCCTTTTCTTCTCTAATACCTAATGGCCCATTCAGTGAAGTTAACTACCTTTTTGCTTCCCTAAGAACTAGGAAGTAGGGGAATCAAATTACCCCGTGAAAGTTGCAGCCAGCACATAAATGGATAAAGATATTAACATGTGATATTCTCTCTGGGAGATGAAATGGATCCCAGGTGAACAATATTAGACCTGTTTGAATGTGATCATGTATCTAGAGGAAGAATGTATCAAACAAAAACTAAGGAAAGAACAGGAAAAAAAGATTGTTATAGAGTCAGTTTGGCAGTAACTGCTCCAGTGTTTTCCACTATAAAGGATGGGTGAGTTTTGAATAATCTGAAAGTAGCATTGGATGCAGGAGGATGTAACTCACAGACTAAGCACTCCTAGTGTCCCATTGGCCCCACTGACAAGGTTATTCCTAAGGTGAGATTGATGTATCAGGCTTTATTAAAATGCAGTTCCTCTATCTCACCTGGCTCATCTAGCAACCCACATGGGTCTTCCTCATAGGAAGAGAATGCACTGATACAGGGGCTTGAAGTATTCCATTCCCTGTGACTGTGATTTATCATTACAAAGCAATGGACTGACATAATGGGGAAAGAACGCACTAACCATATGAACTTAGAATTATTTTAGTACCTAATTTCCCATGGTAAACTAACAAGTTAGCATTCTGGCTGTATGTCACCTACCCCTGAGCAATGGCTCTGCAGTTGGTGTGCAAACAGAATCGAGTTTCTGAGCCCAGAAGGCTCACTAAGAATATAAATTTGCTCCTGAGGCCTCTTGGAGAGAGCCCGACAACCTGGTTGTGGTGTTTGCATTGGCAAAAGGCTGAGAATGGGTATTTTAGTTTTCTACAGGCACTTACTGCAATGATGCTATGATTCTTACTACTTTCCTCTCTTCACGTGACAAATTACATTATTTTCCTTGTGTCCAGTCATGCAGTCCAAGTATAAACTTTGCTTGTTCGTAATGGAAAGTTATTTTAATGTGGTCTTGTATTTTACTTATTAAGATTTTTATTTAGTTATCAGAGCCATACTCATAAAAAACCATTGTGAATATCTTGTCTGTTTATGGAGAATAAAACTATTTTTGTCTTCATCTCCTAATGTATATAAATGTTGAATCACTATGTTGTGAAACTAATGTAATGTATGTCAGTTAAAAAAAACTATATTTGCCTTGTGAAGTAGATTGAAAAGCATAACATTCTTATCTATTTTTTGGAAAATTTAGAAACAGTCTTACAAACTCATTGGCCGTAGGCATTTTTAAAATGGTAATTTCTAATAACTTTTTTTTGTTGTAAATTGTCCGTTCCAGTTTGCTATTTCTGGATATCTCCTTTTTGTTTTCTTGTTATTTTGAATTTTTATCCATTCCCATTTAATTACTAAATTTATTACCAGGTAACTAAAATTTTATATTGCCCTAATTTTAATTTTTTATTTATTTATTTATTTTTTAAAAGTTTTTTTTTTTGGACATGGACCATTTCCAAAGTCTTCATTGAATTTGCTGCTACAACATTGCTTCTGTTCCATGCCTTGGTGTGTTTTTTTGTTTTTTTGTGTTTTTTTTGGCCACAAGGCATGTGGGATCCCAGCTCCCTGACTCCCCGACCAGGGATCGAACCTGCACCACCTACACTGGAAGACAAAGTCTCAACCACTGGACCGCCAGGGAAGTCCCATGCCCTAATTTTTAAAAAAAAAGTATTTTCTAACTAGTAATCTTGATTTGATAATATGAATTTTCCTCTGGATTAATGTTATGTTTTGTTATGTTTTTTCTGCTTTTGATATCACTTCTTTTCTCTTTTCCTAAATTCTTTTAGATAGATTCTTAATTGTTTTTATTTCTTTCCTTAGTAATCTAGACAGTTGGAAAATCTTTTGTTTAAGAGGTCTGATCTTCCTTAATATGGCTGCCTGACTTGTAAAAGTCCTATTAGTTGAAATACTCTCTTTATGGATATATGTGTATAGCCATGAGTAGCTCATTTGAGAACTGTCTTCTAATCTTCACACTCAAGTGATTTTATTACATTTTATTTCAATAGTGATAGGAAGCACAAAGAAGACGACACTGGAAAGGAGGCTCTGACTGAAAGAGAGAAGTTATTGGCTGTTGAGGGTTTTTTGGGGGGTCAACAGAGAGAAAACAGCCAGGAAGTGAGCTGCCAAATGAAAAGGCAGGTGAAAGCTGCTGGTCCATGAGGTGTAACCCTGAATTCAAAGTCAAGGGGCTGCCTGTAGGCCAAGCCAAGCAAGTGGCTTTAATATCATCAGTTGTGGTGCCACTCATTTATTATGGTCAGGAGGGACCAAACAAGAAACTGATTCTGCACAGACAGGCCAGGGTTTGCCAACAAAGAGTTTACACACACTGAAGGCAACCGACAGGTATCGTTTCCAGGGACATGGGCCAGGCTCAGTGTGCATGGATATAGCAAGGAACAGGTGGGTCAGGTATTCCAAGGTGATCTGGGGTAACAGTGACAATGATGGTGGCCATAGTGCTGGCTACCCTTTACAGATGTTGTTATTGATATAATAGTTTTATAACTCTTCCCATTTTACAGTTGAGGAAACAGAGGCTCGTCCAGGTTTTAAATAACTTATCCAGCCAAGTTGACATAGCAAGTAAGCTGTGGAGCCATGATTCTCACTAGCCTGTCTAATCCCGAAGCCTGTGCTCTTTCTACTGTATCACATGGCCTGGCATCTAGCATGCACAGAAGCATTCACACATGATTCAGACGGCTGACACAACAGGATTACAGCTGCTGAACCTAGGATGGAGGTTATATGTTTTTCAAGTCTGGCTTTTCCATACTTAGTTTATGTCAGCAAGAGCGGGCAGGTTATGTGTTGGCAGGTAGAGTGAAGCAAGGCCTCCTAAATTCCTGCCACTGAGATTATAATTCTAATGCTCCTCTGCCTACTTCTCTCACCTGTGCCAGAAGTGATATTTGTGTAAGTTTATGGAGCAGAGTGAGGGCTGAGGTAGAGTCTGTCTTCCCAGGCTGTGAATCAAAGGGCTTCACCTCTGGTTGCCCCGGTCCCCAGTCTGCGAGAGGAACCTGCAGGGCTCGTGGGGTGCCCCACCTTGTAAGCTAACGCCTGTGCAGGCAGCCACCCAGGTTGGGGGAAAATATTTGTTCATATTTATTTTTATCTCACCTTCCTAGAATTTCTACTGTTTGTGCATGTTTTATGATGTTCATAATGTATTGGCACAGTGGTTCATGTATATAGCTTACAAGTAAATACATATAAGACATATTGATGTGGAGCCCAAACATTTTTTACTGACAGCTTATGATTTTAAATGTTTGGAGGTCAGTACTCTAGGGCAATAGACCCCAAACCTGGATGTGCAATTCAGTCCCTTGGTAACTTGAAAAAAAAAAAGTCCAGATTTCCTTGGCCCAAACACACTTACTGAATCATATTCGCCAGGGGTAGGGTCCAGGAATGTGTTTTTAAACGAGGACCAGAATTGGAACCACTGCTCTAGGGTATGGTCCCTAAAAACAATCTTACTGCTTTCAGTTGCTGGAAAAAAATCTTAGTGCCATTGGTAACGAATAGACTATTGGAAACCTGTAGTGCTTTGAAGACTGTATGAATCGGCTTACTTGTTTATTATTTGTTAACCCCTGTTGAAAGGTAAGCTCCAAGAGGTGGGCCATTATCTAGCCTATTCCCCTCTTGTTCCTAGAATAGTGCCTGGCACATAGAAATGTTCAGTAAATATTCGTTGAATGAATGAATAAATAATGAAACCCTTTCCCCACTGCGTTTCGGTAATATGTGTCCCTTCTTTCTTCAGATACCGAAGAAAGAATTGGTTTCAGCTGGGCTGCCGTCAATTTGAATGATTTGGTAAAGTCCTTGGTTATTCCACTGAGCTGATTGCCATTTTTTAATGGTCAAAAATTATGTTAATTCTCATATTTTATTGTATTTTTAATGCCACCAAAGAAAATAGTGGAGGTTGGAAGGTGACGTAGAGGTCCGCTTTTATTTCATTTCTCATTTCAGATCCCTGTGTCTTTAAGGAAAGGGCTAAGCTACAGCTTGGTCATTCTCCAGATCCAAGAGGAAATGGATTGTAGCAGTTGTGCCTTTGTAGAGCAGATGTTTTGGTTGGAAAAGCTGTCAACCATCTGACTCATAATAAATCCTCAATTCCAGTAAATTCCCAGTTTTCAGTTACAGTAGGTAGGATGCAAGAAAACAATGTCTTCCACTTTGGGATCTTTGAACTTGTTTCACGTATTAGCACCGCTCCCTGTGCGTTACTGTGTGTGAAAGGACGAAATACTAGGGGAGGTTAGAGCAATTCCAGGAATAGACTCAGTCAGTTGGTGTTTGTAAGGGAGACCACCGGAGTTGAACCAAAGCCACTGACTTGCCTGACATAGTACTAATGACGAGAAGTGTAACAGCATTGAGTTTTCTTACATGTTCCCCTATTAAAATCATTTCTAAATTATGTTAATTTGAATAATCTATAAACAAGCTTATAGTTTTCTGTTTTATGGTTTCCTTCCTTTTTTCTCCATAAAACTTTGAAAGTAATTATATGGTTCCTTACATGATAGCTTGAATTTTAGAAAATTTGTTTTATGGGGAAATCTGCTCAATATATATAAGCTTCTCAAAATTCTACCAAGACCTATATCCAGTGTTCCATATGGATAAACCAGGATTAGATAAATAATATTAAACATATCAGATTTTGTATTATGAGCTCGGTGGAGGGAATTCATTATTGACGTAGTAACGTGCCATCTCATTGTCCTCCCTCTGCTTTTATCGAGCAGTCAGTTTCTTTTTAACCATCACTGAAGTGAGAAGAATACCGTAATCTTCACAGAGATAATTGAAGAATTCAAGGTCCCATTGCTTCTTCGTAGAGCGACAGTCCCATTGCTCTAGTCAGAGGCCTGGCTTTGACTTCTGAGAGCTTCTTAGGTGACCTCTTCTACCAAATGAAACATTAAAATTTGGGAGTAAGCAGTTCATTTGTCCAGAACTCCTGACATTTCCTGGGTTGGTCTTTGGCTTTCTTATCCAGCATCAAATTATTCAGAAGTAATACTATTTTCTTTACACTCCTTCTGTATCATTTTCTCCTTTCCAGTTTTAGCTGATAAGGGGTCATTATATACTCAGAAAAACTCAGTTAACACAGTACATTTAGAGAGCATTTTTTGGCCTTTATATTCTAAGGCACGTTTGTATATCTTCAGAATTGCTGTTGCATCTCTTCAGTGATGGAAAAGGTCGATAAAACTGTGTCCCTGCATTCACCCACTGATAAAAACTGGTATGTGGGTGAGTCATACCTGGCAAGAGGTAAGAGGCAGACAATTCCGACTACAGCATAAAGGGGAGAAAGCAGAAGTGGTCAGTTCCATGAGAACATGTCTTATTCATCTTGTCTCTCCCGTAGTGAATAGCATGTGATGCCTTGCACGTAACAAGCCTACTGGATTGTAGTGGGAAAAGCATGTGCTATGAGTTAGAGAAGACTGAATTTATTTCCTGATGCTCCACTTACTAGTAGATGATTTGGGATATTTTGCTTAATCTCTTTGAGAAATTTTTACATCTGCAAAATAGAGATGACTGTATCTATCTTACAGGGTTGTTGGTGATGTAAGTTTAGGTGTGATGTGTGGCACCCAGGCAGAAATCAGCCTTATTAAGTGATTTTCTATAAGAAGCACAGCTAACCCAGGTTTGACTACTTTAGACATCAAATCTTGACTCCAGGATCAGGTGGAGGTCAGCCATCCCACATAGATAGCTATAACCAAACCTGGCAAGGTTCCTTAATTTGGGGAAAATGGCAATATTTGGGGAGATTACTTAACTTGTGTTATGATTTGAGAACTATACATATTTTATTACACAATTAAGCATAAATATGTACCATAAAACTTTGAAGCATGTGTATGTAATGGGTTTCTGATTTAAGATTCCAACTTCTCTCTTCCTTTTTGTTTGTTTTGTTGTTGTTGTTGTTGTTATATGGCTCTTTCCACTTTCTCTTCCTTTTTGTTCCTAAGAGAACAGTGTCTTTGTATGTCCTGGTCTGGATTTTATCATCTTTTAATTCTTTTCTTTTTTTATATTTGGAAGAATCTCAAATTTATAATAGAAATGGAAGAACAGTACAGAGCATTTGTTTTTTTTTAACCATTTGAGAGTAAGTTGCTATGTGATGCCCTTTTTACTTTCATGTACTTTAGCCATTTCTTATAAATATGTACAGTCTCCTACACAATCACAGTATAATCATAAAAATCAGGAAATTAACACTGATGCAATACAACCATCCAAATCTAAGACGTCATTCAAATTTCACCAATTATCCCAATGATTTCCTAATAGCAGAAGAATTCCATTTAGAATCATAGATTATATTCAGTTGACAAGTCTCTTCAATCTGTAATAGTGCCTCAGTTTTTCCTTGACATTCACAACCTTTTTGAAGATTATAGACCAGTTTTTTAAAATGTCTCTCAATTCGGGTTGTCTGATGTTCCATTATGATTGGATGCTGTGTATGCGTCTGTGGCAGGAATATCACAGAAGTGATGCTGTGCTCTTCTCACTGCCCTCTCTCACGTGGCACACCCTGTCCGTTTGACTCATTACCAATGTTGTGTTCACCTTCATGACTTGTTTAAAGTGGTGTCTGTGAGGCTCTCCCCTGCAAAGTTACTTTTTTTCTTTTGTAATTGGTAAGTATTTTGTGGGGAGGGCCTTTGAAACCATACAAATGTCTCGTTTTTCATGAAACTTTATTTATAGCAGTATGGACTCATGATTTCCCATTTGATTTAATGGATTATAGTCAGTTACCATCATTGTTTATTTTTATTTTTATTTTTTTAACATCTTTATTGGAGTATAATTGCTTTACAATGGTGTGTTAGGTTCTGCTTTATAACAAAGTGAATCAGCTATACATATACATATATCCCCATATCTCCTCCCTCTTGCATCTCCCTCCCTCCCATCCTCCCTATCCCACCCCTGTAGGTGGTCACAAAGCACCGAGCTGATCTCCCTGTGCTATGCGGCTGCTTCCCACTAGCTATCTATTTTACGTTTGGTAGTGTATATATGTCCATGCCACTCTCTCACTTCGTCCCAGCTTACCCTTCCCCCTCCCCATATCCTCAAGTCCATTCTCTAGTAGGTCTGCATCTTTATTCCCGTCTTGCCCCTAGATTCTTCTGACCATTTTTTTTTCTTTCTTTTTTTCTTTTTTAGATTCCATATATATGTGTTAGCATACGGTATTTGTTTTTCTCTTTCTGACTTACATCATTGTTTATTTTGATGCTCAATATTATTTCTATATCTATCCGTGTATATTAAGCAACTATGTTCATACAGATACCTCCAATACCAATTTAATATGCTAGATTTGTTCTGTTTTCCTCTTTGTACGTATTTGTAACTTTCTTCTTTGAAAGTGATAAATCCAGTTCCCATTCTCCATAATATAATTTGGATATATTAGCCAGCGATAAATCCCATTACTGTTCTCCGTAATATATTATGGATATATTACCCAGCGATAAATCCCATTCCCGTTCTCCGTAATATATTGTGTATATATTACCCAGCGATAAATCCTGTTCCCGTTCTCCATAATATATTGTGGATATATTACCCAGCGATAAATCCCATTCCCGTTCTCCGTAATATACTGTGGATATATCACCCAGGGATAAATCCCGTTCCCATTCTCTATAATATATTACGGATATATTCCATTGGTTACACAGCCCCCACCCCCACCCCCCCATGTGACCAGTCTCCCATTGTTGCTGCTGTCTCTCCCTCGTGTGGGCACCCTCCGCACTCTGCTTGGGCTCCGACACCCTACACCAAGTTGCCTTTCTATGGGGACATCCTTCTCGCTCTGCTCTGGACCACTGTAGACCTCCCACCCCCACCCCACATTCAGCCTTGCTCTCCAGTCCATCTTTCCCAAGCTGTTAGAATATTCTTTCTAAAGCAATCTGATCATTTTATTACCTTGTTTGTAATCCCTTTTTGCGTTGCCCTTAAAAAAACAAACTCCTGGCTGAAATGCATCAAGGTTGTTTAGGGTTGGTCCCTTAAACTTGTCCAGCTTCATCTGTCACCCCTCCTTACTAGTGTCGTCTGTTTCAGCCTTCCTGAACATTGCTCTGAATGTGCCATGTACCTCTGTACCCCCGTGTCTTTCTATGCACTGTTCTCTCTTTGTTTCACTCCCTTATACTTTTTACTCCTTTAGAGCACTGGGATTCCTTCCAACTAAAAACGTTATCTCCTTGAAAAGCCGTATGTGGCAGCCAGTTTTGCCCTTTCTTTAACTCCTCTCCTTCTTCCTGCCATAGATTCACACCTCTCTTATAATACACCTTTATTCTAACAGTTTTAACCAGGTGGTCAGTTATTGTTTTTTTTTATTGTTTATTTAGTTTTCCTACTTGTCTGTAAAGGCTTTGAGGGCATGTGTCCCTAGCACCTTCTAGGTAGTGCCTAACACAGAATAGGGTATTAATACATGTTGGTAGAATGAATGAATGCATGAATCCTGAGGTCAGTCCCAAAGGTATACTCAGTATAGAAGGAGAATGGAAATAATTGAAGACAGAAGAAAATAAAAGAAATCTGCAATATATTTTGTCCAGGATGCATAGGCTTAAGTAGGTCCAGCCATGGTTTATCTGGGGGAAAAGCCCTATTTTGCTGAGGCATTGGGAAGGTTTTCTGCCCGTGTAGTTTTTTAAATGTGATTTGCTTGTTTGTTTTTTAACGTAGTTTGTGAAACCTGTTTTGGATTGTTGTGCAGATTTTCATGTACACTTACCAACATTTGATTCAGTAAGTAACAGACCCAAGAGCTAAAGGGTTCAACCTAGTCTGCTATCTTAATTGTATTCTTTCATGCTTATTTGATACAAACTTTTTTCAGTAAGTTGAATCCACATTCTAATGTGAACAAGAAATGTTAAGCTGTTAATAGCTTCCCTGGAGAATTGCAACTGGCTAGGATGCTTCAGTACTTTCATCATCATTTATGTATCGTGAAATGTCACAATTTCTGTTCATAAGCACAAAACTGCAAATGTACGTCAATTGGTCTATCTTAAACCTGTTATTAGCTTAGAAATTAAAAAAATATTCTTCACTAACCCAAGCCAAGGATAAGGTCTAACTCAATTTATAGTTCTTCTAAATCTGGTCATCAGCACCTCTATAATTAGTAAAGTTCTAAATAACAAAGCCACCTACTCAATAGTTATGTATGCTAAGTCCAACATTTAGAGTTTTCCATTTTGGGAACTTTTTAGTATAATATGTTCTTCATATGCAAATTTCTACTCTTAATAATTTCCTCCTGTTTGGGGGGAATCTTACATTTCCTTTTTGATTCACACAGACCTCATTTAGTAAGCGGCATAGAGTTTTCAAAGCAGGTTTGGATACAGTAGATTGACGTAGTGAAAAAAAGCATTGATGCAGGAGTCAGCAGTCATGGGTTTTGGTTTCAGCCCTGTGACTGATCAACTCTGCACATTAGACAAATCACTTCCCTTATCTCGGTTTCTCCATCTGTAAATCTATGAAGTGTGGGTATTGGAATCAATGACTACAAACTTTATTTTTAATATAATAGAAACCTTTTTACAAATGAAATCTTTCTCCCAGTGCCCGGTATACAAAATGCCCTGTATATGTCTTAAGACGTATACTTTAAGGTACACATGATCCCAAGTTTTCCCCAGAACACAGGGTAACAACCCCTGGCCCAGATCTCGAAGGGGTCTTTTTTATTTTTAACGTTCTCTGATTTTATTTACCCTTCGCGCATGTCATTTCACCTTTGGCACATTTCCAACATCATTGACCCGAAGGGGATAGTGTTCACAATGCCAGCTCTCTTGACCTGGCCCCTTTCTCTGGCTCCTCTATAGCTTATGGATGTGGCTGGTTAGAAGAATATTTGAAGAGTACCTTACTGTACTTTTCAGTTTCTACCATGATTCTTTCCTCCATTTAACTCTGAGGTTTTGGAATTTACCACAGATACTTATTTTTAAATCCTAAACTTTGTCTCAGATACCTTCCACACTCTTCCACAGCCCCGTTCAACATCACAGTTCATCTGTGTTCTCCTCTTGTTTAATCACAGGATGGATATCTCAGTCCATTGCTTTTCAGTTCTCTCTTTATTTTTGGACCTATTTTCTCTCCCTTAAGTGTCAGTTCTCTAAGCCGGTGCTTCTCAAACTTTAATGTTCTACAGATCATCTAGGCATTTGTTAAGCATCACCCAGGTGAAGCTGGTGCTGTTGGTCTGATTAGCAAGGCTCCATCCACACAGGCTTCATTCAGCTGCCGGCTGTTCGCAAATGTTATGCCACATCTGCATTTGGGGTCTGGTACTGGTCCCCTGTCTCTACACGTTTTGAACTAGATAGTCTGGAGTAAGGAAGTGGTAGGACTGTCTTCACTGAAAAACATCCAAAGCTTGCTATTTAATATCATGCATGCTGGGAAAGTCAGAGCTTCCTTTCGCTGCTTTCTACCACCTCTAGAAGTTTTGCTTTTTTCCTCTTAGGATGCCCATTGCTCTCCTGCTTTATCTCCTCTCTTATAAAAGTATAATGCCAGGAAAGAGTCTGATGAATTCACTCTCAATACATAGAAGAAACTGATGAGTTTTCAGCCTTACCTTTTAAGGATTAATCACGTCCTATCTTATCGGATCTCTTATTGAAGAAGAAAAAAAGAACATTTCTCATCTTGATGTGTTTACATCTGCCTCTTTGAGTTGGGAGATGGATTCTTGCAATTCTTTTTTTCCTTACTGTTTCCATCAAAATGTCTTGCCCATGGTAGGTAAATCATAAATGAGTATTGACTTAGTGATAGCACATGGTGTGTTGTTTGGAAGTTGATTAGAAATGGCAAAAAGATTGCTCTTGCCTTTTTGTCTTGTAGGGTTTGCTCTCTCAGTCAAGTGTTTGAACTTGAATTTTCCTCTTATTCTAGGGGATGACCTGAACCCAAGGGATAATGGCTCATTCTGCCCCAAATTACACCTACTGATTTATATTGGAAAGTCAAATTAATAAGGTACATAGACCTCTGCTGTTTCTGCTAGGGAAGTCTGCTTGTGGAACCCATTTTTGGATCAGCAGTTTACTGGCAAGCATATGTGATCATTCTTTCACACACATATGCATAAATTTGTTCATCAAATACTTATTGGGTGCCTATTTTTGTAGTAGGCACCATTCTAGGCAGTGGGAGCACGACAATGAATGAAACACTGCTCTTAAGGAACTCAACCAGATACATGATAAGAGCACATATCTAAGTAACTTTAAAATGCAGATGAAACAATGAAATGTTACCATATGAAGGGTGTAGCTACATACCTGTAGGATTTCAGAGGAGAAACCATTACATCAGAGGGCGGGATCAGGAAGTCTTGTGAGAGGACATGGCATCTGAGTGGCACTTTAAAGAACAGATAGAATTGGGAGATTTGGGGTTGTGGGAATGCAGGGCTGGAAGAAGGCATTTAGGATTGAGTGGCAGGATGGAGTTCGGGCAGCTGCTGCAGTTAGGGTGTGTCAGCGGCAGAGTGGGAAAATGAGGTTGGAAGGATACCTTGGAGGGGCTGGAATGCCAGGCCACTGTAGGGCCAGGGTGCACTTTTGAATCTGAGAGAAATGCAGTGTTTACTTCTCAGAGCTCATTTTCTGCTCTGGAATCATTCCTCCAGCCAGTTCCAGAGGGATATGGTTCTAAGCCTCTAGTTCTGTTCAGAGCTCCTATCTGCCCTTTAGGTTCTGCAGATAACATCAATATGCAAATCAAAAGATCTCTGATGACTTCAAGGAGAGAGTGTCTAGTAGGCTCCATTCTCTGTTTTAACACCTGTGGCTTGTGATTGTCGCCAGTTAATGAGGGTGCGGTACCAGGTGGCTGAAACAGCATGGAAGTAACCAGTTGCCTAGTTGCCATGGGCACCAGACTGTTTGCGCCAAATGATTCGCTGGGTGGGTGGGTGCAAAGGTGTTATGCACTTCTAGGGTGCCGTTCCCTTCTGTCCTCACACTCAGAACCACACAGGAAGAATCTCTAAACCCCATAACTCAAAGCTACCTAGCCTGGAAAGGATAGGGTGGAGCTTTAATAGTAGAAAGAATAGCATGGTAATGGAAATGATGTCAGACCAAGAGTCGGGGAGGAAGGAGTAAGAGAAATGAAACTTAACATTTACCAAGCACATTCTTCATGCCTGGTTCTGTGCTTGGCTACTTTCATATACATTTGCCGAAGCCTTGCAAACCTGTTGCTTTCCATAATGCCCACATTTAGCATGTCATATGGAAAAAATATAAAAACATGCAGACTCTTAGCAAAATTTTTTTATTTCTGTAGCTAAAAGATCACCATTTCTGTGCAGTTGTTAAGTTGTATGATGAACTTGCAAAACGTTGTATGCGTTCAAATGGCTTGCTGCTGCGGCTTGTCCGCCTTTAGCGTTGGCACCTCCGATACCTTTTCATTCACTGGGTGAGGTTTAGGGTGGCTATAGAGCGGGGAGTGCAGGCTGTTCCATCCAAGGCCCGGGATGGGTTGCTGTGCTGTTTCAGGTCCACCAGGATGAGAAGCAGTAAGTGCAGGAAAATAGCCGAGCTGCAGCCAGAGCCTGCCGCTGCGGCAGATTGCTCTAGCAAAGCTTTCTTCTGGCACGTGCGGAGGCGTGCCGCTCACCTTTGTTCTAAAAGCCCTTTCTAGGCTCTGATTAGGGCCTGGCACTCCGTAGCATGTAACAAGTATTCAAATAACTCAGGAACGAAAGTCTCTTCTTAGCACTTAGTTCTGTAAGTTTCAATTTGCCATGGTTATCATCTATATTAGTCAGTTTAATAATTTACAAGAGAAAATGCTGGTTATAAGTGAAGGAAAACCACTTCAAACCAGCAGAAAGCACGTAGGGCAATTTATTGGCTTTCCAAAGCTGGGAGAAGGTTGAAAAGCCAAACAACAGTAGGAGCAGGACACAGCTGGACCAAGCACCACGGGAACTCAGGGTGTGAGTGCTACCCAGGGCTCTCTTCTCTCTCAGCTCTGCTTCTCTAGGGTGCAGGCTTTATTCTCTCACCCTACAGCCTGGCCTCGTCCATGAGTGGGAAATATGGCTACGGACAGTTTCTTTCGCCTGTGCAAAAGGACTGGACTCTTCCGGGACCCATCAGCTGTTCTCAGGGGGTTGGAAGTGACATTTCTGCCGAGAGCTGTAAGGATCGGGGCTTACGGGTGGGGACTGGAAGAGAGAGGGGCTTCCCAGGAGAAGAGAAGGTGTCAGGCAGGTAACATCACAGATGTCCACTGTATCAGCTACCATTTCAAATCTGTCTTTTTCTATCCCTTCCAAAGAGCTGTATGAACTACTTACATAAAAGCTTTATCTACCTTTTCCTTCAGTTATGGAACCATACTGGGGATGTGGTAAATGGTGTTGTATTTGTTCCATGTGCACTTAAAGAAAACTCACTATTGTTTTAACTTGTTTTGTTGGGCTCCTGGATGACAGTCTGGCACAAGGTTTTTATCTGTAGATGTGCATAAAGTCACAACTCAGATGCCTGAGGATGTGGTTTAGTTTGATTTGTAAAACAGTTACAAAAACTGATGCTTATATAAATAAGCTTAGCTTCTTATCAGACTCATTAAGAACACATTGTTAGGGTAATAGGGGAAACCCCACACTCCAGATTCTTTCTCTAGAAACACTGGTGAGTAGAGAAGGTGGTGGAAGCCAGGAAACATCCTGTGCTTCCAATGAGGACCCTGGCTGTACTGCGGTTTCCCCCCGCCACCACCACCACCTCCAACCCTCTGGAGAGAAGGCTCCCTTTTACACACCTTGTAGTCACTGCTGTGATTATTCAAAGAAAGTTGGTGGTTCTCAAGGCCATGTCTGTTAGGTATAATAACCGTTGGGACAGGAGTTGACCAA